>NC_044981.1:87262697-87578467 GCF_008728515.1 Papio anubis | reverse complement strand
TACTGCACTCCCCTGGAAATCTAATAGAGTTTGAAATTCAGAATACTCAACATCACCTGACAGGTTTCTCATTTCAAATGGTCAAAACTCCAGAGAAATGCAGGAATCTATGACCCCTTTATAATGGCCTGATGGTGTTTACTCTATTCGAATACACAAAGGACCTTGTGCTCTTGTTTCCCTTCAGTTGCAGAATCAGGCCAGGCAAGGACATGTTTCTTTATGAAGCTTTCCCCAAGCTTCAATTATGGTCATTTGTAACAAGGTGACATTGTCTTTGGTACTGGGGACTTACTAAATTCTCTCCTGAATGAGTCATATTGAGGTACAGCACCTGAGATGAGCAGACTTCTTCAGACTGACTTATTTTTCCAATCTAATTCTCTTCAACATTATTTGGAAAGCTCTGAAAGGATAATAATGATGTCTTAGTCTCTGGTTTTCATGCATTGTCAGAGGCTTTACAGACAGTTTAAGTTAAACAATTTAAGCACTTAGCCATATCACAAAAAGAACTATGACTATCCAAACGTATAGAAAGGGAAAACACCAATACATTAAGTAATGGTGAGTTTCATGATTTCTGTCATTATGGAATGAAACCTGAAAGGGTTAGGTATTTCTTAACTCTTCAAAGACAGGGATGATTTAACAGTCAATTCCTAAAATATATACCTTCTCAGCAAATCCAAGTACCAGTTCTAAAAGTTATGTGTATTTTTATTATTATTATTATTATTTGACAAAGTCTCCCTCTGTCACCCAGGCTGGAGTGCAGTGGCACCATCTCAGCTCACTGCAACCTCTGCCTCCCGAGTTGAAGCGATTCTCCTGCTTCAATCTCCCAAGTATGTGGGACTACAGGCATGCAACACCACGCCCAGCTGATTTTTTTGTATTTTTAGTAGAGGCGGGGTTTCGCCATGTTAGCCAGGCTGGTCTCGAACTCCTGACCTCAGGCAATCTGCGCGCCTCGGCCTCCGAAAGTGCTGGGATTACAAGTGTGAGTCACTGCGCCCGGCCAGTTATGTGTAGTATTTAACTGAGAATCAAACATGGTTGATTTCTGAATTCTTTTTAAAATTACATTGCAAATAGAGAAAAATATTTCTGATTCAGGAACATATGTACACCTATCTAATTAAACTGATTCATCAGTAGAGAGAAAGATTTCAATGCATCAGTAACTACAAATGGAAGGTCTAACTTGGAGATGACTTTATTGGTAATAATTGCAAACTCTTACTGAGCACTTAATTCTGTGACTGTGCTTTTTTGTTATAATATTATTTAATCCTGATTACAGCCCAATGTTATATATAGATTTTACTTTATTACACTTTATATAGATGTGGAATAGAGTTGAAGGAAAGAGATTTTCCATTATTTTGCCAAAGGTCATACAACCAGCAGATGGCAAAATGCAACTCAAACCCTGGCTGCTTTAGTGAGCATGCTTTACTCCTTGTTGAAAGGATTTATAAAATGGTTTTGGAGACTATTTTATGAATTTCTAGAAAGTGCTTTCTGCAAAAACACGCAGCTATCTCTTTAAGGACTGTGTGGGTTAACAGACAAGCATTCCTTTGAATTGATTTAGTATAAAGCAAATTGATTGTCCACCTTTTAGATATTATGATGACAGCAAAGCCCTAGAAGCTGACCCAAAAGATAATTGATTTAGTAAAGTTGTGAAAACATTACCTCTCAGAAAAGGGTTCATTTTGAGTAACTTTCTTTACCCCACAATTCTGTAATGACTTAGTTACATCCTGAAGTCATCTATATTACTAGAAAAACCGGTCTTCTCTAGTTCTATAATTAATTGCCATCCTTTTACTTTCCTTGCCCTAAAGTAGGAAGTGGCAAAGTTTGTCTGCAGATGGCCAAGTAGTAAATATTTTAATTCACAAATGCCATATGGTCTCTGTCATGTATTCTTCGTTGTTTGGCTTTATTTTGTTTTGTTTTCTTTTTTGCTTCCTTAGGATCCTTTAGAAATACACACATAAAAATCTTAGTTAAGACTCAAGAGAAATAGGCCACAGGCCAGGTTTGGCCCAGGGATCAACAGTTTGCAGACCCTTGCCCTAAAGGATTTTGTATGTGTTCTTGCCTCCTAGACGTTGGTCCCAGATAATGATCATTCAAAGTTCAATTATATAAAGTTTAAATAATATACACCTATGTATATGGACTTATAAAGGATGTAACATATATCTATAGAGATTTTTAGACTTTTTGACTTGCAAATTTTGTTTATTTTCATACAGCTCACATCTATTTCAGAGTTCAAAGTGCTTTGCATGCCATAGGATAATTGCCTTTTTTATTTTTTTAAACATATGGCCTCCATAAGTGTTTTTTTGAAGGTTTTCCAGAATATATTCTAATTTGGAAAAGCGATGTTATGTCTTCATATTCATTTCAGATACATTTTCATGATGGGAATTCTGCCATCAAGTAGAATATATATTGCTGAAAAAATGTCAGTGTTGTGAAACATCCTTAATGATCTTTAACTTTTTTTCAACTTTCATCTTTGTAAAATGTCCCCTCTTTTGTACTGACTGCAAATCATCACTGATCATGGACCTGGGATGAGATATGTACAGTTAGCTGCCAGAAGCTGGTACAAGCCAGCCCCAGCACACCACTGGCCTAAGTCAGTGTTTATGACCACGGGCAAAAAACAAATAAACAAAAGCTATTAAGGACTATCTCATTCACAGTATTTCTAGCTGGTCTGCAGCTGTCATTTTCAATGTATCTATTCAGACCACAGCCCAGAAATAACTAGCCTTGTGTGCTGAGTGATAATATTAGTAGATATTTTTAAACACGACACGTTAACATTGGGTTTGGTGGAATCAATGAGGCATTTAGTGACCCTTTTCTCCAATGGATAGGAAGGACCTTGATCTTTTAGAGCAGTTGTCCCAACCTTTTTGGCACCAGGGACCGGTTTCATGGAAGGCAGTTCTTCTATGAATAGGTTAGAAGGATGGTTTCAGGATGATCCAAGCACATTTTTCTTTAGATTCTCATAAGGAGCTGCTAGATCCCTCGCATAGGCAGTTCACAATAGGGTTCATGCTACTATGAGAATCTATCGCCCCGCTGATCTGACAGGAGGCGGAGCCCAGATAATAATGCTCTCTCACCCGTGGCTCACCTCCTGCTGTGTGGCCCAGTTCCTAACAGGCCGTGGACCAGCAGAATTCCGCTGCCCAGGGTTTGAAGACCTCTATTTTAGAGTGATCTCAGGTGATCTCTCGGGAGTGGGAGGATCTCTTCCATGTAAGTCTTTCAGGGGAAAATTGAGGAATAATTTAATGTCCGGAAAAACACATTTCCACTGAATATTTTGTGAAATACTTGTATTTTATTTTGGCATTTTAAGCAAAGCTCTTTTGTTCTAACCTCTATCATATCACCTTCCACACCGTTTTAGAATTGTCTGTGGGCTTGGAAGTTTCCTTACAGAATTGTTTAAGCTACTTTAGGGGTGGAAACATTTTCTTTTCGTTAAATCTTTTTTATTTCTGGTGCCCACCACACTGAATGACATAGGATTTCAATGAATATTTTGATTTGTTTATAAATACACAGAGGATAGCAATTATGTATATATAAGAGAAAGTGTAATATGAATAGAGACTTGATTACAAAAATTAAATAGTGTTACCTCTTAACAATTCTTTTTCATATTTTTGGCTTTTACAACAACAACAACAAAAAAACCATTCTAATCGAGTGGCAAAAACAACAGATCACAGTACAGATGCATTCTTTGTCATACGTGAAATTCTATTTCTGATAATTACCCTGCCACTGCTAATTGATTTGCAGGTGCAGTTATTTCTGAAATCTTAATAACATTCTAGGCATATTAGCAGGTATATCCCATCAGACTCCTTCTGAAACAGCAATAAGATAGTTTCATTTTAATCATGTACAACAAGCCAAAAATATGATTGAGGAAAACCTCATGTCTGTAGACAATTCCCTAGGTCTTTTGTTCAGTCTCTTCCTATATAATTTGGTTTGGCTAATGGCATTGCATTGGATGCATGTAATATAGTTTAGTTTATTGAGAGAATATAGAACAAATACACCTGACTTCTGCCTGCAGTAATGGTAGCTGCAGACATGGATCAAAATATGCACAACAAGTTTTTAAGAGCATACACAAGACAGAGAGAAATTCGTGGGCAAAATGGAGAAAAATGTGGATAATGAGAGAGTGAATTTTGCATTTGAGGCCACACTTGTTCAGAGGACATATGTAGACTTAGAATAAGCAGAACTCTCTCTCTGTCTCTCTCTTTCTCTCTCTCTCTCTCTCTGTGTGTGTGTGTGTGTGTGTGTGTATGCATGTGTGTGTTTATGTCAAGTATAGGAGGTGTTTTGGAGGTATAATACACAGATAGTAAAATTCATTTTTCAGTGCAATTCTATTAGTTTTGATGAATACATAAAGTTGAGTAGCTATTACTATTCGATGAAGACAGAGATTTCCATCACTCTTAAATTTCCCTTACACTTCTTCGTCAGTTTTTTTCTTCAGACCCCCAGACCCTGAATCTGATTTTCATTTTTATAGCTTTGTCTATTTAAAGATATCATATAAATGAAATCATGTCCTACCATTTTGTGACAGATTTCCTTCCTTAGCATAATGATTTTAGATTTATTCAGTACTGAGTACTCTACTGTACAAATATACCACAGTTTATCCATTCACTGGTTGATGAATATTTGAGTGCTTCCCAGGTTTTTGGTTATAACAAATAAGACTACTATTAATATAAACAATATTGCATGGGCTTTGTGTAAACATGTTTCAATTCCTCTTGAATGTGATTGTATATTATAGAGTACTTGTACGGTAAGTGTATATAACTTTGTATAAGAAGCTACTATGCTCTTTTTCAAAGTGGCTACACAATTTTGCAACCCTATCAGTAATGCATGAATTATTCAGTTATTCCATGTCATCACCAACACTTGGTATTGTCATGCTTTCTCTTTAATTTTAGTATTTTTAATAGGTACGTAGTGGAATCTCATTGTCTTCAGTTTGTATTTGCTGAAAACTGAAGAAGTTGATTATCATTTCATGTATGTTTTTTTGCCATTCATATGTTTTTTCTTGGTGAAGTATTTTTCCAAACCCTTTACTCCCTTCCGCTTTTACATTGTGTTTTCTTATTATCAAGTTGTAAGAGTAATGTAAGTAGTCTGAATAAAATATATCATTTGCAAATATTTCTTCTCAGACAGTGGATTCTCCTTTTATTTTCTTTATAGTACCGTTTTAAGAGCAAAAGTTGTTAATTTTGATGAAGTCCAATTTAGACATATTTTCTTATATAATTCATATGAATGATATTCTAGCTGAGAATTTTTTGCCTAACACGTGGTAATAAACATATTCTCCTGTGATTTCTGCAGAAATTTTTTTGTATATGGTGTGAGGTATGGATTAAAGTTTATTTTAATATAGATTTGTAAATGTTTCAGCCTTATTTATTAAATCTATTCTCTTCCATGGAATTACCTTTACACTTTATAAATAATGCATCAACCATATGATTGTCCACTTATGGGCCTTTGATTCTGTTCCATTGAGAGATATGACTCTCATTTTAAAAATATAATACTGTTTTGATTATGAAACCTTCAGGTACTGTAAGGTCTCTAACTTTGTTCCTATCTTTACAAAATTGTTTGGCTACTCTATATCCTTAGACTGTCTATATAATTTTGGAATCAGCTTATTAATTTTTACATAAGAATCTTGCTGTGATTTCTGTTGCCACTGATTGTTCCTCAGTTGTATTGAGTTTACTGATACATCAATTAAAGGAATTATTCATCTCCAATATTGTGATTTGTTTGTTTTCAGTTTTCGTATTTGATTTTTTTAAAATGCTTCTGTCTGCTGGGTTTTTACATTTGTTTATAAATGTCTTCCACCTTTTCCACTGGATTTCTTAGCATATTAATTATAATTATTTTAAAGTCCCTATCTGCTAACCCTAATATCTACTTCATATCCGATTCTTGTTCTGTCAATTGCTTCTCTTGAAAATATTTATATTTTCTTGGTTTTTAATTTTCATAATTTCAAAAAGTTTTTCTTCTCGTACACTCCTATAAGAAAACATTACCCTTTCTTTCATGAATTCAATTTATTTTGACCTGAAGATTTCATACTTGATAGTTCTTCTGCTGTAATCTTCTTAACTCAGATATTAGCATTTCTTCCTCCTAGTCATTCAGGTCTCAACTGGAGTGTCCACTCAGGAAGAAACTTGCTGAACATTCAAATTCAAGTTGCCCACTAAATATCCTTTAACAAACACTGTATTTTGTTATTATTTGGTATTGTTATTTGAAAAGTTTGATTGATGCCCCTTAATAGTATGCTTCAAAGAGAACATGATGCTAAATAATGTATTATTTATGGTATTCCAGTACCTAGAATAGTACCAGGCAAATAATAGAAGATATCATGCATGGAGTTGTTTTTGTTTTTTATTATGAATATAAAAATAATGTTTAATTTTGGACTAATAGATTATACAATAATCTATTAGTACATTATTAGATTATTATACAATAATCTAAATGTTTTTTCTTTCAGTTTTGCCTTTCAAATTTTGTGGAGAAAATATATATTTCCATAATAGTTATGATTGTGGCTCCCTCTCCTTTTTTTAAATTTGGTTATTTTGAGCAGTGATTCTAAATTAAAGAAGTAAATCCTCCATAGAGTTTGGGTGAAAATAGGCAAGAATCCCATGAAAAGCTTTCTTTCTAATCAGACGAAGTCCTATATAATTATTTCATTTGTATTAATAATAAGAAAAGTTTAAAGAAGTATTAAATAAAAAGCCGTTTCAGAAGAGTGATGCATAATATTAATGAAATAGAGATCTTTGAATTGTTTCAGGCATAAAATAAATGACTAAGTTTATTTCTTTTAAGAATAGCATTGGTTATTTATTTTTAAATATTTTGTTTATGTTAAATATTAGTTTTAATTATAATTTTTCCAGGAATTGATGTTGGATTTAGCTAAATGCAATCTTTTGAAATTTTTTTTTCTTTGATTTAATGATGCGATAAATGCTATCAACAGACTTCAGAATATTAACTTTCTTTGCATTGAGGAATAAAGTCAACTGAATCATGTTTTAATTTTTAAATATATTTCCACATTAGATTTGTTAGTTTCTTATAAAAATTTTTACACATGTGGCAGAAATTTCTATGTTTTCTTTATTAAAGAGCTTGGGTTTATTTGAGCAGCAATGTGTCCAGTTAAAGGATTATATTCCTAAACCTTTCTTGAATTGAGATGTGGCCTTGCAACACAGTTGTGCTTACCCATTACAGGAAGTATTTTGTGTCACTTCTGGGAAATTTGGAACAGACTTCATTTGTCTAGGAGAGGTACACTTTCATTCTTCCCCCTTTTCTTTTTCTCCAGCTTGGAATCTGCATGCTATGGTTGGAGCTGTAGCAACCATTCAGGCACTTAGGACAGTGGAGCAGAAAGGTACCATGATACCATGAACTTGGATCCTTGGTGTTTCTGTAGCTGCCACACAAGTCCCAACCTGCCTAGATTTGGACTTCATTTATATGAGAGAAATACACTTCTATGTCAAGTGACTGCAATTTTGCATTTTTTGCTCCTTCACTTAAACCTAATCCTAGCAGATTAATTAGGTTCATCCATAGTCATAAGTGAGGTTGGACTGTAATTTTACACTTTAAAAAATCTATGTGATGTTTTTGATATAAGATATGCTAATGTTGATAAGCAATCAGGATGCTTTCAATCTTTTCCTTAACTCTTGAACAAATTAAACATTTATCTGCAATAGTTAAGCATAGTTTTAGAAATAATTTTGGACAGAATTTTCTTTGTTTAAATATTCCTCTCCTTAGGTTAGTTATAGTTAGTCTTTTTAAACTCTTCTATTTTATTCACTTTATTCAGCTTATATGCCGTTCTACTGTTTTATCCTTTCTGTATTACACATTCATCCATAATATGCATTTGAGTATTTTACCTGATTAAACTTCATATGTGCTTACAAATGGACAAAATTTTTTCTCTAATACATAGAATTTAGTTTTAATCATCAACTGGTTTTTCTTATGGCAGACACTATCTGTGTATTGTTTAAGGATCCAGCCTCATCTGAATAGCGAAATGCTTCAGGGGAGGCACTTCTGACCTGGTTTGGAGACTTGAATCCTGATTGAGCTGTCATTCATCTTTGTTTCATTCTACTTTCCACTGAAAGATACATAGGCACGATATACAATTACGGCCGAAAAGATATGAGAGAAAGTATACTGAGGGGGTGTCTTTGACTAGTTTTCCTACTCTTCAAAAAAGACACAAAAAATACACATTTAGATGTTTTCATGTCTAGGAGGGGGATCCCAGAGATGTTATAGCCATATTGTACCCATAAGTATAACTTGCATTTAACAAAATTTAACATACAGAGAAGGGTAGAGCCAACACCATTATGGAAGCCCCGACTACACAATGCAAGGCGTGGCCACATATTTTGACTTCATATTTGTAAGATCATCTATTTTCTCATTGATGTAGTCAATTGAGTCACAGTTTTTTCACGTATGACTAAAGGCTTCTTTACTACTTTCTACTTTTTACTATATTTATTTCATCTTCATGTTTTCAAATTCATTGATCCCATTATCCTCATGTTTATTTTTTGTATTTTCTAAATTCTCAACTTGTATATAATATAAATTTACTTTATTGCTTCTATATTTAATAATAAAAACTTTCCTCTAACTTTGGTTATATGACAACAGTGTTGATGCTTATTAGTCAAAGTCACATTGCTAAAAACTATTTTATTTTTTGGGAATTATATATATATATATATAAATATAAAACATGCATGTTTAACTTTTCATGTTTGGGTAATTTTGTATACAATATTAATATACATTATTAATTTTAATTGATTCTGGTAAAAATGTAGTTTGTGGAATTATTCCTTTTGAGAATCAAAAATATTTTTCTCCATTGCCTAATATATGATTGATAGTTTGTACCATGAGTATATTCACGTAATAATGCACAAAGTTTAATTCCTTTTTAAATGATTAAACTAGTCATTTAATTCTAATCTTATTTCTTGGTCTTTCAAAGATTAATCTACTTCTAATCCTATTTCTTTCTTGGTCTTTCAAAGATTAATATTTCCAATAGTTTCTTCTTTTTAAGCTGCTTTGAATTTATACATTTTCTTGTATACCTCATAGCAAGGGGGTTTTATTGCTGATATCTTAAAATACTTTTTTTTTCACTGCATGCATAATTCCGTAGAAAGGTATGTCACAAAATTATTGAGCATAAAAAATTCTGAAATGTAATTGCTTTGCTTTGTTCACAATTCCAAATATAGTAAGTTTATACATTCATGTATTATTTAAGTATCACCATTTCTCAGCATCCTCAGTGAAACTCACTTTTATATAGCCCCTGCCATAAATAGTGAATTTTATCCTAAATATAAAAGCGTATATTAGCAGGCGTGGTGGCTCATGCCTGTAATCTGAGCACTTTGGGAGGCTAAGGTGGGTAGATCACCTGAGGTTAGGAGTTCGAGACCAGCCTGGCCAACTTACTGAAACCCCGTCTTTAATAAAAATGTAAAAAATTAGTTGGGTGTGGTGACAGGCTCCTGTAATCGCAGCTACTAGGGAGGCTGAGGCAGGATAATCGCTTGAACCCATGAGGCAGAGGTTGCAGTGAGCCAAGATCGTGCCATTGCACTCCAGCCTGGGCAACAAGAGTGAAACTCAGTCTCAAAAAAAAAGAAAAGAAAAGAGAAAAAAAAAAGAAAAAGGGTATATTTAGAAGAAAAATAAAGTTCTACTACTGACATGTTTCTGAAGCTGTAAACTGTCTTATATTGAGTTTATTCAATATTTGTTATTATTATTTGTCTAAAGTTGGCAAATTAAGATAGTGAAATAAATTCTCAGTATCTGACCTGTGTTAAAGCTTTAGATGATTATTTGTAAATAGGATATAACCTTGTTTAGGAATAAGACTTTTGTCAGTATATTTAATTTTCCCCACATTTTTGATGTGGTTACAATTATTAAAATTTTTGCTAGCAAAAAAAAAGGTCTATTTTTTATTCTCAGCTATCCACCACATTTCTAAAAATAATACTGTGATGCAAAATTCCAAATATTGAAAATGGATTCCAACAGATTAGTGTACTAACTTGCTGTATCAAAATAAGTGTGAAGTGGATTTTGAAGCTCTCTTTGGCACCTCAGTAGCACTCTTAAATTTCTTTCAATGATATTATAGTTCTGGATATAAAAGATGCTTAATGCATATAAGATGAATAAATAAATGGGAAATAATAAATGAAAGCATGCATGCAAAATTATATTACAATCTTTTGAATTTAAGATGTTAAAATGGTTTTTGAATAACCAAAATAAATCTTTCATTCTTAAATCTTCCTTTTTCATCTTGAAGTTTGTTCAAATTATTAGCTTTTATCTAAATCTTGTTATAATTGAACCCTATTTGAAGTGTGTATAACTACTTCTTAGGTATAATTAACAGCTATACTTTATTTCACACAATGAAATACAGATCTGAGGTCCAACAGATATTGAGTAAAATGTTCATTAATCACCAAGTTCTAAATATACATTTTTAGTACTCAGATATTGATTTATTGAAATATTGCTAGTTTGACATTTTATTTTTTAAAGAAAACAGTAATTTGGGGATAATGTGGTACATTAGTAGTGATAGGCAGTGATCAGCTTATTAAGCACAGAATTTGATGAAGCTGTGTCTCTGCCAGGGTTTGCTATCAGGATGATGTTGGCCTCATAAAATGAGTTAAGGAGGATTCCCTCTTTTTTCTATTTTTTTGGAATTGTTTCAGGAGGAATGCTACCAGCTCTCTTTGTACCTCTGGTAGAATTCGGCTGTGAATCCATCTGGTCCTGGACTTTTTTTGGTTGGTAGGCTATTAATTGCTGCCTCAATTTCAGATCTTGTTATTGGTCTATTTAGGGATTTGACTTCTTCCTGGTTTAGTCTTGGGAGGGTGTGTGTGTCTGGGGATTTATCCATTTCTTCTAGATTTTCCAGTTTATTTGCATAGAGGTGTTTATAGTAGTCTCTGATGGTAGTTTGTGTTTCTGTGGGATTGGTAGTGAAATCCCCTTTATCATTTTTTATTGTGTTTATTTGATTTTTCTCTTTTTTCTTCTCTATTAGTCTGACTAGCCGTTTATCTATTTTGTTGATCTTTTCAAAAAACCAGCTCCTGGATTCACTGATTTTTTGAAGGGTTTTTTGTGTCTCTATCTCCTTCTGCTCTGATCTTAGTTATTTCTTATCTTCAGCTAGTTTTTGAATTTGTTTGCTCTTGTTTCTCTAGTTCTTTTAATTGAGATGTTAGGGTGTCAATTTTAGATCTTTTCTGTTTTCTCTTGTGGGCATTTAGTGCTATAAATTTCCCTCTAGGCACTGCTTTAAATGTGTCCCAGAGATTCTGGTATTTTGTATCTTTGTTCTCATCGGTTTCAAAGAACATCTTTATTTCTGCCTTCATTTCGTTATGTACCCAGTAATCATTCAGGAGCAGGATATTCAGTTTACATGCAGTTGTGCAGTTTTGAGTGAGTTTCTTAATCCTGAGTTCTAATTTGATTGCACTGTGGTCTGAGAGACTGTTTGTTATGATTTCTGTTCTGTTACATCTGCTGAGGAGGGTTTTACTTCCAATTATGTGGTCAATTTTAGAATAAGTGCAATGTGGTGCTGAGAAGAATGTATATTTTATTGATTTGGGGTAGAGAGTTCTGTAGATGTCTGTTAGGTCCTCTTGGTCCAGAGCTGAGTTCAAATCCTGGATATCCTTGTTAATTTTCTATCTTGTTGATCTGTCTAATATTGACAGTGGGGGTGTTAAAGTCTCCCACTATTATTGTGTGGGAGTCTAAGTCTCTTTGTAGGTCTCTAAGAACTTGATTTATGAATCTGGGTGCTCCTGTATTGGGTGCATATATATTTAGGATAGATGAAGCTACAAATACATGTCAAATTACCCATAGAAAATTGTCATATATAAGAGACCTCTTTTAAAAACAGTAAAGGAAGTAAAGGAAAAGAGCACATGAAAATTATACCACCATCTTCCCAGAACGCATATAAAATGATCTTTTGTAGAGTAAATAAATCAGGTGAGATTGCATTGCTAAAATAAAAGAAAAATATCAAAATGATAATGAACATGCTCTAAGGATATGCTACTAAATCCTACATACATACATTCTAGATTCTATTGGGAAAAAAATCACCCTGAAGTATTTGTGAGTGTTATTAAAACGCTAGGCAAATCTAATTTATATTAATAACAATGTTTAATACGTATATATAACATATACGGCCTGTATGTGTAATTATCCCACAGTTTTTCAGGAAAAAAAAGAGAACAGAATTTTTTCTAGTGACATTGAAGTGTAGTGTGTATACTTACTCTGTCATGGATGCTCAGAATAAACAGATGGTCTGCGTTGTATTTTTTTTTTCTTTCGTTTCCATGAAATACTGTAATTGTGGGCTGGTAGAAAGACAAAGGATCACATGTGTTTCAAATTATTTTCTTTTAGATTCCTTGCTTATTTATTAAAAATGTATATTTATTTTCCCCCAAAACAGAAGAAAATAATAAAAATACACTTTAAATGAATAAACTGCATAAAACTTCTGGAATTCTAATTTCAGAATTTTCAAAAAAACGAAATCAAAATATTTTCACTGGAAGTAAGTTAAGTATAGCATACCCTATGATTATCCATAACAGAACAACTAGAGTAACACATTATTTTGAAAATATCTGCTTTGGCCCAGTTCTCCACATCTCTCCTATCTAGGACTTGCACAGCTGGTCTGCTTCTTCTAAGGAAGATCTATTGGCTCTTCCGTCTCATGTGGGAATGACTCAGCAGAACTAATTGGTAAATGAAGCTTCTTTTTCTGAAGTTATTTTTTCAGTTAATGTAGTGGTAGCTGGAGCTTTTCAGGAACAGACATTAATGTTAAGTTTTGCAATTTGTTGGTGTCCTGCAGTGCTTGTTCCTTATTGTTTATCAGTTTCGATTTAAGCTAGGATACATTAGGCACATCATCAGTTGTGCCTGTGGAATTTAGTGCCTTAAGCAAAGTCACAATCTTGGTAACTTTGTTATAGAGTTCAGTTTTAAAGAGACAAACAGAGTAAAATCACATTGCTAGAAATGTGCAAGACGCTATCTGAAGAGAAGATTTCACAATGCCCTTCGTGGCTATCATCAGTAGTGAACTGGGGACATTCGGATTAAAATATTGTCTACATTTTGTAGGTGTAAAACTATTACTCATAAAGAAATCATACAAAAACATAAAGATAATGGCAATAGTTGTCAAACCTGTAATTCTTAGAAGTTGTGCTAATGTTGACAGGTTATCTTTGTTTCAATTTTCTTTTAACCTGTTCTGATTAACATTATAATGTGGAAACAGAGGTTAGAGTATAATTTTCTAATTTACTTTTTTCTACTTCAGTATTCTATTATTTTAAGGTATCACATATCTGTTTCACATCTTGCTATTTACAGTATTCTGTTTTGTTTGATAAATAGTGTAATAACAATAAATGGCAACCCACAAGGAAAACAGTGATTCTTTATAAATCATTTTTCAATGCCATGACAAAATTCAATTACTTTTTATGATTTTACATTTGATTTTCCTTTTGTATATGTGTACAAAATAGGGAAATCCCCTTATTGGGATAATATCAATGATTACTACGGGATCCTAACTCCCACATTCCCAGTTAAGTTTTCATCTGGGCCATCAACAGTTTCCATAATTGTGTTTTGCTAGGATCTTCCACCTGCATAGTTCTCTAAATAGCATCATTTAGTCATTTATATTCTGTTTTACTACGCCAAGCAATAAGAGAAGCAATGACATATTCTATTGTATATTTTACTTGAGAAATTGACTAGCGACCAGGCACGGTGGCTAACACCTGTAATCCCAGCACTTTGGGAGGCCAAGGCGGGCAGATCACGAGGTCAGGAGATCGAGACCATCCTGGCTAACACAGTGAAACCCCGTCTCTACTAAAAATACAAAAAATTAGTCAGGCGTGGTGGCGGGTGCCTGTAGTCCCAGCTACTCGGGAGGCTGAGGCAGGAGAATGGCATGAACCCGGCAGGCGGAGCTTGCAGTGAGCCGAGATCGTGTCACTGCACTCCAGCCTGGGAGACAGAGCAAGACTCCGTTAAAAAAAAAAAAAAAAAAGAAAGAAATTGACTAGTTCATTAGTTCTTTCATTCATTCATTCAACAAATACTGCCAGAGCAGCTACAGTATAGCTACAAGACAAATATATGCTAAAGATTCCCTTAGTGGCTAAATGTGTAATATTTTCTCACTAATATAGAAGTGCAAAAAAACTAATATTAGTTTCTTACACTATATTATTTTCAATACAAATCATTTTTCCAATATGCTAAGCTTCTTTTTATTGGAACCACAGCTATCCACCTATAATGCCCAGAAACCTATTTTTATTTTCTTTTTTTTTGAGAGGGAGTCTCACTCTATTGTCCAGGCTGGAGTGCAATGGCATGATCTCGGCTCACTGCAACCTCCATCTCCCGGGGTTCAAGTGATTCTCCTGCCTCATCTTCTCTAATAGCTGGGATTACAGGTGGGCACCACCATGCCTGGCTAACTTTTGCATTTTTACTAGAGACGGGGTTTTATCATGTTGGCCAGGATGGTCTCGATCTCCTGACCTCGTGATCTGCCCATTCAGCCTCCCAAAGTGCTGGGATTTCAAGCATGAGCCCCTGCACCCAGCCCAGAACCCTATTTTTTAGCACATCCTTTGTAGTTGTATTCTCAAACACAGTCACACTTCTGACTTTTACTTTATTCCTCCTTAAAATTTTCTGTCAAAACTCAGTTTCCTTTTCCATATTCAGAATTACCAGTTGATTTCTAGTTTTAATAGGAACAACAATCTTTATACATCAATTTGTATTTTTTAAAGAAACAAAACCAACTCTAGATAACTGAAGAAAGTTTAGAGAACTGGAGTTTGAAACAGCCACTTACTCAAATCCTGCACTACAATGAAATTGAACTGATTATTTCATCCTTGTGTACTGAATTCTGTGTTCTAAGAGTTACATAACCAGGAACAGAGAGATGAAGTCAATAATCTGTTATAAATATAGACTGGTGCTCTGCCTGCCAAAATATTTTTCACATCTTTGCTTGTTGTTACGGGTTAAACTGTGCTCATCAAAAGATATTAGAAGTCCTAATCTCCAGTACCTATGAATGTCACTTTATTTGGAGTACAGGGTTTTTGCATATGATCAAGTTAAGATTAGGTCATTAATCCAATATGATGGGTGTCCTTATGAAAAGGGGCACTTTGCTTACAAGAATAGACATGCCCATGGAGAGAACACCATAGGAAGTTGAAAGCAAAACTTTAGGTGATGCATCTACAAGCTGAGGAATGCCAAAGAGTGTTAGCAAACAGCCAGAAGCTGTGAAAGAGGCATGGAACAGATTCTTACAACCCTCAGAAGCAACCAATCCTGCTGACACAGTGATCTTGAACTTCTAGGCTCTAGAACTGCAAGAGAAATTTTCTATTCTTTCAGCCACACAGTTTGTGGCATTTTGTAACAGTAACCCTGGGAAAATAATACAGTTGCTCTCTATATTCTCTTGTAAAACAGATGCAAAGGTTGGAATGAGGGTTCACATACAAAAAGTTTTTTCCTAAGGTTTTAGATTCTCAATGTTGAATTATTTCTCTCTATTTCACCCCATGATTTCTGATCTACCCCCAACATTCTTGACAACCACTAGTTTCAGGTTTAAATGATTCAATCCAGAAAAGCATGAGGACAACATTAGGTGCAGCTTATTTGCTGCACTGAGAGTCACTAGTAAATAAAGACTTAACAATGCAGCACCTAAGTGAGTTCCTGCAATAATCACAGTTCTACAATTAGGTTTTGCACATACTGACTGCCTTCATAAAAAGTTTTCATATAAAGCTAGTTACTAGTTCAGTGATACAGTGGTATGGTACAGTGATAATAAAGGGAAGAAAAAGGGGCATTATCGGTTCTATCCTACAAAGTGTGATCTCTCAGATAAAGGCAGAATGACCTCTTCAAGCAAAGGAAAAGCAAATAGCTTCTGTAAATGAGGGAGAAGGTGCTCTGTTCTTGAGGGTTATTAATTGGGGGAAGAACTAAGGAATTCAGAGGTCTTCTGAATCATTTGATTTTTCTTAAATATCCCCATTTTTTTGTTCTACTCTTTTTGGCCAATATCCTATATTTACATAAAACTTAGACCAAGACCGTGAATTTATCTGAACTTACAATTTGGCCATTTGCAGCAACAAATTCTAAACTTTAGCTTCTATTCACTTAGCTCAGCAGATAAAGAAATGAGGCCCTTTTACAGTTAGAGAACTCTATTTACATCATTCTTTTCCTCAAGACAAGAAGGTAGGTATTTAACTTTATTATTCTTTGACTTTAAATAATCTAAGACATCAGAAGCCACCTCTGCAGTTCTGTAATTCCTCATCCTTTTATTTCTTCTTCCTGTGTTACTTGAATATTTTGTCTTCAGTTTTTCATCTGTACAGGAAAGTCCTTCACCAAAACATTGCTTTTAAAAGGGGCTGCTGATTTTTACAAGGACTGTGCTAACTTGAGGAAGCAGGATGTTACATGTGTCTCTTTTAGTTAGAACTTACAACATAAAATGAACATTTCCACAAATGCCTGAAACCTGTGTAGAATATAAAGGCATCAAGAATGTAATTGTTCTAGCTATCCATAGTTGTGCAAGAAGCTACATGAATATTTCAATGCTATTACCCATAAAAATGATTTATTCTGCTTACAAATTTATAATTTTAGCAGGGATTGGTGGAATCATCTAAACTTCACTCAACATGGTGTTAGCTGGGGAAGTTTACCTGGGCTAGAAGATCCACTTCTAAATGATTCAGTCTTGCAACTTGGCCATTTGATGCTGGATATTGAGCATCTCCATGGGGTTGGGAGCTTGGGCTTTTCCACTGCTTGGGGACTAGTTCACAGGAACAAATATTCCAAGAGTCAGAAACTAGATGGTGTCATTCTCCTAAGGATTGAGCACAGATACTGGCAAATTATCACTTTTACCATATTCTGTTGGTTAAGCAGCAACAGAGCCTGACGTGAAGGGAGAAACATAGACATGATAGGAGAAGTGTTAACAAATTTGAAGGTTGTTTTTCGAAACGATCACTGCGGTAGTTGCCATGTTCCCTGAAATAGGCTTTGTTTCTCATATTTATGTAATATTACTTTTAATGTTTGGCTAAGCATTTAGGTCAGAGATAAAAGATAATCCTTGCTCACAAATGGACTTTGATAGAATCCTATGATTTAAAGTTTCCACTAAGAAAAGACCCTTGCACTCCTCTGATATGCAAGAACTAAATCTTACTTAAAAACAAAACAAAACAAACAACAAAAAAACTGCATTCTTCTTCTACATCCTTGAAAAGCAAATTGATTACCATGCAGTGTTTTGCACTGATTCAAGTAATTCAGTGTCATGGATTATGTTGTATTGTCATACTCCTTACTTGGTTAGTTTTCTCTTGAGCTTGTAGTCAAGTTGGAACATGTGTGAACTCTTTCACCATGGGGAATTGAGTTCAACCTGGACTAAATAAGCTTGCACAGCTCTGCTAATGACAAGATATCTGGTCTAATAGAATCATATATAATCTTAAATTGCATAAGGGAAAAGGACTATCTTTCTAGATATGGCAGACTTCTTGACATATCTCAAAATGATCAAAGATTATCTCTTGGAATTTGTTGAAATAAGATTAAGTGTGATGCCTTATCTGTTAACTAATTTCAATAGTTCTAATAGTAAATTTAAGAGAACTAGATTTTAGAAAATGAGTTCCTTAGTTTTTAAAAATTTAGTTGTTTTTATTTTAGTATATATGAAGAATATTGGCAGAATCAAAAAAAGTTTGCAGAGCTGGTGAAAAAGTCTAAACTCTCTGGATCATGTAACATGGACAAAATATATCTTAAAGCTTAAACACCTTCTTGACAACTTGAACTCATTAAGAGGTCTACTCTGAAGAGCTTTCAGACTTCATTTTATATTTTCTATATATAATGAATATAGTCATTTCAAGAAATGTTAATGTTAGACTTAGAGATAACTATAATTTCACATTAAAACTACATTTCTGGAACCAGAAAAAATGAGTTAATGTTACTTTAAATTTTCACTGCATATAATAATACATAGGCTTAAACTTATTTGATCTAAGTCATTTATTTGATCTAAGTCATTCATTAAGATATTCTTAGAACAAATAAAATTTTACACATTAATTTCCAATTTAACAAACTAGAAAATATGTGTGGGCTGCTTGTGCTCTTCTCTGGGTCAAACTTTAAAAATATTCCCAAAGTAATAGGGAAATTAATGGATTTGAAAAATTCACACGAAAAATACCAGGAAAGCCAATAAACCAGTGGTTGGGTATACGGTTAGAGGAAATGGTAGGCCTATGTTGAAGAGTGCAAGATGTCAGTAAAGTAGCATTGTTTTGGATCAGATTTTTTTTTTTTTTAATGTATGTCTTTTCATTTTCCACATCACCTTGAGTAAAATATTTTCTGTGACTTCTCTTCTGTTTTGCAAATCAGAAAAATATTAGTTCTGTTTCAGTGTTGTCTAAGAGACGCTTTGGAGCCCAGTGGGAGTGGGGAGCTTGTAACAAATTCCCTCTTAATAGACATTTCTTTGGAAAAAGTAGGTCTTGTGGCCGGAGTGCCAAGGAGGCAGGATCTTTGGGCTGGGGACGGAGAAACTAAACACGGAGTCGTTAAGTCCTATTATAATATTTGTGACAACTACCCCAAGATAGTTCTGAACACTACCTACACCCCTTCATCTCACCTTTCACTCCTTTCCCCAGGTATGAGATTTAATATTTATGTTAGCTGATAAAACATACAATACGGGCTCACAAAAAAAAAAAAAAAGATCAGAAACTTGAGCAGTGACTATGCACATTCAATGGAATACATTGAACTGAATGACATTTCTAAAGAAAATAAAATTAATGAAACCACAAAAACAATAGCTTATATTTTGCATATTAAATAATTCACAAGAAATAAGGGATGCTACTGGAAATAAAAGAGACAAAAGTCATAAAATATATTCCGCTTAAAATATTGTATATTAATAAAATATTAGAGGTGAAAGTAATAAATCAGTAATGGAATAAATTTAGCCACAGAACAAAGCATAGTAAGCTGGAATACCAGATAAAGAAATTCTGCCAGTGATATTATTTTGGTGGCCTATGTATCAATATACCAAATGGCAGGATAGTATATTGGGCTCTGGATTCAGAGCCTAACCTTAAAATTCTAGCTCTCCCATTACCAGGTGTGTGTGCTTGGACACATGTGTCAAGCTCTTTGTGCATTAACTATGTTATAATAAGACGGAGTTGTACATACAATGATAATTTGGTCCAAGAATATGCAGATTAAATCAGTTAATACACATAAAGCATTTAGGAAAGTGTGTGGCATCTAATAAACATTTACTAAATGTTAGGTATTACCATCAAGAGGATAATTTTGTATTTAAATGCTTTTATCAGAAAAAAAGAAAGTCTGAAATAACATAAGCTAAATTCTACCTTAAGAAGTTAGAAGAAAAGGAACACAGTACACCCCAAGCAAACAAAAAATAAATAATAATAATCACCCAAAATTAATTAGATAGAGACAGCGATTTCTGCCACAAAGATGAGCAAAAACAAATATTAGCTATTTGATATTATTTAGAGATTGTTTTAAATTCCATCAAAATGGGTAAAAAATACAAGGAGTGAAAGCATTAGTATTTCAAAATTGAACATGATGTTAGTTGACACTGTTTATTAATTTGAGGAAGATAATTCCTATTTCTAGTTTCCTAAGAGTATTTTTTAATGAATGGGTAATATTTGTTTAAAGTGATTTTTCTGCCTCTGTAGACATTATCACATGGATTTCCTTTTTTGGAAAGCCTGTTAAGATGGTAAATTATATTCCTTGATTTTTGAAGGTTAATAAATCTTGCTTTCTTGGGATAAATTACACCTGAATTATTTTCTTTTTGTAATATATTGAGGGTTTTTATTGCTAAAATTGTATTAAAGGTTTTTGTGACTGTGTTCATAAAGGATATTAGTTTGCAGTTTTCTCTTCTTGTAATATCATTGTCTTGTAATGGTATCAAGAAAACACAGGACTTATTAAATGAATTGTACTCTCTCCTCTACTATGTCTACAAGAGAATGGGTATTATTCTTTTACCTGAATGTTTCATAAAATTTGTCAGTGAAGCCACGTGGACCTGGAATTTAACATTTTTGTTATTGTTTGTTTCTTTGCTTTTGTGAGAAAAATTTAACCTACAACTTACTTTAATAAATACTAAGCTATTTATCTACTTCTTCTTGAAAGAGTTTTACTGATTTCTATCTTCCATGCAATTTGTTGTAGAATATGTTGCATATAATGACTAAGTTGTGAAATATATTAGCACAAATTGTTAATTGATAGTTTTGTTCCTCATCAGTCTAACTAAAAGCTTGTCATTTTATGGAACATTTCAAAGAATTAATCTTTGGTTTCATTGATTTTCTCTGTGGGTTTTGTTCACAATGCTCTTGTATTCTGATCTTAACTTTATTTCTTCTGTTCTTCTGTTTATTTGCGACACTTTTATTTTTCTTATTTCTTAAAGTAACTTACTTAAAACTGTTGTAAAAAAAATACAAGCATACTAGAAATGCTTTAAATACCAAGTGTTGATATGTTATGCTTTCATTCATAAATTTTCAAATATTCAGGCATTTCCAGAGGTCTTTTTGTTATTAATTTATAATTTAGTTCCACTATGTTCAGAGTACCAATTATCTGATTTGGATACTTTGAAATTTATTAAGAGCTGTGTTATGGCCCACAATATAAACTAAGTTGGCGAATGTCCCATGTATTATTTAAGGTATTTTCTAATGTTGCTGTCTATAGTATTCTAAAACTGCTAATTAGATTGAGTTGGTTGAGAGCATTGTTCAAGTCTCCTGTATTCTTCCTTTCTTGTATTTGTTCTATCAATTACCGAGAAAGAAATGCGGCTTTATCGGTTTCTCTTTCATTTCTATTCATTTTGCATCATATGTTTTCAAGCTCATTATCAGTAGCATACACAGTTAGAATTGTCATGTCTTGATGACTTCACTTACTTTTCATTGTAAAATGTCTCTCTCTGGTAACATTCGTCATTCTTACATGCCCTTGTCTCATATTAACACAACTACTCCAGCTTACTTTTGATTAATGTTTGTATTGTATACTTTGTTCCAACTTTTTACTTGAGTCATGTATTTATCTTCATAAGTTAAGTGACTTTTTACAGATATTGAAATAGTCAGGTCTTTTTTTTTTTTTTTAATCTACCAGGCAAATCTGCTTTTTAATTGGGATATTTAGACCTTTTAAATTTAATGGATTTATATAATTTGTTGTTTGCTATTTATTTAATATTATCTTTTCAGTCGTTTGTTACTTTTAAATCTTTTCTTGCTTTCCGCTGAATTAATTAAAATTTTTATGATTTAATTTTACCTCTATTTTGGATCCTGTATCTGTATTTTTATGTTTAATTTTTTAATAATTGCTTTGATATTTATAATATATATCTTTATTTATGACAGTTTACTTTCAAATAATATTAAGCCAATTCACGTGTAACATAAAGTCTATGACAATATACTTTCATTATCTTTTTTTGCCTTTTTTACTTTTGTCACCATAGACGTTATCTTTGCATTAAGTAGTCAATTATCTTTTAAAATAATTATAATATTAAAAGCTTATTTCCTACTTCCCCACATATTTTACTTAGATACAAATTTTTTATCTGCTATACTTTTTCATCTACTTGGAGGACTTCCTTTATCATTTCTTAGAGTACAATCTGCTAGAAGTGAATTTACACAGCTTTTGTTTGTCTGAAATAGCCTTTATTGTTTAGTTGTTATTATATATTTTTTCTGGGCAAAGAATTCTATATTGATCTATTATTCTCAGCACTTAATAATATTATTCAATATTGTAGTTTGTACAGTTTCTGATGAAAAATATACTATATATTTTACATTCCTTTCTCTATAGATAATTTGTCTTTTTCTCTGTCTACTTTTAGAATTGTCTTTTTATCAACGAATTTCAGCTGTTTGATTAGGATGTTCCTGGGGGTATCTTTGTTTGTTCCTTTGGAGGTTTGTTAAGTTCTTTGCACCTGTAGATTTAGAGTTTTTATCAGTTTTAGAAAATGGTAAATATTTATGTCTTCAAATCACTCCTTTGATTCTCTTTCTGAGACATCAATTACACATTTAAAACAACTGCTATTATACTTTAATGCCATTTTATTCAGTCCTTACTTTGTCTGTATACTTCATTTTGGATAGTTTCTATTACTGTATAACCAAATTCATTTTTTTTCTGAGTTTCTAATCTGCTTCTATTCTAACCAAGTTATTTTGTAAAAATTCAGACATTACATTTTTGCTTTTGAGTGTTCTTTTTAATATTCCATTGCTATCCTTAGCAAGCTCCTGTTTTTTTCTGCATTCTTGAATGTACAGTACATACCATAGCTTAATATCCTTGTTTTCTAGCTTGATCATCAACAGAAAGGGTCTCTTTCTATTGAATATTTTGTCCCTAGTTAAAGACAATGCTTTTCTGCTTCTATGCATACCTCGTGATTTTATTTGACGCCAGTTACGGAAAACAGTAAATTTTAAGTTACCTATTACTATGTCTTACAATATTTCTATAAATAGAGATTTAGTGGTGTGTTGTTGTTGTTTGTTTGGTTTCAGTTAGCTATGAAGCAAAGTTTTTAAGGATGGGTCCAAACTAGTGTTTTGTCCAAGAATAATTTATCCCAACACTTCAATGCTACATTTCTGTCAATTCCATCTAATGCTCTAATATTATGATGTCTATTCCCTCTGGATAGTGGGAACACAAGTTTTTCAAAGACCTATGTGAATGCCAGAAGCTTGCTGCCTATTACATTCTAGTTTTTCTTTCGAAGATTTAGGTAATATTATCTCACCCTTATGCAAACTGCTGTTAGGAAAACACTTGAAGGGGCTTTAACTTCCTTTAAAATTTCAAATATATGAACTGAAAGCTCTTTGTAGCATTCTCTAAGTAAATATTGAGCCTATGTTGCATCTGTAGATATTTTTCTCATTCTGAAAAACATTACTTTTATAGTCACGTCAAAGAACTAACTTTGCTGATTCTCTAATTGGTGTCTCTGTTTTCTATTTCATGAATTTCTGGTGTTGTATTTGCTACTTTGTTCTTTCTATGTGTCTATGATGAATTATCTTATTCCTTGCCATGACTTTCAGTTGAACATTTATGTCATTAATATTCAACATTTCTTCCATTCTAATATAAGTATGTATATACATTAATTGCCATGAAATTACTCCTTTATTTGCTTCCTGTGAGGTTTAAAATGGCATAGTATCATTAGTATTCTGTTCTGGGGTTTATTTTAAAATTTGTATTCTGACTTTTTTTTTTACTGGTGAATAACTTAAAGTTCATTTAAGAATATAAGTTTTTTCATTTTTGCCACGTTTTTCAATTTTTACTGACCAAATTGACTTTAGCTTAGAGATTCTCTTATGTATACAATATCAGTTCTTTAACATTTATTAGGATTTTGTCTATAAATGAGTATATGATCAAACTGTATATTGTCCTAAGGATTTGAAAAGAAGGTATTTTATTCTATGATTTTTTTATTCCATATATGTCCATTAAATAAGTACTGAGGCCAGTTGTAGTGGCTCATACCTGTAATTCCAGCACTTTGAGAGGCGGAGGTGGAAAGGTCACCTGAGCCCAGGAGTTTGAGACCAGTCTAGGCAACATGGCGAGACCCCATCTTTTTTTTGAGAAAAATAATTTTTAAAAATATAAGTAAATAAATACATAAAGGCATGGGGCTCATGTCTATAGTCTTAGCACTTTGGAAGGCCAAGGCAAAAGGATCACTTGAATTCAGGCATGTAATGCCAGCCTCACAATATAGTGAGACCCCATCTCTATTTAATTAAAAAAAAAAAATCTTGATAGTCTTGTTTTTCAAATCTTAATTTTTGCTTAATAATTGTCTGCTTGATCTATGATATATTAAGGAACTTATTTTAACATCTTCCCTTATAATGAAGGATTTGCCAGGTTTTTTGTTATTACATATACTTTGCTATATTTATTTTGAGGCTATATTATGAAGTAAAAATACAAGCTTACATCTGTTATATACTTCAATGAATTAAATATTTATTTTTCAAAAAATTGATTGTCTTTATCTAAAATAATGCATTTCCCCTTAGTTCTATATTACCAGCTATTAAGTATATAACCATTAATCTGGGCTTCTAATACAGGACTTTTTTAATTACTTTTCTGTATCTTTTTTATACTTTTACTTTCAACCTATCCCAGTTTTTATCTTGTAAAAAGCAAAAACTGGAAATTGTTTTTGTTCACATGAGTCTGTAGGTTGTGTTAGGTTAACCTCAGTTACTTAAAACATTTTATATGTTGCACTTGTGATCCTGGACAGTCTGTAATCTGCAAGCTCTGCTTCACTCTGTCCTTATTTCAGAACCTAGGCTAATGAGGACACACTATCTTCTTGAACACTTTTTTTTTTGCCTGCAGCAGAGGAAAAAATATATATAACAAAGTACAGACTCTTAATGCTTCTGCAGTGAAGTGGCATATGCTATTTCTGCTCACATTTCAGGACTCAAAGCAAGCTATATGTTGAAACTAACTTTGAATCATGATGTGTGCAATCCCACTATTTGTCAAGAATAAAGCAGAGCCCAGACTATGAGATAGATTAATTCACTATATAATGTAACTTTTATTTCCACCATATTTTATTACATTATTTTATTTATGTTATTCCCAGTTAAGTGACAAGGAAAGGAAGTTAGAGATGCTATTTCTTTGTTATTGTAGAATTCTAGGGTTAAAATAGTCTGTTTTGCCATTTACTGATTGTTTTCTGTAGAGACACCTTACTGAGTAACATAGCACCTGACTCTTCAGTAGCATAAACTATAATGTGTTTTTCCACACTTAGCTGGAAATATCCAGAGTCGTTGGACTACAACATAGGACGCAAGGTTGAAAACACAGAGGCTCCTCATACCTGATTATTTGTGCTATTTATTTCAAGTGTTTTTGTAACAAATGATTAACAGAGTCAGACTCAGTAGAGATTAATTACTCTTAAAGTTTTCAAGACTTTAGAAGAGCCTTCATTTAAAAAGGCATCACACAAGAATAATCATATGAATACCATATTAAACAACCTTTCTCATTAATAAAAATAATGTATTTTCAGATCTAGTTAAAGCTATTGTATTGCTTAAATTTAACAATATTGCTTTTAAGATCCCAGTATTATGAAAATATTAAATAATATTTATGTCAGTTCTCTCATGTGTAGATGAGGAAACTGAGGCTGAATAAATAGAGTCTAGTTTCTGGACTCAGAGCTCATAAATTTTCTGCTTTTGTTTAGTATACCTTGTAACTTCATTTTTATGATTCAGAATGACTCTTCCTCAATCAGTATTTTGAATATTATAACACTATACTTATACCTATCAATGAATTAAATATTTATTTTTTAAAAAATTGATTGTCTTTATCTAAAATAATGCATTTCCCTTTAATTCTATATTACCATGGCTTATTAGTAATACTTTTTTTTAAAAGAAATACATTGAACTTTTGGGGAATGTTTATTTTATTTTTTCTTAATTAAAGGCAAATGTTGCCTGAAGAAAGTATAACATCATAGAAAATGTTTAGGACTCATAAATTGTGAACTTTTTTCTCTCAGAAATATTCACATATGGTTGATGATCTATTTACATCTGACACTTTTCCAAGGTTCTGATTTCAAATGGCAAGTGGTTAGTCCAGACAAGCGTCACAGATTGTTGTGAAAACAATGTTTGGGTTGTAGTCAGGCATAACCCGCCGCTGCCTCCAATATTTCAGATATACTTGGGATACTTGTGTGTGCGTAAATTTTTGAACCAACTGCCTATGAAATGTCACAGGGTTAGTGACAGGAGCTATGGATGCCTAGGAAGGATCATGAGTCAGTTTGATTCTGGTTCTACATCTTAAAAGATACAAATCAAAACATATCACATAAGCAAAATGCATGAACTATTCAGCCAGATTCTGAATTACACATAGAAAAAGAAAAACTGTCACAACATTTAATGGTATTGTCAGTATATATTTCTCTAAGATTTGCAAAGAACACCAAAAAAAGCTCTGCTTTTGTTAAAACCTATACCAGATAATTTCCTATAAATTCTGGATAACTATTCCAGAGAATTCTTTAAGTTAGTACTTGCTACGTAGTCAGCTGCTTAATCAAGCAAATTATTATTTTTGGCTATTTAGTGATAACCTTTATCTTATTCCCCCAAAGTACGAAGGTAGTATATAGTAGACAATGTTTTAGGTGATATTTTAAAAATCCGCTTTTTGAATGCTCTTTGGTGATATTATTAGTCTTTTTGTGCTAACATTGTGAAATTGATTAGACATTTGATGGCAATGATAATCATTACTGATATGGTGTCATTTCCCAGAGCTTTTAGGTGCTCTAGCAACTTTTGTTAATTACTGCTTCTTGGGAGTACAAATAAATATTAATATCTTCAAGCTCTGCTATCAGAATCTGAGACAATGCATTCAGTTCAACAGACATTTATCAAGCAAATACTTTTTTCTCCTTCTCATTGCCTTCTCTTATCACTGGGACCCACATCGTCTATCAATCACCAATACCAATCAACATTTGCTGCTTTACCCACTCCAGGGAATCTGATAAGTTGTATAAATGAAAAGGTCATAGTCCTGGCCCTTTGGTCATTTGTGGTAAGGGTTATATTACTTTGGCATTAGGTGGCTACTCTGAATGTTCACA
The DNA here is from genome assembly GCF_008728515.1 of Papio anubis. Lineage (NCBI taxonomy): Eukaryota > Metazoa > Chordata > Mammalia > Primates > Cercopithecidae > Papio > Papio anubis. Next base: position 87,551,163 of record NC_044981.1, on the reverse strand, counting down.
GTATTGCATGGGGCATACTTCCTAATATATTATTCATTGTTTATGTGAAAATCAAATTTAATTGGTGTCTTGTATTTTTATTTATTAAATCATACTAACTAAAAGGCATTATGGGAACGAGGAGCTAGAATCCTGGCTTCCCTGAAATATAAACTCAGTGCCAAAGTAGACCAGCCCCAGGGAAGGGAAATATAGCCTACTGTTTTCTATATGCCTCATCTATCTTAAAGACTATCTGTTTAATCTATCATTTCTGTATCTTAAAATATCCTTACCTACCTGCGGAAATAGCAATGGGACTCAGCCAGCATAGTCACATCCTCAATAAATCTATGGGAGAGTAGGTGCACAACAGGAAAAGTAATGACTTTAACCAAAAGAAAATGAGCTAGACTGAAGCTTTCTGATTTGTTTAGCTCACTTGAAGTTACTCTTATATTATTACTATTTCTTTTCAAAAGAGTAAAATGAAAGATCTCATACAAAAGGACACTAGTGAATGGATACAAAAAAACTTGTGAAAATATATCAGAATAAAAAATGAAAACCATTATACTCTACCCCAAATCAGAAATATCTTTAACTTTCCTGCAAGAAAAATACACTCTTCCACTTAAGCCAAGACTGAAGCATAAAAATTCATGGCAAATAAATGTCTTTTCATGTGCTGTTCAATCTTTAGAAAGCTAAGCTTAAGATAATTAAAGAAAAGTAGCAAGATTTTCAAATTGAAGTTGCCAGAAAGAGAGAAATCATGGTAAATCTACTTTAATTAGGGTGCTATCCAAGAAAGGCAGAAATTTAAACTTCTTAAAGTTTTATTGACAGATGACTTATAGGTGAACATTTATCATGGGATTTCCAAAAGTGATTGATTGTTAAAGCCATATTATGATTCTTCAGGGAATTTCCAGGGCTGAGACAATGCCAGGCATAGTGTTCGTGTAATAAGAGAATGGCTTTAGAGAAGGACAGATAAGTGTAATTCCTACCAGCCTCTCCCACTGGTCAGCTGTGTTTAAATTTCTGAACCCCAAGATTCTCATTTTTGATATGGGAGTAAAAACACACCCTACATAGTGACTTTATGAAAGTTAAGATACTAAATGTCTAACACCCACCAGACATTTATGTCTCAATGAACAGTGACTATTATTATAATTATGCTATCAATATTATAAGAAGGTAGTCAGGAATAGTCAATACAAAGATTTTCTTTGTGATATTTTTAATTTTCTCCTTTTTTTCAGTTTCTTCTGTGACTAATGTCTCATGTTGGTAAAGACAATGTGACATAATACTCATTGTCACAGTGAATGGTAAGGAAGATAAAATGTACGACTTCCAATAAAATCAGTCACCTTTTCTTCATATTTGGAATGCTATGCTTAAATGAACGTCAACAATAAAATTCCGAAAATACTAGTTTTCTCAAATTCTGTTTACTAATTTAAGTAGCAGATATGTTAATAATAGTTGCCATGAAATTATTATAAAAATTGATTTTAAAACTGAAAATATGTTTTAACTAATAAGACTCCTTTAAGAAATGTATCTAGAGTTTTCAAACTATGCATTAAGTGGCATGAAGATACTTTAGAATATTTGAAGTGGTCATGGGGCTTGACTCGCAAATTTCCGTTCCTAATTTTATCATATCATTTGTCAATTCCATTCTCCATTTCAATGGTTCACTTAGAAGTAGACAATGTGTCCCCATTCTGCCTTAAAAAAACATAAAAGAAAGTAAGTTCAGGTCATCTTGGAAAAGATTTTTCTCTCCTAAAAGGAGAGATCACATGAAGAAAAATGTCTTCCTCTGAATATTGTCATGTCTGGCTATAATGCCTGGAAATACGGCTGCCACTTTCCAACCATGAGTAGAGCCAGCCCAAGAGCCACGTTCACACACTGATTTGAATGGGCAGGAGATATAAAGCCTGGGTTTTTGATAATTCCAACCTATATGATGTTCCCTGCTTCTGGACTACATGAGAGGTAATATGCTTTCTTATTTTTAAAGCCAATTAGCATCATTCTTTTCTGTAACCTATAGCTGTGAGCCATCAAAACAGAATAGTAAGCCCAAAACAAATGTTAGCTACCTTTCTCCTCACCCTCCCACTCCCCCTTACCAGCATCATCATTATTAACATCCCTGTTTCCTTCTTATAGCCTCACACAAGCCTTACATGAAGCATTTCCTCATCTCTCAACAGCTTAATCCCTTTCTGTTTAGCCTTTAGAGTGAGCCCAAGGCTGTTCTCTAAAAACTGGTTGCTCTCATAGCACCCTGTCCTGTTCTGTCATGTCACTTAAAACAATTGTAGTTAAATCAGAGTTTATTAGTTGCTTATATATCTCACTAGAGTGTAAAGTCAGAAAGGCAGTAACCTTTCTGCCTTATTCGATGTTTTGTATCCAGTGGATAGCATAGTCCCTGGAAAGCAGTAAGAACTCAGTATACATGTTGAGAAAAAAAAAAGAATACTAATAAAATCTACATGTAAAATAAGGATTAACTATTATACTTCAAAATAAACTATTCACTAGGAAAATGGGTCTAGTAAATATGCTGCTTACATTTGGATTATAACTGTTGACAAAACTTTATTGACATTACACATTACAGACTGTAAAACTGTCCCATAAGCAGTATCTTGAAAAGAAAGGAAGGGAATTGGAAATGACTAGAGTTGAAGGCGCTGCGAAGAAACCTGTCAGATATACCAGAAATTATGGTACTCAGGGGGTTAATGGCTTTTATTTGACAGTTGTGTTTTGCCTTACTTTAATTGGGTATACAATTTTCTTTGCGTTTTGCAGTTGACAACTCTTCAAGGACAAATACTAAACCCTGTGGGGGGCGAAAAAAAATAACAGATTGCCAGATAGACTAAAAAACAATTTAGCACTCAGCAAGAAAAGAAGCAAGAACCCAAGTTGAAACATCCCATGTAGACAATGTCACCACAACACTTCCAGATAAAAAAGAAGAAAAGAACCCCTACGCATCTCAATTAGAGAATCAAGGTGAAGCACATCATTTTCCTTGAAGCACTGCCAAATATTTGACATAAACTTCAATTAGGTTTCAAGCTATCAATTACAAAAGAAATTTTCTTTTAGAAAAATAATCCAGGAAGAAGTTTGCTTAATGTTTTTCTTATAAAGCTCATTTTGTTTAATTGATCTGAGGAACTGTCTGCCCATTACTCAAGGTATGTCAGCTTCTTTTTGCTGTGCTGTGATCCAAAGAAAACTTCAAATATATTTGGACACACACACATGCACACATCGCACATATATATGTGTTTGTGTGTATATATATATATACACGCATATGTGTCTACATAGATGCACATAAACATACACACAGGCAACACACAGCCAATTCATTTGATTAAAAAAAAAATCAAATACCAGTTACAGTAGGAGTATTGAGTATTGGTATGCTTTGTAAAGATTCTTCTTTAATTCTTCTTTAATGCATATAATTCTGCTCATTCCTTAAATATTTTCTATTACCCAGAATTACATTTAATTCCAAAGTGTGCATTAGCATTTTTTCTCTTTTAAAGCTTAACATACAAATCTAATTATATTGAAAAATAAGGAATTGCCCTGTTTTTATGCTTAAGAGTTCAAGAAATCACCAATTCTTGAGGCAGGATTTCTCCCATGTAAAAAGTGAAATATCCACTTAGGTAATTATAGTCACTTATTTTCATGAATTATGTCAAAGTCTTAGCAATCCCTTCATTCCCCAGGAGGCATACAATATGGAAAAATTGCTTCATCCATTTATTTTTAGTTCAAGATTATCCAATACCATACCAATGCCTAATCTACTGCTGTTATTAAATCAAGTAAACAAATAAGTAAAAATGAAAACCAACATAAAGAACTCTAAATTTAGAAAGGGTGGCAAAGCTAGCTACTGTGACTGCCAAAAACTATTTTATATAATTATTTAGCTATCTGTAAAATTGAATCATTTCAATGGTAGTCATTTATTGTTCTTGCTGTTGGGTCAGTAGGTCAAGAAGATAATTTCCATATCAGTAACAGAGGGATTTTATAAAATAAAAAGAAAAGTATGATTTTGACACAGCCAGAAAAGTAAGACTGTATGAATTTATTTCACTGGTACATTTCAAATAACATTCCTCTATTTAAAAAATAATATTCACTTATGAAGTCACTTGTTATGCATCTTTTAGATACTTAGCCTAAGGCAATAGGGTCACAAAGATGAGTATAGATAGTACTTCATTATAGTGTGGACTTTGAAACCATTGCACGGGTTTACTTGGCAGCACTACTTCTTACCACACATCAGGTGAGTGACCTTGGCTGAGTTATCCAGACTTGCTTTGCCTTAATTTCTTCATCTGGAAAACAAAGACTATCAGAGTGCCTTCCTTTCTGGATTCCTGTAAAGTATAAAAAAATTTTCACAATAAGGTCCTATGTTTTTTTAAGTAACACACTAAGCACACATTAAAGATTAGCTGTTATTTCTACTATTATAAATGTATTTGTCAGGACATTTAAGCACATTATTTGTTATACTACCATTTGACCTACACCATGTAGAAATATTTACAGTGTTTCAAGAACAACTACTTGCTTCTAGATAATTAAAGGCGTGTTTTAGAGAGAAGGTGACTTTTGACTAAGGGACTCATCTAATTTACCATCCAGACCACCACAACAGAGAGTGAAAGGGCATACTATTAATGAGTACTCTGAAGCAATGGACATAAAACGGTACTGACCCAGGGAAGTCCATATATATGATAACTCTACTATTACCTGGTTTAAGCATACAAATTTGACAGATGGAAAAAGAAAGAGGAGAGGTGAGATGAGGGATAGCTGAATACATAATCTAAGATCCTGAAACAGATGGAATTTATATGGTATAGCAAATAATTTAGTATGGCTGACACGTGGAAGTATGGATATAGAGAATTGAAAGAATAAAGGTGGGAATTGTCCTTTCAGCTCTGAAATAGCATTTTATTTTACAGATAATGAATAAACATTGAGTTATTTTAATCATGGGTGTGACATTATCAAATTTGCATTTAGAAAGATAATTCTAGCTGCTTTGCATGTTAGAATGTTGAAAACCTACATGCAGAAAGTTAACTATAGTAGTCCAGACTAGAAATGATGAAGATGTCAATTAATCAAGGGTCTGTAAGAATGAAAAGAAAATGTGGGATTGAGAGTCATTTTGAAAAGTAATTTAATAAGATTCATTATGCTATTTGATGTGTAAAAATTAAAGAAAAGGCAAAAAATAAAACTAACCAAGTTCTGGCTTGGATGAGTAAATGAGTGGTGATTAAGATGAGGAATACAGAGTAGGACCAGGTTGGGAGAAGAATGTAATAAACTATACCTTAAACACAATTTATGTGTTTGAGATGTTGCTAGAGAAAGCATCAGGAGATGCCACGTATGCAACTGTACATTATTGAATGAACACTCTGGGTTATTTGAAATGAAAGAAGATTTATGACACTGTCTTTATGTTATGTTGAAACAAGAGATTAGGAGTGTATTCTACATTAGTTGCCCTCAATAAATATCCTTTGAAAAATAACTGTCAATTGCTGGTATAAGGTATTTTTTTTTTCTGTGAGAATAGAATGGAATTTTTTAACCAAAATTATCTTTAAAATGCCACCTGGCGTAGACTCATACTCTAGTAAATAGCTTACTTCCCTTCCACAGACAGAGAGCAATAAATGAATAAATATTTGTTAAATTGAATTCAATAGATCTTGAGCAAAATAAATGTTCAAACTGAGGAGAGAACAAACTGAGCAGAATAAGAAGGGATAATGTGAAAGAATCAATTTCTTTTCTTTTTCTGTATTCCAAGGATATGTTGGATGATGGCTGTGGGAGCCAGGAAGGGTAGGATGACTGACAGCACCATGTATGTACTCATCTATTGCTGCTCATATCAAGTCCACTAGGCGGTCACAAAAAATATACAGACAGAACACACCAAGAAATTCCAAATGCATTGGTCCTTTCTCTCTTGGACTTGGAGTGTCTGAGAGAAGAAAGTTGTTTTCTTCAAAACCAAGTTTCTTGGCTCTCAGCTCTAGGCAAAGTATCACAAGATATAAATTGCTTTGGAATATGTGATACTATGTGTTCATTAAGGCAGATACTTGGCATTTTAAAATTATAGTTTGAAGTACTGCATGTACTTTGAAATTGTACTCTATTTCTCTCAAATATTTAATTCTCTTTCATTAACTTAATTGATCCATTAAAATATTTAAATATTTATCTACTTACCTTAAGGTAGATATTGATTTAAAAATTAAAAAGAGTTACAGTTGATCCACAAAGAGATCAAGATCATTTTTGTTTTCCTAAGGAGTTCTGACCCAGTGAATTTTTTAAAATAAAATACTAATGGGCTCTATGTGACATGTCTGCTCACTTACTTTTCTGCTGACCCACTGGTTTGTGGTCCTGAGAACCATAGATGCTAATGCTGACCCCTTGAGAAAAATTTTACTTCCTGCCAATGATAACATAGATAGGCAGGTGGCCCCATGTCCCCTTATCCCTGATGTTCTCCCTGCTGGATCATTTCCAGAGATAGAGACTATAAATTATCGCCAAATGCTTGGAAATACATATGTCTATTTTTAAAAGTTGGCAACATTATTTCAATTCTGCTCTTCTACTCTTAATTAGCATTAGCAACCAGTGTTCTCTCTTTGCTCCCCAGAAGACAATGTCCTTCTTTCCAAGACAAAGTCTGGGCACAAAAGCATGTACATCTGTCACATCTAAGTCATATTAAAATGATGTAGGAAAGTCTAAGATTGGCAGAGAGAGCTGTAATTGGGACAGAATGCTAGTATCCCAAGCCTGGATTGATGCTGGCCACTGACCCAAAATGGCTTCAATTCTCCTTTAACTTTGGCTGCTGGTTAAGAGTACACTTTTCTTCTGTGATATGTAAAATAGAGCAATTAACAGGATGAAAGTCTGATGATGCCCAGATAAATCCTTCCTGAAGCCTGGAAAGCATAGACAAGATAAAGAAACAAGAGGAATTTTTCTCTGTTGTGAAATTGCAGTCATCATGTAGGTGTAAAAATGAAACAATTTCATATTTAGATAATTTTTTTGCTTTAAGCCCAGCAGAATCCCACCATTTTCATTTATTTTATTTTATTTATTTCTTTTACTACTTTTAGGAATAAAAAGAAGACATTTGAAAACTTTTTTTTTGAAAAAAACATAAGTACTCTCATATTTCTTTTGAAAAGTGTTGAAGCTACAGCAAAGCAGATAGTTTTCAAATAGCATTAATCTTTAAAAAAAACTATTATGAGCCTTAACGTATACATTGAACCTGCACATACGGGGTTATGTATGTATACCTCATCCCAAAATGAAAAAAAAAGAAAAGTGGATTCAAATACTTTCTGACATTTGTTATTGTTAGATCTTTAAATTGTTTCCAGTTTAAAATGATAAAACGGCCGGGCGCTGTGGCTCGCACCTGTAATCCCAGCACTTTGAGAGGTCAAGGCGGGCAGATCACGAGGTCAGGAGATCGAGACTATCCTGGCTGACACGGTGAAACCTCGTCTCTACTAAATATACAAAAAATTAGCCAAGCGTGGTGGCGGGCGCCTGTAGTCCCAGCTATTGGGGAGGCTGAGGCAGGAGAATGGTGTGAACCCAGGAGGTGAGGTTTGCAGTGAACCTAGATTGCTTGGGCAACATAGCAAGACTCCATCTCATAAAAAAAAAAAAAATAGATAAAACCAACGTGTTCTTTATTTGTATTTAATCAGCCAGTATCAACACAATAATGGGTTTGAATCATCAGGTTTTAATTGTCCATCAATTCCTTTTATTCTGAATTGGATAGGCCAAAGTGTATGCTTTTTCTTATGAAGAATAAGCTAGTTCACTGGAAATTATGAAAAATAATAAAGATTTCAAATCACTTTTTTTGTGATGTCATTTTTACTCTGTTGCAAAACTATACTTCTGGAAAGTAGAAAACACATTTCTAATGATCTTCCTATTTTCACTCACATTTAATTTTTCCTTTTTCTTTTTGGAAGCTAGTGAAATTACGAGTTTATTTGAATAATTTGGTCTAGTAGCAAGCAGGTGGGATTCTACTGGTACAATAAATATAATACTTAGTAGAAATTACCTGACTGAATTGATAGGAATAATTAATTTGTGTATATATGTGTGCACTAATGTATATGTGTCTAGGACCACCTGTGTTCATATGTATACATAGCAGTAATAACACCAGTGTCAGCGTAACATCCATGTGTCACTGTATTCATGCTGCCATTAGTACTGAGAAGAAAACGCATCTACAGATTTAATCTGTAAACTGATTTGCAAAGATTGTCTACATTTTGATTTTGGAAACTTTCTCTTTTGAATTATGACTAATATCCTAGCATCAGAATAGTCAGAAATAATCTAAAGTCTAATTTACTTATTTTTCTTCATTGTTTTAGCAGACAAATGTGATTTCCAATCATATGTGAAAGTTGTTCTGGAGATTCATACTAATGCACTATTATTAAATAAAATTGATGCCCAGGAAGATTAGCCATGTTTATATTGGGATCTGCAACTCAACATGTAAATGAATGTGTAGTCTAGGATCGGAATAACTCCTCTAAATGATTTACATCTATATATTAGCTGAAGAAGGAAAAAATGTGTATTTTTGGCTAATGAAATTGCTTAAAGTTTACTCTAAAATCCACATGGCATTTATTCAAAAAAACCTTTACAGAAAGTTATGAGGTTTCAAAGGTGCCATTGGGAAACTGTAATTCCTCAGAGTGCAAATACATTTTAGGAGAGGACACTGATTGGTCAGTGTGAATTCTGGTAATAGTGTATGCTGGATCAAATGTCTGCATTCCCAGCCACTTACTAAAGTCAACTCCAATCAACAGTCTCAGGGTTGTTTAATTTTTTACCATTGCAATCATCAAGGCTTCCCTCTTTCCTCTCGTTTATTTACATTAATAATGGAACCTTAGTTGCTATACTCAGAGTGAAATATTCTTCTCAGAAACAGTTTATGGAGCCAAACTCCTTTTCAGTGTCAAGTAGAGCTCAAGTCATTGACTCATTGTTTTTGTTTTTCCAGATAATATCAAACATGTGTCCCAGATAATATATAGTGAGCCTGCTCAGAAAAAAAAAAAAAAAAAAAAAAAATCTGACTGCATTTAGTGTGCAAAGTTTGATATTAGATGCAGGAAAGCACATATTTTCATGTTGGGCAGTTGTTGGGTATTTGTGCATAAAAGTCATGGGAAGAAAAGATAACTTATTCACTGTCTGTGTATTCTTCCACCATAACTCCAAGGGAGATTTTTATATTTATAGTACAATGGAATCTAATTATTAAGTAAAAAGAGTACGTCATTCAATAAAATAGGTTCTTTGGCAGAATTATTGTGCCAAAAAATGAATGACAATGAAGCAATATAATTTCCAGTCTTCAGGGATTGATCTTGTTGTACATCTCCAAGTCAGTCTTTGCCATTTTTCATTTAAATCTATTTACTCAACTGTCATATTCTCAGGTAAAATGGTGTCATTTTATCCTTTGTGCTAGATATGATAAGGAATATACCGTGGATATGCAAAAAGGAAGTGAAAATTGTGTAACTAGTAAATTGGATAAATTTTAGATGTTAAATTTTAATCATTTAGAGAAAAGCACATCTTTGCCATAAAATATCTGAATATTTCTTTTATCTTGATTCAATTAGGTTATTCAGACAAACCTTCATTATATGATAGAGCTCTCATTTACATTTGAGACCTGAGGCAAAATTAATTTTTCTTTCAGATGGTATATAATAAAATCCTGCTAGTATTGTCTTTCTGTAAGTTCCTTTAGAAAAATGATCCTGGGAGAATTTCAAACTTCTTAAAATACTTGATGGAATAGATGAAACCAAACCCTGAAGAATTGAAGATAGTCAGTTAGCACATATGTCAGTATTAAATAGCCTCAAGAAATTAAAGATCAAATGTTGAATTTGACAGATATGAATTTCTGAGAAATGTGAAGAAAACCTGAAAAGAGTCATATTGCTTTCCATTGGAAAGTTATGAAATGAAACTTTAAAAAACTACCTTAATCATTTCTTTCTATATGTAATATAGCAAGAGAAGAGATATGGAAATTGCTGTAGGCAAATCTTTCTGCTTTTGACTAAGGAGAAAAGTATGTCAACTGGGTCAGAATTAAATAGTTAATGTATTCAAAAGACAAAATAAAAATCTGAAGTGTCTACATACAAATTTTGACCTAATTTTTAAATCACAGAAATATGGAATGTATATATATGTAAGTAAAAGGCATTTGAAATCTGAGTATCTTTAATGTAAAGAACTAATTGTGCATTCATTAGGGCAATAAAAGTGATCGACCTTACAAATGATTGCACTCTAGATAATAGCAACACCATTGGAAAGCAAAAGATCTCTAATAGATTTTATCTAGTCTAGATGGTACAACCTAAGCACAAAAATAATTGACAACTTAAAGCTCAGAGTTCATGTATCAACCCAAAGGGAAAATGTCCAGCGAAAACAATTTTTCAATAAATATTTAGATTGTAATTCTCAGTTTCAGATCAGGTAAGGGTTGTGAGTTCCATGGATTCTAGTGACGTAGATTGTTTTCTAATATACATTAGCATGTCCATGCAGCGTTGCTGTATGATTACTGCTTTGGCACTGAGCAATTCACTCATAAAGGTTGCAGCATTATCCTGGTCAGTCAAAACTACTTGAAACAGGTATATATTTTATAGAAGTTTGCACCAGATAATTGTGGGAGGTTGTCCTTTGATCTACTATCTAGGCAGTAGTATCTCTTAGCAGACCTCGTGATTAGGTAAGGTATCTAATAACACCAACTTAAGTCTTCATGCAGAGGGCTGAGAAAAAAATTCTTATATAGAGACTGACACAAGAGGATCAATGACTGTGGTGGCAACAGATATAGTAAATATATAAGTCATGTGGAAATAAATGGAAGATTCATCAGAACTATCAGATGCTGAATTGAGAATGGTGTAACTGCATGTAACATAATAGAATTCAGCTATCCTGGCGTAGGTCCAGGAAGACTTTCTACATAAAATAAACTATCAATATTAACAATACCAATAGACTGTAAAATCTTTGTATTCCCAGTAAATAGCTTAGATCCCAGCATACTGCATGTCAACTGGTACCATTTTTAAATGAATGAATTAATGAATGAAGGAAGGAAAAAAGAAATAAATTTGTATAAAAATATATATTTTGTTCATGGTATCATAAACAAGAAGAAAATGCAGAATAATTATACCTGACTGGGAGAAATTTTCATCCTATTAATTTAATACCATTTCATAATTCTTAATATGTGTGAACTATTTTCCTCCATCTGATATGTTTGCCATTAGTTGAAAACTATAGGTTAGGTGCCTGAAAATGTTCTGAATTAGCACACAGGTAAAATATGTGTTTTAGATTAAAACTGTGTATCAAATTAATATGTATCATCTACCAACAATTATATTTGATTAGTCATACCACATAAGAAATATCTGGGAATTGAATAAAGCAGAGCACTTTGTTGTGTGATTCTCTCATTCAGCTCAATTAAATATAATTTCTACTTTGTAGCAGTAAGTAAATTGTAGGATAGGATCAATGGTGATTCCTTAAAAGAATACATTCCAGAAGCTTTCAGTGTCAGAGCACTTTGATACTAAAATAGAATTCTGAGGTGAATTTAAATGAAGATGTATAATAATTACAAAGACTTTTAGCTACAAAATGCTCTTATAGAACAACAAAACAACTAAATATGTTGGAAAATTTGCAATTGTGTTACCTTTTTACAGTGCTTTGAAGCAAGGTTTTTATTTTGGTAACATATATGATCATCTAAAGTACATGGTTAGATAGTTCAATCTAAAATGAATAGTGAAATCTCTAAACTTTGTTTGAATTCTAAATTTGAATTCTAAGTTGATTTCAGACTAAGGGATCTGGCCGGGTGTGGTGGCTCACGCCTGTAATCCCAGCACTCTGGGAGGCCAAGGCGGGTGGACTACGAGGTCAGGAGATCAAGACCATCCTGGCCAACATAGTCAAACCCTGTCTCTACTAAATACAGAAAAATTACCTGGACATGGTCGTGCGTGCCTGTAATCCCAGCTACTTGGGAGGCTGAGGCAGGAGAATCGCTTGAACAAGTGAGTCAGAGGTTGCAGTAAGCCGAGATCATGCCACAGAGGAGACTCCATCCAAAAACAAAAACAAAAACAAAAACAGTATTCATACTTGGTTAACTTTTATCTGTAAGTTTACTGCAATTAATTATAATGCTACCTATTATGTTAACTTTAGGAGGAGCTCAGAAAATAGGAGGCTTTAGAATTTGATATAATCAAGGGGGAATAATACCTACAGATACCACCAAAAATTGTCTCAGGACATTATAAAGAATAAGATTAAAGGATATATTTTCTATTTGAATATTCTTTAATGAACACCTTCAGAAAATAAATGAAAGATCTGAATTTAAATTCTAAGTCAAATAGCAGTCTAAGAATGTTCCTTACTTTATTACAAAAGAAACATCTGGCCCTTGGTGTAAGTGTAAAAGGGCATAAGTATTCATTTCTATTCATGCTTAGGAAAAGTATGAGAAGCACATTACTGAGCATGAAGGAATTGCAAATTAATTTATACAACTGTTTCTCTTCTATTTCCTGTCCTTGGGTACTCCATGGACCTCTAGAAGATGAGAAAAGTAGTATTATGATAGCATTGACAAGTCTAGGTAATTCATTGGCTACAGGGGCAAGAAGAAAGAGGAATGGAATCAGAGCTCTGATATTTTGATTAAGGTTTAGTGGGTATGTGTGGGTAGGGAGGTGAGTGGGGGTAGTGTGAAGGCACACTATTTATAAAAATAGAGGTTGGAGGAAAAAGGTGTGAATTTGAAGTTAATGAAGTAGCATTTGAAAATTTGGCACTAGGGCTCAGAATAGAAACAGGAGTTAAATATATAAATTTACAAGGAAATTATCCACATAGCAATGATAAGTAAAGCTATGATTTTTGGATACGATTTTTAGATAAAGGGGAGATTTTAAAAGGAAGATAAAATTGGCATGAAATTATATGTTTGAGGAGACTTACATTTAGAACATTTTAAACTACAGGGAAAACAGAGATATGTAAGTAGGAAAAAGCAGTTAATAATTGAAGAAAATCAAGGAGAAGCCAATGGATGATCTGTTTGAAGGGTAAAATTCAAGTAAGTTGTTTGGGTAAACAACAAACACTGAGGGGATGGATCAAGAGGAGACAGACAATGAAGATGAAGAAATAGGGGTATCAGCCATGAAGCAAAAAGGTGAAGGAGACAGAAAGGGAATAAGCCCTGGTGTGAGTAGAGGATCATTGACTGATAATGGATTGTAGCAGATGCAGATTAATAGATAACGGGAAAATGTGAGGTGGAAAGGGAAGTTGAAGACAGTCTGTTTTCTCCTTAAATGAGAATCTAGAATAGAACAGGTTTGGAAAAGTGATATAAAAAGAAAAGCAGGAGTAAGGGAGAGATGCAGGAAGCTTCTAAAGAAAGTCAAAGTGCTTATAAACGTGGTGGGAATTGTCCTCAGTTCACACAAGTTTCTTGAAGATTAGGCAGCCTGGGAGCAGGACCAATAAACATGACATTAGTTTGATAAGAGCACAGAGGCCCAAGGGAAGAAAAACCCTAGTAAAACAGTTACAAAAATCGTATCAAAAGTAGAGCCTAAAAGAGAAATAAGGACAGCAGAGGGAGATTTTCAGTCTCCAAGGCCATGGTAGCAGTTCAGCGTTGGAATAGGCCCTGGTTTCTGGCACTCTTTCCTTCATTTATTAAGTATTGATATATACACTAAGTAGTTTAATTTTAATGCATTAAAAGTATGTTGAAGATTCTTCAGCTATGATCTTATTCTACCTGGTGAAGACAAATGTTGAGTTCTCCAAGGAGTCCTTTAACCTTTTCTTCTTCTTTTCTTTGTCTTTATTAATATGTGGATGTAACTGAAAAGAAACTAAAACAGCAAAAATGAAGTCAAACGCTGTATCTCAGTTTATAGTGAAGACAAAAAAAAATCATGAAACAGTACAATACTATTATTCTTGGAGTTTTCTGAGCTGATAGAATTTTCTAATTTTTAGAAGTAATTTCATTCATACATCTAAAATTGAAGTTTTCTTAAGTGCCTGAAGGGAAAGATAGAAAGTATTTTTTGTCGTTGTTTTTCCCCTGACAGACTATTTCACTTTTATTGGCTTCATGATTTGAGGAATATTTGATAACAAGGCAAAACTCAAAGGGGTGAACTTTATTACTCTCATTTATTTTGCTCCAGGGTCAAAGAGAGTTGAGCCATTTATCTCTGTAGTGTACCTTCTACACACACTCATACCATGGACATAGAATCATGGGCCTATGTAAGAAGATTCACACTGCTGAGGAAAAGTTTTGCTTAACACCATATCTACCAAATCATTGACCCATAGCCCATCATTAATTGGTATAACAAATGATTAACAGACTGATTTAGTAGTAGGTAGTTAAAACCTGTAAAGCACTCTGAAAATAGTCATTAAAATTAATTTTATAAATCACTCTGAACTCTTGCTCAAGGAAAAAAATCAGTTTTAAAACTGGAAGACTTTAAAACTTTTTGTACATTGGAAAACAAAAAGTCAGAGAAAATAAGCCATTGTGTGCTAACGTATTATAACTAGAATACAAATATTCTGTTTTCTTCAATAAGCGTCTTTCTATAATTGTTTAAAAAGTAGTGATAATTCTAAAGTAATAATAATAAAAAACATTGTCAAGTTAATTATCTGCAAACTATCTTAATGAAGTCAAAACCCACAGTAAGAGTAATCTTTATCCAAACTAGTAAGAATATCTAATATCATTTAATTTTTCTTTTTGTTATTTCTGTTAACTGAATGATTTTTAGTGTTCTCAAAGTCTATCAATTTGACTTATTTTATTCTCACTTTTGTAAAGTATATGATAGATTGAATTTTGTTCTTTATTTTCTATAACTATTATGTAAAATCTAAGTTAAATTTCCCCAAAAAGGAATATTAGTTATATAACTTACTAGTTATGACCAAACTAATATTATTTTCCAAGTTGTTAAAATTTTTACAGGAATTAGGGAAATTTCTAATTATCAATATTAATGAAGCCTAAATATATATGTATTTATATATAAGTAAATATGTATAAATATATATACACATATGTATTTAGGATTCATTTATATATATAAAATAAATATATATAATCATCTAGTCATCAATATTACAAATGGATGGGATCTTAGAATTTCTTTACCAAACATTCTTTAATTTTTGGAGTTGTAAAAATTGAAAAGTTTAAATTGTTTCCTAGTCTAACCAGACTGGTACCATATTTGGGATTACAACTCAAGCCATATAATTCTTCCATTAAAGTTTCTTAAAAAGCATATATACCCAAACTTGAAAGCTCTTTCACTTACTGTAATCTGTAGTTTACCTACTTACATATGACTCTTTGAAAATTTTGTTCCATTATCTGTCTTTTATAGGGGAAGAGAATAAGCCCTTAGAAAACTACTATAATGTTCTGGACTGAGCTTAGCACTTTGCTTACAGTTAGGTTTTTTTAAACTGTTGAAAGAGTCTCTGATATCCTTTTATTCCATTTTCCAGGCATAGGGACAGAGGCTCAGATTACTAAATGTAACTCAAATAATGTGGATAATAATACGACACAGAAGTTCCCACCAGATTGTTTCCACTTCAAAGCACATTCTTTTATTCCCCTCTTATGAAATAACTTCTTCCATCTCCTCCATAATCTCCTTCATTTTAATTGTTTATTATGTAATATTTCCTGGCCCTAGTGTTTTCAACCATGAGCATCCTGTTCAATTCACTAAATATGCCTCCTAGATCAACCTATGATCAACATTTTGGGGCATTTTTATTATTTTTTTGAGGAGTATATGTATTTTGCTCTGTCTACTTCCCAGTGGCACAAATATTCCCTCATTAGAAAAGGTGTTCAAATTTTACTCTTCATTATTGAAAAAACATCTTGCATAGCAGCACTATAGTGATATTGAACTATTAGAATCTCATCCTGGATAATGTATGAGAATTAAACCAAAAGCCCTGAGAACTTGTCCTCACTATTGGGCGACAAACCAATGATCAGACAGAGATTATTCTGAGATGAATCTGTAGCTCATTCTTAAGGAAAATCAGCTAACTTTTACATTATGGTGATTTAGTATTTTTAAAACATTTAAGATGATATTTTATGGGATTTTTGTTCATGAGGCATTCTCAAATACTACTTCATAAATATTGAGAAATACATTTAACAGATAAATTGACAAGGAAATGAGGTGCATGTTTGTAGTCAATTACAAATTGCTCAAAACAAAAATTCAAAGGCTTTGAGTATTTTACTTGTTTACTCAACAGTCTAATGAGGTGATGGTTTCAGATCAATTAAAATGGTGCTGCAGGGGAAAATAAATATTTCTTCTTTTCATCTTAGATTTATGGCTGAGGCTTCTATGACAAAAGACAGATTAACTAGAGGAAAGCACACACCAAACAGGAGCCTTCAGAAATGAAGACCCAAAGACACAGGTAAACTTGTGTATTTTTGTGCTAAGTGCGATGAAGAAGTGGATAATTGTGAAGAAGTATGATTGGAGGACAGAGGGTAGAGTCTATTGAAAATAAACTCCGAGGAGCTTAAAAAGTCCTGTTTGGGCCGGGCGCGGTGACTCAGGCCTGTAATCCGAGCACTTTGGGATGCCCAGGAGGGTGCATCATGAGGTCAAGAGATGGAGACCATCCTGGCTAACATGGTGAAACCCTGTCTCTACTAAAAACACAAAAATTAGCAGGGCCTGGTGGCGCGTGCCTGTAGTCCCAGCTACTCTGGAAGCTGAGGCAGGAGAATTGCTTAAACCCAGGAAGCACAGGTTGCAGTGAGCCGAGATCACGCCACTGCATTCCAGACTGGGCAACAAGAGTGAAACTACATTAAAAAAAAAAAAAAAAAATCCTGTTTGTTTTCTTCTCTGTGTCCCTGTGTTTTCAGAGAAAAAGTATGTTCCTTTCCTCCAGGCATAGGATGAGTACCTGTCACATGACCTGCTTGCTTTAGGAAAGGTCAAAAGATTCTTCTCTAGGTTTTACGGCCTGTTTTAAGAGAGAAGAATAGGAAATGATCAGTAGATGACCTTCCTGCTTCTCCTGTTTTCACAAATGCTAAGTAGCCATATTTTGAGGTAGTGACCTCAACCCCATCAGTGCCTAAACCTACATATCAGCTGCATGTTATCGAAGGAATTACTGACGAACAATAAAAATAAATTATTTCAAAGATGTGATACCAGGCTGTGGTAGAGTGAATTCTCTACATACTGATTTGACATTATTTCTAATGAACTGATAAAAGGAAGTTGTCATTTAATTACAGTTCAGTTTTTAAGAGATTAACTTAAGATAAATACTATAAGATTGATTTAAGAGTTCTCTTTCCTACTATTTTCTAGTTTTGGTAGGTAGCATCAAGCATTCTCTCTCTCTCTCTCTCTCTCTCCCCCCCCCGACCCCCCGCCCTTTCTCTCGGATATTATCCTTTTCCCATCCATCAGAGTTTTGCCAGTCTGGCTTGAGACAAACAGAATTCTCATGCTGAAAGTGCCATTTATGACGATAAACAACAAAATGCAGAATAGCAGCTCTAGGATAGATTGACAATCATAATAATGACTATTATCCTCTAAAGCTGTTTCTGCTACTTAAAGGGGCAGTATCCATTATGGAAGGAATATAAGAGTCATTCTTTAAAGTATGGCTCCATTGGAAAAATGTTTTGTTATAGTGATTGCTGCAAATATGAGCATATTGCCTTTGGCTCTTCGAAATGAAAGGAGCTTCATTTCACTTACGAAGGTTACGCGAACACATTTAAATTGGTAACATTTGAATTCATGTGTAGTTAAATCTTTCTTCCAGGGAGAAAAGAAAAGTTATTCATCTCCATTTCTCTGACTATAATCTTAAGCCTGGATTTACTACCTCACATTCTAAGTACAAAGCCCTACTTGTGTTCTCTACACTTCATTCATACTATTCAGATTTACCAGAATAATCACTTTCAAACTTCATAGTGATTATATCTCTCTTGTTCATGAACATCCATTTGTATACAACAGGTTAGCAGATAAAATGTAAATCTGTTGGCTTGGCATACAGTGGATTAGCATACACCGCCTTGGGAAAAAAAAATCATAATTTCCTTTAATTTGGACACAGGAGTCTGAGAAAAACTGAGAGGAAGTAAGTATAGAAGGAAGATAATTAAGTTTAGAAAACTTGAATATTTACTCTACTGTAATGGAATAATGTGTACCAATTTATTAGAAAGGCTATTCACAGACATTGAACTATAAGATGATAACTACAGTGACCATGAGTTAGTTTGGTTTCTCTCTTGCATGTTTTTTTCCTTAGGGAACAGTTCCTCCCTTACGCTCAGTTATGGCACAGAATTCTAGTTTTTGAAGTAGAGTATACCATAATTCTGAACACGAACACTGACTCAGGGTTAGGCATAATGTCTCCTTTCTGACAATTTAGCCAGAACTATATAGAAAAGGACATCTCCCTTCTGAATTCTCATAGAGTAAGAACATGGAATCCTGGAGATATAAGAAGCCATCTCTACTAATATATATAAGGAAAAAAGAGCTACCCGAATCCAGGAAAAAGAACCAGGAGGAAGGGAGAAATATTTCTAATGCATTTTTGAGCAATGAAATTCAGTTGTGCCTGGAACTATGTAGCTGAGTTGAAAAATTATCTGTATTTCTTTAAAGAAAGTTTGATATGGGTTTTCATTATTTAACAACTATAAGACTATGAACAATTACTCTTATCTGTCATTAAACATCTCCTTAGGGTGACCCAATTCAAAGCATTAAAAATCATTGAGGATCATGCCTGTAATCGCAGCATTTTGGGAAGCCAGGGTGGACGGATCACCTGAGGTCAGAAGATTGAGACCATCCTGGCCAAATGGTGAAACCCTGTCTCTACTAAAAATACAAAAAATTAGCTGGGTGTGGTGGAGTATGCCTGTAATTCCAGCTACTCGGGAAGCTGAGGCAGGAGAATTGCTTGAACCCCGGGGCGGAGATTGCAGCGAGCCGAGATCGCACCACTGCACTCCAGCCTGGCAACAGAGTGGGACTCCGTCTCGAACAAACAAACAAACAAACAAAATTATTCAGAAATATTTTGAGATAGTTTTAAACAATATGAAAATTGAATAAATTATGCTTGATATACTGTACTGTATTTAAAGCATTGTTAAGTAAAATTATCAAAACAAAGTTACAAGTATTCATTCAATAAATATTTTGTTTTTATTTCTGGTTGCAATATTTGTACTTCAAGTTTTTATTCAATTTAAATTTTATTTTCCATTACTTTCAATTAATAGGATCATCAATTACCTGTCTGATCATTTTGTAAAGGGTAAAAATGTATACTATAAAATACTTCCTGCAAAAAGGTATGCAAAACAATATCTCCCAACAAATCCTGCCCTCCCATTTGCCCAGTTCCATCCCCTCAAACAAGTAGCAGGCTATTTATGAATTCTTACATAGATTTCCAAAGATTTTTAATACCAATACAAGTAGATCTGCTTATATATTACCCATCCTATTTTTATACAATAGGTAGCATTGCACAGTAATTTATAGATTTATAGGACAGACCTCTTCCTTTCATTCTAAACCCATACAGCTACCTGCCTAATTGACATTAGTGCTTCAATATATAATTGGCACCTTAAAAGGAACTTTTCTAAAATTGACTCCTGACTTTCTCCCAAACCAGTTTTATCTGTAGTTGTCTTCACCTCAGTCACTGCTAACTTCATTGTATTTGCTCAGACAAGTGGTGTCACCTTTTCCTTTTTTCCCTTTCACTTTCACATTAGTTCCAACAGCAAATCCCGTTGGCACTACTACAAAATATATCCAGAAGTCAACTTCTGCTTGACATTTCTACTTACCAGTACATACCGGTAAAAACTATCATCACCTCTCCCCTGAATTACTGCATTCATTTCTTAGCTGGTCTCCCAGCTGTCTAGCTCCCTGAAGTCTACTCTGAATACAGCAGCCAATGTCTTTACTCTTCACCTGTAAGAGCCTGCGTCATCTGCACCCCATCATTAATTCTTTCACCTCATTTTTAATGATCTTGCTCTTGTTCTCATTGTTCCAGTCCCATGGATTTTCTTTCTATTCCTTTAACATACAAGACACTTTAGTGACTCAATGTTTTTGCATCATTTTCTCTGTCTAGAATATTCCTCCCCCAAACACCCACAAGGTTGTTTCTTTATTTCCTTCAAGTCTTTGTTCAGAGTTTTCTTCTCATTCAGGTTTGTCTTGGCCACCCTGTTAAAATGTTAACGCCCCACCCTGATAATCCATGCTCCTCTTTTCTTTACATTTTCTTCTGAGCAATTTTGTCTAACTTACCATAAATGTATTAACTTTTTATCTCCTTTTTCTAAAAGGCAAATTTCAAAAGAGTAGAAAAGTTTGCTTTATTCACTTCAGTGTTTCCTGGCATGTACGTCAATGTCTGGTACATATCAGATGCTAAATTAATAATTTTGAGTAAATATTTTAATGAATGAATAACTTTGAGAGTTTTAATATCAATACATATACAATGTCCTAATTTCTTTAATAGCTACATAGTATCCCATTGAAAAATATTTCATCATGTACTTAATCTGTCCTCTACGAAATGATATTTAAAGATCTTTATATTACACTATTAGTAAAATGATTTAATAAATAAGAATGTACAAAAACTTGTGAATTATGCAGTTTTTTATTGTCTTAGGGGGCAATACAATCACTTTGTATTTATTCATAAATATATGCAAAAGACTTCCTTTCCCCATGCCCTGAAATGTATCAATTAGCATTAACATTACCATTCTCTGCTCTAAAAATTTTGTCAAACTATCAGGGACTGGTACTTTTTTGAAGAACAAGTCTTTGAAAGGTTTTACTAATTATTCTGTAGAAATTATTTCATTAAGATTTTCTATCTATTCTGTAGTCAATTTTATAAACTATATTATCTTAGATAAATATTAATCTCAACCAGGTTTTCAAATGAATTTACACAGAATTGAGCAATGTGATTTGATATAAAACTACACATGAAATATTCTTTCTCTTTGTGGTTATTTTCTATTTACCCATTTTTAAAGGTATTTGTTTTTTCTCATTTTTATTGGCTGATTTCATCAATTTCATAATTTTATTATATTATCTGCTTTAGTTTTTCTGTTGTCATACTGTTTAAATTCTGTTTTAGTAATCTTCAATCAATTTTCATTTTATTTTTTTACTTATTTTTAAATTTATAAATATTTGAGTTAGATATTAATCAATTTATCTTTATATTGTTCTGTTTGCTTATTGCTCTAGATATTTCAGGCTACGTATTTTCCTCTGAACTTTGCTTTAGAAAAATCTCAAATTTTTTTTTTTTTTTTTTGAGACAGAGTCTCGCCCTGTCGCCCAGGCTGGAGTGCAGTGGCCGATCTCAGCTCACTGCAAGCTCCGCCTCCTGGGTTTATGCCTTTCTCCTGCCTCAGCCTCCCGAGTAGCTGGGACTACAGGCACCAGCCACCTCGCCCGGCTAGCTTTTTGTATTTTTTAGTAGAGACGGGGTTTCACCGTGTTAGCCAGGATGGTCTCGAACTCCTGACCTCGTGATCCTCCCGTCTGGGCTTCCCAAAGTGCTGGGATTACAGGCTTGAGCCACCGCGCCCGACAATCTCAAATTCTTAAATATAGTGCTTTTACTTTCATTTGCATTATTTCCTTGATATTTTGTGATGCTGGTTTATGTTTTCTCCATGAACTAATACTTATCTTTAAAAAATAGTACTAAAGTTTGTAGTTAACATGATGTTATTTTTTGTTGTATTACTATTTTCAGTTTTATAGCCCTGTAGTCACAGCATAATTTCTGTATTTTTTTTCTTGATAGACATTGAGGCATTATCTGTGGTCTAATATGTAATTATTTTTTACTAATGCACTCTGAAAAAAATAAATAACCTCAATTTTAGGATACAAATATTAGGTATATAATCTATTGTATATTTATACATTATATATATACACAAAAAAATCAAATTACACATATTAATTTATATTCATATATAACTCAATATGTACTACATTATTAAGTGATTTAATTCTATGTCGTTATAGTTTTCCATTTGACCTCCAAGAGAAAGAATTAAAATCAACTGTTATTTATGTTATTTATGTTATTTTGTTTTTCCTTTAATATACTAAAGACTTTACTTATTATGATATAATACTACTTACAGGATTTTATCTATTTTTTACTTTCTCTGATATAGTCCCAGAACTCCATTTATTCATTTGCTTGGGTATTCTGCTTATCCTTCTAATTTCAATCTATTTTATTTATTTATTTATTTATTTATTTATTGAGTTGGAGTCTTGCTTTGTCACCCACACTGGAGTACAGCGGCGCAGTCTCGGCTCACTGCATCCTCCACCTTCTGGGTTCAAGCAATTCTCCTGCCTCAGTCTCCCAAGTAGCTGGGATTAACTGCAGACATGCATCACCACTCCCAGCTAAGTTTTGTATTTTTAGTAGATACGGGGTTTCGCCTTGTTGGTCAGGCCAGTCTTGAACTCCTGACCTCAAGTGATCTGCCCACCTCGGCCTCCCAAAATTCTGGGATTACAGGTGTGAGCCACTGCACCTTCCCTCAAACTAATTTTATTAGATATGTTTCATATGGAATTTTTCTTTGTAAAATAATAAGAAATTATTTTTTTTCAGGTGAATTTAGCCTGTTCATGTTTATTAGCTTTTTCAATGTTTGGTCATATGATTTTATGTCACATTAATTTTTTAAGGTTTGTTGATTTTTTGTGTTCAGTTTTTTTAATATACACATTTCCTTATATTAAAAATATCAAAGAGTAATATGCAGTTATAGTGTTTTTATCTTTATGACTATGTCTTAATTTATAACCCTTAATCTTTTATTAAGTATACATCAAGAAAAATCATCATTTTATTTTGTTTTCTGTGATGCTTTCTCCCCTCCCTCTCATCCAAATCTGGTTTTAGTCAATATTATTATTTTCATTATTATTTAGCTTTGCACTGCCAATGATACCTTCAATTACATCATTTAATTTCCAGCTGCTTTGGATTAGGTATTGTTTTTACTTACTCTATTCCTATTATTTTTCTTCCATATTTTTGATTTAGTTTAAATATTTCTGTATTTTGAGGCGTATCATTTTTATACTTTTTTGTGTCACTCTAATCCTGAAATATAATTTAGAATGGATTCCCCAATTTCACATATTTAATGCTCAAAACGTCATCTTTCACATAATCTCCTGAGATTTCATATAAAGTTCTTCTTTCAGTAGTTTTCTTAAGAAGAACCCCCTGGAAAAAAACATATTTGCAAGCTTCTTATATGTTCAGACTTTATAACCGAGGAATATTTTTCTTGTATATGAAATCCATAATTCCACTTTGATGCCTTTAGTGCCTTGTGACTTTGTTCCTGTTTGTATTAGTTTGTTTTCACACTGCTATAAAGAACTACCTGAGACTTGGTGATTTATAAAAGAAAGAGGTATAATTGACTCACAGCTCTGCATGGGTGGGAAGGCCTCAGAAAACTTAAAACTATGACAGATGGCGAAAGGGAAGCAAGGCACATCTTACATGGCAGCAGGAGAGAGAGAGGGAAAGAGAGTGAGGAGGGGACTGCCAAACACTTTTAAACCATCAGATCTCATGATAACTCTTTCACTGTCACAAGAACAGCATGGGGGGAACTGCCCCCATGATCAAATGACCTCCCACCAGTTCCCTCCATCAACATGAGGGGTTTACAATTTGAGATGAGATTTGGGTAGGGACACAGAGACAAACTATATCACTGCCATCTGGTATGCAAACTCCAAAGAATTCTGAGGGTAGCAAAATTCTATTTTTCTTCATAATAAATTTGAAATTTGGTTTTGTTTCCAAATGATGATTTTCTTCTTTTTGAAGTTAAGATGTACATTGACATTGACAATCTGAGTCAATTATCTTATGTCACTGTATTTTTTAATATGTAAGTTTAAGCTCTGTTTAATTTCTGAAACGGTTTTTCGAATTATAATTTTAAATATTTTGGCCGGGCGCAGTGGCTCAAGCCTGTAATCCCAGCCCTTTGGGAGGCTGAGGCAGGTGGATCACGAGGTCAGGAGATCGAGACTATCCTGGCTAACATGGTGAAACCCCGTATCTACTAAAAATACAAAAAACTAGCCGGGCATGGTGGCGGGCGCCTGTAGTCTCAGCTACTTGGGAGGCTGAGGCGGGAGAATGGCGTGAATCCGGGAGGCGGAGCTTGCAGTGAGCCGAGATCACGCCACTGCACTCCAGCCTGGGAGCACAGCGAGACACCGTCTCAAAAAAAAATAAAAAAATAAAATAAATAAATAAATAAATAAATAAATAAATAAATAAATATTTGTTCTGTCTCATATACTTCTGTGTGGGTTGTGGGGGTGTGGGGAATCTAGAAAAAGCAAACAGAGTTATATCTGACCAGACTTCTAAACCTATCACTTTCTCTTCAAGAGCTTAACACTATTTTATTTTCAATTATTTTGTCCTAGCTTTATCATTTATATCTACCATGTCCCTTGCTGAATTTTCTGCAGTGTCGATTATTTCTTATGATTTTTCCACTTTATCTCTCTTTTTCAATACAGCTTTCAGGATTTTGATCAGTCTTTATGTCATTACCTTCTGCTAAGTGGTTGCTTTTCTGCTTTGTGGTTGTAGTAGTTAAACTCCCAATAAGAAACAGATGATCTACTCAAATGAGGTAACTGAGGAGAGTTTAATGAAAGGATTATTATACCAAGTGAATTAAGATGGTGAAGCACCTGAGGCTCACAAGAGTAGAAGAAACATACCACTTAGGCCTAAAGGAATGGAACTCTTCTGAAACCCAGAGAAAACACTGGTAGCTGTAAGAGATGGCTACATAACAGGAGCTGTAACCTTTAGTAGGAGGACACAGCACATGAGTGTCCTAACTGGAAGGGAGCTAAGGAATAAATGTCCTCACCTTAATCTTTCCCTGCAAAGATCTCCAGCCAGTGCTCCCACCAAGCCCTGTGACCAAACTCAATCTACAGAAGCAGAAAAGAACTGCTAAGTCAATTCACAAAGACCAACCTCCATGGGTGCTGAACAGATTAGGAAAGAATGAAGCATGTGTCAGGAAGGGCAAATAGCAAATATCCAATGCAGATGTAATAATCTATTGATAAATTATTTTCTGCTCTATTTGTTGTTTTTCTTTTCCTGCTATCCTTTTGTCTACATTTATAGTTATTAATTACTATACTAAGATGAGTTTTCCTAAGTGGAATATAGAGAGAAGGTCATGCATTAGATTGAACTGGAGGGAATTTATAGGTTTAACTGGTAGAATACAGGTGTCTTAATCTTCATGGGCTGCTACAACAAAATACCATCAACTAGGTACCTTATAAACAACAAAAACGTGTTTCTTACTGTGCAGGAGGCTGAAAAGTCTAAGATCTTGTGCTGTCAGATGTGTTGTCTGATGATAGCCTGCTTTCTGGTTCACAGATAGTAACTTCTTTCTGAGTCCTCACATGGTGGAAGAGATGAATGAGATCCCTTGGTCTCTAGTCCCATTCATAAAGACTCTGTCCTCATGACGTATTCACCTCCCAAAATGTTCTACCTTCTAACCAGTTACCTTGGGGATTGAGATTTTAATAAATGAATTTTGGGGAGACACAAACATTCAGACCACAGCAATAGATATTATAATATGATTTGACGTACAGAGACGAGTTTTCATAAATTTTTCTTCTCGTGTACAGGACAGGCTGCCACTTGCAAATGTGTCTTGGCACTGTAATTTTTGTTGGAACTCTGTTGCTGTTTATTTTTTTAAAGCAAATTGGGTCCATTGCTTCTGCTGCCATCCTCTCTTACTAGAGTACTGCAACCCCACATTGCTAACAAAAGTTCACTTTTGTTTCCTGGGGTGTTTCATCTTTAGAAGGTGTATTTTCTTCTAGTTCTTTTTGTTGTCGTAGGATACGTCCCCAAAAAAACCAACAGGCTGTGTGCAGTCGCTCATGCCTATAATCCCAGCACTTTGGGAAGCCGAGGTGGGAGGAGCACTTGAGATCAGGAGTTCCAGACTGGCCTGGACAACATGGCAAAACCCAACTCTACTAAAAAGACAAAAAATAGACAAGCATATTTGCGGGTATCTGTAGTGCCACCTACTTGGGAGGCTGAGGTAGGAGAATCACTTCAGCCCAGGAGGCAGAGATTGCAGTAAGCTGAGGTTGCACCACTGCATTCAGAATGGACAACAGAGCGAGCGAAAGAGAGAGAGAGAGAGAGAGAGAGAAAGAAAGAAAAGAAAGAAAGGATACCCTTAATTTCAGTTGCTTTTGGAAATCTTTAGGTTTATTTTTTCCTCTGTTTATTCAAAACATCCAAATGTTTTTAATGCTGCCAATTTATGCCACAGATAAATATTTTTGTGTACATATTATATTCAATATGTAAGCACTAGATTGATAGATCAATGAAAAGATAGATTTATAAATATTTGGATATAATATACTGTTTATGTTATTAGATCGTCAATTTGCTGTGCCACAACAATGCTATGTAACAAACTGCCTTAAAACATAGCTTTAAACAATAATACTTTATTGTCATACATGTACACTTTGGCTGAATTTTGGCTTACTTGGGCAGGGCAGTTCTACTAATCTTGAGAGGATTTTCCCCGGTGACAAGAGATTGGCAAGTAGTGGGGGCTGTCAGCTAATCTAGGGTAGGCATGGTTGGGACACTGACTTTACCTAAAAAGTCTATCTTCTTTCTAAGACTAGCAAATTAACCTAGGCTTGCTTCTTTGATTCTTTCTTTATTTTTTGACAATGACAGAGGCATGAGGCTGCAAATAAAAATGTAAATGGTACTTGAGGTCTTGACTCAATACTTGCTTATGGTCTTTTATGTCCACTCTGTATGGCCAAACAAAAATTCAGGGGTTAAGTATGTTCCAGGCATGACGCACATACATGACAACATACATGAAAAAGGAAATTTGCACAGGGAGGAATGAATAATTGGGGCCAATAACACAACTATCTACTCAGCTAGTAAATGACACAGCTGAGCCGTCCATGCCATTCCCACTTAAATGGAGTCTTAAGATGCAAATACAGAAAACTCCTCTATCTTGCAGCATAGCAATAATGGAGAGCTCCTTTTACCAAGGATATCAGGTCAACAGGTCAACCATGTCTAAGAGACAGAGTTATGAAAAAAGACATCTTTACGTAGCCAAAACTGACATGGTATTACATAGTCAATGCATAGCTTTAAAACAACCAATGATCTAGCCATCCATATATTCAGCTCCCTCCTAACCAGAGAGCCATAAAGAGTACCTTGAAATTCTAATATTATTAAACTAATAACATATGAATAATTGAAAGGGCCTTTGTGTTCGTTCTCTCCAGCCTTACATTAATACAAAAAAAAAAGTTATAAAAAGGAAATCTAATAATCAATTATTTAATTGATTTAATGCAGAGAATAAATTCAGCATTTTCTCTAGAGGAATTTGAAGAGAACTAGTGAAATTTCTCTTAATGCATTTCCACAAAGAATAAAGTTCACTGTAGGTTTAAACAGTTCTTATAGGGTTGGGTTTAACAACTGAACTCTGTGGTGTGTTCAGTGTACTGTACTTGTTACTGCCTGAGACTTCTTTGTTCAGGTCTCAGGAAGTCTGCCTTTGCTCTTTAATTTTGCCAACAGGGAGATTGCAAGAAAGCGTAACAGACCCTGTACAACCGTAAAGGGACAAAAGATTTGTATGACGTATTCTTCTTGGTTAATCCCACAGAGCAGATTTAGTCCTTCTCAGTCAAGATAAAGGAAGCTGTTGTTACCCACTATAAAGATTAAGGAAGCCTGCAGATATATAGATATAGATGAAGATATATAAAATTGCTATTATGAAAACATTAGCCGCCACATTAAAAGGTTTTTTTTTTTTTAAAGTGAGAGTATCAGTCTATTAAAACTTACAGAAGATTTTCCTTAGAAGGTAGGTCAAAGGGTACGTATAGAAGAAACTAAATGAGCTTGCATTTTTAATCGGAGGGCTTTATGTGGAGTTCCACTGGGTGCATATGAAAGAACATGGAATTTTAAATTATCTTATTATGGAAATTAATCACTGTGCTACTTTCAAATTTAAACATTTGACCTAATGTCAAATAACCAATGATTATTTTTCTCTTCTTTGACTTAATCATGTGAATTATCTACATGTTGTTTCATAATGCATACTTCATCAGAATTTTCCTTCTTTCAAGCACTTTTTCTTTCATATTTCCCTTGATTCATATGCTCCTATCACAGGAAGTGATCTGTGACAACCTATGGTATACATGAAATTGTAAAGTTATTGAATTCTGAATAATTTGAGTGAGAATTAAAACAGTCTTAGGGACCATCCTCAAATAGCCTATTTGTTTTCCAAACAATAAAGTTTGGGAAAGTAGTATTTTAAAATTATTTTTCTATAACTTAAATATATTCATCATAGGTATTCATTTGTGTGCACATTTTATTAATGACTGAAGGGGAGGAATTCTGTTTCCAGTACACATGAGTAAACTTCGACATGTAGCAACTCCACTGCATGCACACACACACACCCATTCACACACACACACACATCCATTCACACATTCATAAACACATATTTCCCTGATAAATAGTAATAAATTATTTTTTCATATTACATAGGTAATTTCTTCTAAAAAATAATGATAAAATCCGCAGACCTTGGGTAAAGGCATGCAAGTACTATCAGGACACTGCCAGACTAGATGATAGCTCTTAACAGATATTGCTTAACCTATCTGAGACACAATTTCTTCTGTGACATGAGTGGGGCTAACTTTTCTTTCCAGTTTTAAAATTCCCAAGATAAAGCATTTTGAAACAACAACAAAAAAACAAGAAAAGGAAGTAGTCAAAAACTTCATTTCTGCTATGCAGACACAAAGAACACTCTCAGTAAACATCTATCTCTTCTGCAGGTCTTCCACATCCTAGGAAGTCATCAGTGGCCTTCCTGTTGTAAGCATATAACATAGTGCAGTTCAGCTTTGAGAGCCAACAATTGCACTGTGTCTTTCTTTACACCTTCTTAAAATCATATTTTTATTTTCAACATTTTACTATACTTTTCCTTTTTAAGAAGCACATGTACCTCTTGAGTATTAGTTCTGTAATTTTCCCTTAAATGGACCTTTTTTATTCCTTATGATTGTAATTATTATTTTAATTTTTGTGGGTACATAGTAAGTATATATATTTATGAGGAACATGAAATTTTTTGATATGGGCGTGTAATGTAAAATAAGCACATTTATCCTTTGAGTTACATGCAATCCAATCACATTCTTTAAGTTATTTTAAAATGTACATTTAAGTTACTATTGACTACACTCACTCTAATGTGCTTTCAAATAATAGGTTTTATTCATTACTTCTAATGGCATTTTTTATACTCATTAACCATCCCCACATTCCTCCCACCTCAGCTTCCTACTACACTTCCCAGCCTCTGGTAACCATTCTTTTGCCCCCTGACTAAGAGTTCAATTGTTTTGATTTTTAAATCCCACAAATAAGTGAGAACATTAGATGTCTGTTTTTCTGTGTCTGGCTTCTTTCACTTAATCTAATGATCTCCAGTTCCATCCATGTTGCTGAAAATTACTGAATCTCATTCCTTTTTATGAATGAATGTAGAGGACTACGTGCTCACAAACAGGGTGTTCCCGATAAGTCCTGCTCTGGCAAACGAAGCAGGGCGTTCCCCGTAAGTCCTGCTCTTGCAAAGGAAGCAGGGCGTTCCCCATAAGTTCTGCTCTTGCAAATGAAGTCAGGGAAAGGTCAGAAAAAAAACAATGTGTCTTGTGACTTGGTAACATTCCACAAACAACTGTATAAAATAAAGCAGAGCGCGCCATTCGGGGCGGCCGCCATGTTTGTCTTGTCTTGTGTTGTCTTGTGTGTTCATTCCTTTGTTTAGGAAACACGCGGACCCCAACAAATGAATAGTACTGCATTGTGATTCTGTACCATATTTTATTTATTCATTCGTCTGTTGATGGACACTTAGGTTGATTCAAAATCTTAGGTGGCTGGGCGCGGTGACTCACGTCTGTAATCCCAGCACTTTGGGAGGCCAAGGCGGGTAAATTACTAGGTCAGGAGTTCGAGACCAGCCTGGCCAACATGGTGAAACTCTGTCTCTACTAAAAATACAAAAAATTAGCTAGGCATGGTGGTGGGCGCCTGTAATCCCAGCTACTCAGAAGGCTGAGGCAGGATATTTTCTTGAAGCCAGGAGGCAGAGGTTGCAGTGAGCCAAGATTGTGCCACTGCACTCCAGCCTGGGTGACAGTATGAGACCCTGTCTCAAAAAAAAAAAAAAAAAAAAATTCTTAGCTATTGTAAATAGTGTTGCAACAAACAGGAGTGCAGATATCTCTTTGATATACTGACTTCCTTTCTTTTGGGTATGTACACAGCAGTAGGATTTTTGGATCACATGGTAGCTTAATTTTGGTTTGTGAGGAACCTTCAAACTGTTCTACATGGCGGTTGTGCTAACTTACCTTCCCAGCAACAGTGTTCAAGGGTTTCATTTTCTCCACATCCTCGTCAGCATTTATTATTGCCTGCTTTTTGGATATAAGCCATTTTTTTTTAGCTGGGGTAAGATAATATCTCATTATAGTTTTGATTTGTATTTCTCTGATCAATGATGTTGAGCACTTTTTCATATACCTGTTTGCCATTTGTATGTCTTTTTATGAGAAATGTCTAGTAATATCTTTTGCCCACTTTTGATCAGATTTTTAGATTTTTTTTTCTATAGAGTTGTCTGAGGTTCTTATATCTTCTGGTTATTAATTTCTTGTTAAATGGGTAGTCTTCAAATGTTTTCTTCAATTCTGTGGGTTGTCTCTTCACTTGGTTGATTATTTCCTTTGCAGAAGCTTTTTAGCTTGATGTGATTGATAGCATTTGCCCATTTTTGCTTTGGTTGCCTGTGCTTGTGGGGTATTGCTCAAAAAATATTTGCCCAGATCAATATTCTGGAGATTTTCCCCAATGTTTTCTTGTAGTAGTTTTATAGATTGAGGTCATACATTTAAGCCATTAATCTATTTCGATTTGATTTTTTTATATAGCAATAGATACAGGTCTAGTTTCATTCTTCTGCATATGGATAACCAGTTTTTCCAGCACCATTTATTGAAGAGACTGTCTTTTCCCCGGTGTATGTTCTTGATACCTTTGTCAAAAAATGAGTTCACTGTAGGTATGTGGATTTGTTTCTGGTTTCTCCATTCTGTTCCATCAGTCAATGTGTCTGTTTTTGTGCCAGTAGCATGCTGTTTGGGTTTTTATTGTTCTGTAGTGTAGTTTGATGTCAGGTAATGTGATTCCTCCAGTTTTGTTATTTTTCCTTAGGACAGCTTTCGCTATTCTGGGCCTTTTGTGGTTACATATAAATTTTAGGATTTTTTTTTTTTTTATATTTTTGTTAAGCATGTCATTGGTATTTTGATAGGGATTAAAATTAAATGAATCTGTAGATTGTTTTGGGTCATAAGGACATTTTAACAATATCAACTCTTCCAATCCATGAATGTGGATTTTTTTTTTTTTTTCATTTTCAAAGTCCTTTTTAATTTCATTTATAGTTTTCATTGTAGTGATATTTCCCTTATTTGGTTAAGTTAATTCCAAGGTATTTAACTTTATGTGCCTTTATATTTGCTTCTTGTCCGATTGTTCTGGCTAGGACTTATAGTACTGTCTTGAAAACTAGTGGTAACAGTGGGCATCCTGGTCATGTTCAAGATCCTAGAGGAAAGGCTTTTAGTTTTTTCCCTATTCAGTGTGATACTAGCTGTGTCATGTATGGCTTTTATTTTGTTGAGGTATTTTTTTTTTCTATCTCCAGTTTTCTTTTGAGGTTTTAATTATGAAGGGAAGTTGAATTTTATCAAATGCATTCTCAGCATCAACTGAAATGATCATATGGATTTTATTCTTCATTCTGTTGATATAATATATCCCATTGATTGATTTGCCTATGTTTAACCATCCTTGCATCCCTGGGATATATCCCACTTGGTCATCATGAATGATCTTTCTAATGTTGAATTCCATTTGTTGGCATTTTGTTGAGAATTTTTGCATCAATATTCATCAGAGATATTGACCTATAGTTTTCTTTTTTTGTGTGTCTTTGTCTGATTTTGGTATCAGGGTAATACTGGCCTCATACAATGAGTTTGGCAGCACTCTCTCCTCCCTTATTTCTCAGAACAGTTTGTATGGAACTGGTATTAGTTCTTCTTTAAATGTTTGGTGGAATTCAACAATGAAGTCATTGGGTGCTGGGCTTTTCTTTACTGGTAGCCTTTTTATTATGGCTTTTATCTCATTACTTGTTATTGATCTGTTCAGGTTTTGGATTGCTTTCCTGGTTCAATCTTGGTAGGTTGTACATACTCAGGAATTTGTCTATTTCTTCTAGATTTTCCAATTTATTGTTATATGGTTGCTCATAGGAGCCATTAATGATTCTTCAAATTTCTGCAGTATCTGTTGTAATATCTCCTTTTTAATTTCTGATTTTATTTATTTGAACCTTCTCTTATTTTTCTTAGTCAGTCTGTCTAGAGGTTTGTCAATTTTTTTCTTAGTCAGCCTGGCTGGAGGTTTGTCAATTTTGTTTAAGTTTTCAAAAAACCAACTTTTTGTTTTGTTGATCTTTTTAATTTTTTATTTAAGTTTCAATTTCATTAATTTTTGCTCTCATCATTCTTATTTATTTTCTTCTGATAATTTTGGGTTTTGATTGCTCTTGCTTTTCTAGTTATTTAAGATGTATTGTTAGATTGTTCATTTGAAATTTTTCCTCTCTTTCGATGTAGGCACTTATAGCTGTAAACTTCCACCTTAGTACTGCTTTTGCTGTATCTCACACGTTTTTGTATATTGTGTTTCCATTATCATTTGTTTAGATAAATTTTTTAATTTTCTTCTTAATTTCTTCATTGACTCACTGGTAATTCAGGAGACTATTACTTAATTTCCTTGTATTTGTATAGTTTCCAAAATTTCTTTTTAATATCTAGTTTATTCCATTGTGGTTAAAGAAGATGCCTGATATTATTTTAATTTTTGAATATTTTAATACTTGTTTTGTGATCTAACATATGATCTATCACTGAGAATGATCCATGTGCTGAGAAAAAGAATGTGTATTTTGCAACTCTTGGATGAAGTGTTCTCTAAATATCTATTAGATCCATTTGGTCTATAGAACATATTACGTCTGATGTTTCTTTCTTGACTTTCTGCCTAGAAGATCTGTCCAATGTGAAAGTGGGATGTTGAAGTCTCCAGCTATTATTGTTTTGGAACTTGTCTCTCTCTTTAGCTCTACTATTTCCTTTATATATATGTATGCTCCTATGTTGGGTGCATATATATTTAAAATTGTTATGTCATCTTGCTGAATTGGCCTCTTTTTCATTATACAGTGACCTTCTTTGTGTCTTCTTATAGTTTTTGTCTTGAAATCTATTTTGACTGATATAACTATAGTGACTCCTGCTTTGTTTTGTTTCCATTGACATGGAACATCTTTTCCATCCCTTTATTTTCAGTCTAAGTGTGTCTTTATAGGTGAAGTGAGTTTCTTGTAGGCAACATATTCATGGGTCTTGTTTATTTATCCATTCAGCCAGTCCATGTCTTTTGAGTGGAGAGTTTAGTACAGCTACATTCAATGCTATCATTGACAAGTAAGGACTTATTCCTGCCATGCTGCTATTTGTTTTCTGGTTGTTTTATGGTCTTCTCATCCTTTTTTCTTTCCTTCTTGTCCTTCTCTAACGAAGGTGATTTTCTCTGGTGATGTGATTTAGTTTCCTGCTTTTAATTTTTTGTGTATCCATGGTATGTTTTTTGTTTGAGGTTACCATTAGGCTTGTACATGCTATCTTATAACCTATCTTATAACCCACTATTTTAATCTGTAAACAACCTAACTCTATTTGAATAAACAAACAAGCAGGCAAAAAATAAATAATAAAACACTGTACACCTGTATTAGTCTGTTTTCACACTGCTATAAAGAACTACTTGAGAATGAATAATTTATAAAGAATAGAGGATTTAATTGACTCTCAGTTCTGCATGGCTGGGGAAGCCTCAGGAAACTTACAATCATTGTGGAAGGGGAAGAAAGGTACATCTTATATGGTGGCAGGTGAGAGAGCAAGTGGGGAAGTGCCACACTTTAAAACCATCAGCTTTCATGAGAATGCTCACTATTATGAGAACAGCAAGGGAAAAATGCACCACCATCATCCAGTCATCTACCACCAGGCCCCTCCTCCACCACATAGGGATTACAATTTGAGATAAGATTTGGGTGGGGATACAGAAACAAACCGTATCAATGCCTTAACTTCATCCCCTACTTTTCAACTTTTTGTTGTTTCTATTTATGTCTTATTGTACTGACTATGCCTTGAAAAGTTGTGGTAGTTTTGATTTTTGATTGGTTCATCCATTAGTCTTCCTGTTTAGGGTAAGAGCTGCTTGCACACCACAGTTACAGAGTTATAATATTCTGTTTTATTGTGTGTACTTACTATTACCAGTGAGTTTTACGTTATATCTTCAGGTGACTATTTATTGTTCATTAATGTCATTTTCTTTCTAATTAAAGTACTCCCTGTAGCATTTCTTGTAGAAGAGTTCTGTTATTGATGAAATCCCTCTGCTTTTGTTTGCCTGAGAAAGTCTATTTCTCCTTCATGTTTGACAGATATTTTCTCCAGATATACTATTGTAAGGTAAACGTTTTTTTTTTTGTTGTTTTGTTTTTGTTTTTTT
This sequence comes from Papio anubis, assembly GCF_008728515.1. Taxonomy (NCBI): domain Eukaryota; kingdom Metazoa; phylum Chordata; class Mammalia; order Primates; family Cercopithecidae; genus Papio; species Papio anubis. The sequence continues at coordinate 87,515,796 of NC_044981.1, read as the reverse complement.
CCCTTCAGTGCCACTCTCTCCTGGCCTGTAAGGTTTCCACTGAAAAGTCTGTTGCCAGGTGTATTGGAGCTCCATTGTATGCTATTTGTTTATGTTATCATGTTGCTTTTAGCATCATTTCTTTATCAATTACATTGGGAGTTTGATTTTTAATTGCCTTGAGGTAGTCTTCTTTGGGTTAAATATGCTTCATGTTCTGTGACTTTCTTGTATTTTTATATCTTTCTCTAGGTTTGGGAAGTTCTCTGTTATTATCCCTTTGAATAAACTTTCTACCCCTATCTCTTTATCTCCTCTTTAAAGCCAATAACTCTTAGTTTTGCCATTTTCAGGATATTTCTTAGATCCTGTAGGCATGCCTCATTTTTTATTGTTTTTTTTTTTTTTATTTGGTCTTCTCTAACTGTGTCTTTCCAAACAGCCTGTCTTCAAGCTCATTAATTCTTTTTTGTGTTTGACCCATTCTGCTATTAAAGAACTCTGATGCATTCTTCAGTATGCCACTTACATTTTTCAGCTCCAGAATTTCTGCTGGATGCTTTTTAATTATTTCAATGTCTTTGTTAAATGTATCTGATAGAATTCTGAATTCCTTCTCTGTGTTATATTGAATTTCTTTGAGTTTCCTAAACCCAACTATTTTGAATTATCTGTCTGAAAGATCACATATCTCTGTTTCTCTGGGACTGGTCCATGGTGTCATATTTAGATTTTCTGGTTAGGTCATGTTTTCTTGGATTGTCCTGATAATTGCAGATGTTCATTTGTGTTTGGGCATTAAAGATTCAGGTATTTATTTTAGCCTTCACTGTCTGGACTTATTTGTAGCTGTCCTTCTTGGGAAGGCTCTCCAGATATTTAACAGAATTTAGGTGCTGTGATCTAAACTGTATCTTCTTTAGGTGCATCCCATGTCCAGTAATGCTGTAGTTCTTGCAGACTCATAGAGGTGCCACCTTAGTGGTCTTGGACAAGATCCAGGAGAATTCTCTGGATTACCAGACAGAGACTCTTGTTCCCTCCCCTTGCTTTCACCCAACATACAAAGTATCTCTCTCTGTTCTGAGCCACTTAAACTTGGAGGTGGAGTGACACAAACACCTCTCTGGCCATCACCACTATGACTGTGCCAGGTCAGACCTAAAGCTATCACAGAGCTGGGTCTCTCACAAGGCCTGCTATAACTATTCCCTGGCTACTACCTATGTTTGCTGAAGACCTGGGGATCTACAGTCAGCAAGTGGCAAATCCAGCCAGGTCTGTGTTCTTCCTTTTAGGGTGGTGAAGTCTCCCTGGCCCCAGGTGGGCCCAAAAATATCATCTGTGGGTCAGCAACTAGAGTCAAAAATCTTAGAAGTCTACCTTGTTTTCTACTGTATTGCAGCTGAACTGAAACTCAAACCACACGATGCCGTTCTTCCCACTCTTCCCTCCTCTTTCCAAAAGCAGAGGAGCCTCATCCCATAGCCACTGCCATCCCAGGACATGAGCAGTGCTGCCATACTACTATCAATATTTCCTTAAGGCCCAAAGTCTCTTAAATCAGCTGTGATGAATACTGTCTGGCTTGGGATTACCCTCTCTGGCACAGGGCAAGTCCAGAAATGCTATCTAAGCATCAATTCTAAAATTGGGATGTCAAGAGCCCACTTGGTGCTCTATCTTCATGTGGCTGTGCTGGTACCTAAAGTGCAATAGACCTTTACTTTTCCCTCTGCTTTTCTCGAGAAGGAGTTTTGTCCCATAGCCACTATAGCTGGTGATGTGCTGAGTCTTACCTGAAGCCAGAAAGTTTCAGATGCTCACCTAAGGTCCTCAATGTAGTACCTATGTGTCACTGCTGGTTATTCGGGGCCCAAGGGCTCTTCAGTTAGCAGGTGATGAATGCTGTCAGGACTGGGTGGGTTCTTTCCTTCAAGGTAGTAGGTTCCCTTCTGGACCAAGGTGTGTCTAGAAATCTCGCCTGGAAGGTAGAACCTCAAATGGGGCCTCAGGACTCTGAGCGATACCCTATCCTGTTGTGACTGAGCTGGTATCCTATATACAAGACAAAGTCTTCCCTGTTCTTTCCTTTCCTCTCCTGGAGCAAAAGGAAGGAGTCTTTTTTGTAGTCACAAGCTGTGCAGCCTGAATTACGGCAGGAGTGATTCCAGCACTCCCTAGGTTGCTCCAGCCTGTGTCTCAGGATGTCACGTGCCCCAACCCCACCCTCGGTCCACTGTCTCTGGGCCTAATTCAGCACTAGGACTTGCTTACGAGTTGCAGTCTTTATGGCCTAGATCGTCTTTCCAGTTTACTTTGAGACAGAGTGCTGTAGCCATCAGTGGTGAGGTTTGCAGGCACTCAGGTTTAGACCGCTTGGATTGATGATTCCGCTCTGGCTAGGGCTGATTTAAATGCTCCCTCCATGAGAGAGCATCAGCTGGGCTTGGTCTGGTTTTTCTTTCTGCTCTGACAGAACAGCACTGAGTTCAGTGCCTCACAATTGCTGTGTTCTCCTTCCCCTGGCACCCAGAGATGTTCTTTGCACCACAACACTGCTGCCAGTGGTGGAATGGGGGTTGGGGATGTGTGGTAGCGTCAGTAATTCAGAATTGTTATTTTCTATCTATTCTGTGCCTCTTTCAGTGACCTGGTGTTAAAAGCAGATGCTATGAATGCTCACCTAATTTTTGGTTCTAATGAAGTTGTGTTTTCTGTGTGGATAGTTGTTAACTTGGTGTCCTTGCAGAGCATGTGAAGGGGGTGGCAGACTGTCATCTTGTTCAGCCTCCTGACCATCAATGTTATTGGATTAAAACAAAATTAATAACTATATTAAGATGATAAAAAAGAAAATTCTTCACCAAAGAAACATTTAATTAACCTATAATGAGCCTTTTTGCATCTATAGTATTAAGTAACACTTAATCTTGAACCATGCAATGTTTACTATAGGTATCAACTTCACAGTAGAGCTGCTAAGCCAAGCCTGTACCACAATTAACCTGATTGTGAGCTATGCAATTAAAAGGTTATTTGCAGTATTATATGAGCATGGTTACAACTATTCTGGGGATTTTTCTTAAACAATTTCTAATTACTGACTCATGTGGTATCAATAATAACTAAATTTTATGTTCCTGTAAGAAATGACACTGAAAATGTGACTGCATATGTTATTTTAATTAAATTTATCATTTGTTTTACTTTTTTTTTTTTTTTTTTTTTTTTTTGAGACGGAGTCTCGCTCTGTTGCCCAGGCTGGAGTGCAGTGGCGCAATCTCGGCTCACTGCAAGCTCCGCCTCCTGGGTTCACGCCATTCTCCTGCCTCAGCCTCCCGAGTAGCTGGGACTACAGGCGCCCGCCACTGCGCCCGGCTAATTTTTTCTATTTTTAGTAGAGACGGGGTTTCACCATGGTCTCGATCTCCTGACCTTGTGATCCGCCCGCCTCGGCCTTCCAAAGTGCTGGGATTACAGGCGTGAGCCACCGCGCCCGGCCCCCATTTGTTTTACTTTTTAGAGCAATGGACTGTAATTGTGTAATTTATTTTCAGATTTAATGTAGTGGCTTTTTGGTTTATATGACTTTTTTCTGAGCTTATTTGTAAATGTTAAAAATATATTAAATTTTAAGTTTTAAGATTTATTTGTGAATGTTACAAATACAATACAATTTTATTATTTTGTTTTAATGTGAACTGCTTTTACATAAAAGTATTTTGTAAATATTTGATAGGCAATGAAAAGAAAACCATCATGTAACACCAAGGCATACATTGGTTATTTATAAAATGAAGGAGAATCATTACTGTGAATTTTCCATTTCTCTTGAGTTGATCTTGTTCTTATTTACACCTGACAATAAATCCTGGAGGGAAATTAATTGCATTCTTCACTGGATAAGACATATCATTTTTTTCTTTTAGCAGTGACCCTGATCTCTATGCCCAATGAAGAAGACAGATACACATTTAGATGACAGGCTCCAACCCAGTGGCTCCTGTGTCTGACTACTCTCGCAAGCTGCTAGAAATAAAGATTACTCTTTAAAAAATTCAGGATGTAAGTCCAACAAAACAATATAATGAACTGAGAATTTGCAATTTACACACACAAACACTGCCCAAGGACAACAAATCAATAAGGTACAAAACTGGAGTGAACAAGATGAGAACTGTTTTATCAGAAAGAAAATGATGATAATGGAAAATATCAAAAATATGTTATCAAATAAATCAAAACCTGATTACAGCTATAAGATTATCTTTAAAAACGAGAGAATACTATTCATAGGTCCAAAGAAGACGCTTCTGTGTTTCACTGTTTACAGGATGAAACCTTCTTGTTTACAATTATTATTGATAAGAAATTCTTCTAAAATGGAGTTGAAAGCAATTACTCCTTCCCCTATCTTGACCCTTAATATAGCTTTCTCTGAGTCTGTTTACATTCATGATTTGAATGGCAAGATTAGAGTGTAAAAGCAACCGTGATAGAAGGCTTCTCAAAGTATACCAGCAAATCTGAAGACTTAATACAATTTCAAGGCTCAGTTGTAACTAGTATTTTTGCTTCTAACTCTTGCCTCGATAAGGACTGTCAAGTTTGAAAAGTATCATAATAGTGCATTTCAAGAGAAAATCATACAAACATTTTATTAAATTTAAATATGAATCTATGTTCATATTTCTGTTAAGATATAAAAGCCAACAAACAAACTACGACACAAGCAAAGTAAACTTCTAATAGAGTAAAGCAAAAGAGGCCTTGGGGTTAGGTTTTAGAATGGCTAATATAGATTCTGGGATGCATACATCGAAACCTTCAGAAAAAAAAAAAAAAATCAGAACACAGATTCCTATTGCCATCAGGTCATCTTTATGTACATTCGGGGTCCTAATAGACATTTCTCTAGTGTGTTATCTGAGGAGTCACTTAAATTTAACAATGCTTTGGGACACAGGCTTTTCCCTCTACAATGATTTGAAGCATGGCCTGAGCTTAGACACATTATTTGATACAGAATGGGGCCTCAAAAATGTTTGTTCAGTTAACTATGGCAGTCATATTTGCATATGAACTGTAGTTCATAAAGAAATGAACTAAAATTACATTAAAATAATGCACACCAATCGACGCCTCAGCTAAAGAAGCCCATAGGGGTACTGAAACTCTGATCTATAAAAGGGGTTACATAACTGTAGAACATTGTCTGGTTTTGCAAATCAAGTTTCACTGGAACACAGCCATGCTTGTCCATTTATATATTGTCTATGACTACTTTGGTATTACAACAGACCTGAGTAGTTGGATAATGTGTGGCTTGCAAAGATAAAAGTGTTTACTATCTGGCCCTTTAAAGAAAAAGTTTGAAGACCCCTAGTCTACATTATTTCTCATAAATTAAAGATTTCTAGTCTATGTTACATCTAGTCTATGCTATTTTGTTTAAGAATAAGCCACTTAAAGGTTATAGAAAACCATCATTTGCTAGGTTGTCTTTAAATAATTTGTACTAGCTTTTCTTCTGATTACTCAGTAGCAGTGATTCTCCCAATCCAATACCTTATGTACAGTAAGTAAATGGGTTTTACAACTATAATATTATTGACCATATCCACACCTTTTCCAAATGTAGTAAAATTAAGCAACTACAGAAAAGAGGATTCTCTTGAGTCTCTTGTAACTTGTAATTGGTTTGAAATTTTATCAAAATAATTGTATGGCAAGCTATATATACTAAATATTCTTATTGGTAATTAATAACTTTCTTGCAAGAACTTGAGTAAATTCTAATGGGAAAATTGGATCCTAATAGACTTGGTTCCATTTATAAATAATATTGGAAAAGGGCTAGCCTAAGTAAAACATAAATATATTAGAAAGATAGCATATATTTTACAAAATCAAAGGAAGAGTTAAATTACCAGACCATGTGAAAGATGTAAATAAAGATATTTCGGGGGTTGCAGTAGTGGGATTTTGTGAACTGTTCAATTAGGGCACCACTAGTGAATAACTACTCTAATTGCATTTTCTCCCTGAGTTTCTTCTTGAGGTTCAAATCTCTGAGACAGTTCCATTTGCCTAGTTTAAGTTTTATAACCAACCAGACAGACAAAGTTTGTTGCCCACAATTGACAGCCCCACAAAAGGCACAGGGAAGAGACATTTCCATCAAAATGAGAAACATTATGAAGAACCAAATGAAAAACCTTCATGAAAGCATTCCAAAGGAGAGGAAAAAAAAAACAAGCACAAAGTTGTAGTTGTCTGACAAGTGTGTACTCTGAAAGCAAGAAGAAATACTCCAAGGCTAGAACTATCGATATTTGCAAATGGAATATTAGAGCTGACAGAGTCAAAGACAGAACTTCTATCTAGAAGATAGGTCAGGGCTTTGTGGGACATGTTGTTCCATAATTATTTACTGTTGCAGTGTGAAAGCATCCATACACAATGAATTAACAGACAAGCATATCCGCTGTTCAATAAAACTTTATTTATATAAACAAGGGGTGGATGGGATTTTACTTGCAGACCATAGTTTGCTGACATCTGTTGTCCATGGTTGTCAGAGGACACTGGACCTATGCCAGGGTTTATGCAAGAGGAACCTCTAGAATGTGAGTGGCACATACTTTAATTTGTACATTTTTTTAATCCTTTAAAATTGATATGTATATTATTAAGATATATTTGTAGAATAATGTATGACTATAATTTAGTTTTAAATGCATATACATATATTGGAAGTGCTTGTTCAACATTGTTTTACTAATACAGTTATATGAAAAAAAGGATATATAGACAACAGCTCCAGGCAATAGGAAATCTTTGTACTTTTTTCTTAACCAGTAAAGTAACCTAATCAGATTTGTTTCTCAGAAGGATAATTTTGTGAGCTGTATTTTCATTATACTTAATTTCTTTACCAGGAATATGATTATCATTTTGTTTTTAATTCAGAACTTTTCTTAATTTGTTTTTTTATCTAGTTGGCCATCTTAGTTTTATCAAATACAATCTTTCCTGATAGCTGTCCCAAATTAAAGCCATAAAAAGCATCAGTATTACAAAAAGCAATGATACCAAAAAATAATAAAGACGTTCAGTAACTTGATGAGACCTTGCTGCAACAAAATAATTCAGTGCACTTGTTGGCATTGCTTGAAGGAAACCCTGAAACCATTCAGTAGAGCAAATCTAATTCTCTTGATAGAAGTGGTGAAGTAATTAAATGGTAAAACCTCTGAACTATTATGGCCAAAGGAATATTAAAAAGGGTAACACAGAATGTCCCATGATTTAATATAATGGAGAAAATGCATTTTTAAAATTAAACTAAGCCAGGAAGTCTTCCTGTAAGAGAGAGTTGCATGCACTTTTCAGAATGAATGCAGTACAGCAAAGACAACAACAAAGAGCTCATCAGGCTGTAAGACTGAAGAAACAGGCAAACCCAACATGGTGTTTACACAAGAGGACATCTTCTCCAGAGAATAATGAAAGGGAGCACACGTTCTGTAGCCATCCACTGGAGAAAGCTTGTTCTCAAAGGATAAACAAAATCAGAAACAACCAATAAAATTAAGCACTCACATTAATAGCATTTGCATTTAAACAAAGAAATGTAACCAAATTCTAACATAGATGACCTAAAGAAAAGTAAAGTAGAGGCTTAACAAATTAGAGGTAAGTAAGGTAAGTGGAATCTAGATAAAATGAGAACAGATACTAATTAGGGTGCTTGAAGTATATTCTATCCACATGAATGACCCATTCTACACTCAGGCCTCAATATCACTGCTACTCCGTCTCAGGCTCTCACTGCTGTGGTCCTATCCTGAATATCAGTATTACCAATAACTGTGCCAACCAAAAATTGTGACCATCTGCTTCCATTCTTCTTGCTCATTTGCTCAATGTTCCTCTACAATAATCTTTTTATCTCACTTAGAGCTCAAATCAATTGAATCCAGTAAATTCCATTTTCAATTATTGTCCTCCAGATTATATTGCTTTCCCAGATTCATCATTATAATAATTCTTTTACACACATATTCAACTTTTTGCCTAAAAAATAACAAATTATACAAATTACTAATGAAATTTTTACTAACTGTGTGTATGACTGTTGCTGCACTACTGTGTTATTTTATGCTAGATTGTTGGGAATGTGCAACTGGTATTGTTCAGATGTAGAAGATGATAGTGGATAATAGTGGGCAGCTTGCTAAAAGCAGTGAGGGTTAATCTAGGGTTTCAGAACATATAGATATCGAACGTATAACATATACCGTATCAAAGCTTAAGAAAAATTTCAAGATTACTTAGAAAGTATAGAGCACATTTTTGTACACAGAAGTTTCAAAGGTTACATAAATTTACACCTACACCAGTGATTGTTGCATGGGGCACACATTGAGCAGCAATCTCTTTTTAAGGATTTATCCTAGTGAAACAATAGTATTTTTCAGAAGCAGAATGTTATTTTTCAACAAAAGCCCACTGCATTTTATATACTCAGACATATTTTAGTATCTTAGGCATTAATTTATATACATATGAAAATTATATTAAGCTAAATGTTTAGCTCTTGATTAAGTCTTTTATGTAATATTGTACTCAATCATTTTTATGGCTCAACATATATATATAGCATGGCATAGTAAACAAGACTACAAGCATGAAAGCTATCTATTGAGTTCAATCAGCATTTTATTCAAGATCTGCTGTCAGTGCAGATTTTTATTTGCAACTTGGTATAAATTGAAATCTAAGCATACATATTATAAACAATTAATCATGCTATGTTAATGTTTTCCTATATATTGATTTATGACAGCCATCTTCTGTATTTATAACTTCCATGTGTTATTTCAAGAGCTGAAAATGTAATTTCAAATATTAGAGCAAGATTTGAGATTCCCACAGCTATGTGTCAGAAAAAAAAAATTAATAGTGCACAATGGTTGCATTTAAGAAGTATAATAATTACAGAGAATGTTCTAGATTTTTCTTCTAAAATTCATAAGTGGACTACTCATTTTGCAGAGCAAAATAATGATAAAGGTTCAATGTATACAAGCCTTAATTTAATAAAAAAAAATAAAGGTTCATCAGAGTCTCCACTCTAGACACGTATGTTTTACATTAGGTAGAAAGTAGGAAGAAAAGATGAACCCACCTCTGAACAAATGATCATAGTTTATGTCCTAGAAGATCTATAATTTTATTGTTATAAATAATACCTCTGAGGACTAACTATTGTCTTGCATTTGAGGAGAAAAGAAGTAGATAGTTGAGCTGACCCTGATTCTTTGTATAACCAGGTAGCTTACTAATGGCTATTGTAGAGATGACTGTCAATATTTATATATGGCTTATAATTCATTATTACTTCATTCTGAATAAACATGTGTTGACCTAACTAGTCAACTCTGTTAGAATATGTAATCTGCAGTGTTCATGAAATGTGCATTTCTAGTAACAGATTCATTAGAGTCAAATTTTGGATCAAGAGCCACAGCTAACTTACAAATTTATCGGTACAAGTTACAGATATTGTTTGTATGTGTATATATAAATATATATGTGTGTGTGTATATATATATAAATCTCTCTATATATATGTGCATATTCCATATATTCACATAAGAACATACACCCTATTTGAGTGCTATTGAGAAATGATAAAGTTTCAATAAATAAGAAATACAAGAAAGAGGCCTTAAAATGGTCATTAAAAAAGAATTCAGAATAAATTGAAGTATGAAAAAACCTCCTGACATGAAAAAGGAAACAACGTTTTTATTCCTCAATATTAACAGTTTTTCTAATATAATTTTTAAAACACCATAACTTTTCATGTACTTGAAAAAGTAAGGTAAACCTTACCTGCTTAAAATTTCAAATCCAGAGTGCATACAAATAAAAACTTGACCTGTGCTAGACTTTCCCTTTTGAAAAGTAAATGCTGAATGAGAAGATACTGGTTTTGAGAAACATAGAATTTTGAAAAAAATGTGTTTACAATCTTAAAATTCTATATTCATGCTCATATAGTTTATGTAAAGGCCAATGAGAATTCATTATTAAATATATAAGTAATAAGAATATTTATATTACTTTATGTATATCTATATTATTTTCCAATTATATTGCATATATATGTAGACATAGACATACAGGTAGAGATAATATATGTTTACATAGATAATCAACCTATAAGAAAAATAAAATAATACTAAAAATTCTATTAGAATAGCACTAAAATTCCTAAAGAATATATAGGAGATGAACACTAGAAATACTTAAATGTAGGTCTTTTGGATAGGTGAAAATCTTAACTGAGGAAAACCAAAGCAAAAAAAAAAAGAATTATTTAAAGAAGTAATATAATTTAAATATTATATTTAACAGAGTATTATTAAAAATAATTACTCCCTGCTCTTAGAAACCCAAATTAAATTATCATTGTTTAAATTGAGAAAGTTAGTATAAGGGCACATCAAATTCCTCTTCAATAGCAGAAGCTAAAATATGATACCTTTTTTGTCTATGATCACTGAAAGAAAAGCCAAAACAATATAATTGATAAAAGACCACATGTATCAGCTATGACATCCATTGATTTAAATTTCTGATTATGAATAGACATATTGTATATTGCATAAGAACACTGGAGTCAGACAACCTGAGGGTTCAAAGCTGTTCTAATGCTTGCTCGTGTTTGACGTTATTTTAAATTCTGTAATTTGGTTTCCTCACCTGTAAAAGGATTATAATACACTCATCCATAGGGTCCTGGTGATTCAATTAAAATAAATAAAAAACAGCTTTAGAATGGCGCCTACAAATAGAAACCTTATGTAAGTATTTGTTGTTATTATTATTGTTAAAAGAAGTAAAGGATTTTGGATTGTCTGCTACGTACAAGGGACAAATCTAAAGATGAAATATGCTAAAAATTAAGAATAAGAGTATGGAAAACTACATACAAGTCAAGATAGAAAAAAAAAAGAAAGGAATATAAATATTAATACCTAAAGAAATTACATATCCATGAGAAATAAATGGAAATAAGAAGGTGAGGAAAAGTCAAACTAATATTCATAATAAGGATTTATGAATCAAGATTCTCTGTATATTTAAATATATGGTAATAATATCTATTTTTAAAACAGTTGGAAATTCAAAGAGAAATGAACAAATACATAAATGTATAGGGAGATTTAAACACAGAACTATTGGTCTTTGAGCATAATAGATTAAATGGATAAAAGTAAAGATACAGAGGATTTGAATAATTTAATAAGGTTGAACTTTGCTTATACATCTTTGATATTTGTGTTCTATCACAAATATACTTCCTTTCCATCCAAATGCCTCTCAGAAACAATTGCCAAAAGAATTAAGAGCTGTATGTCCCAACAGGAATAAAAACCACATTCAAATTTTAAAAATTTAAAGAGGGTTCATTTACAAAGTAACTATTTACAAAGGTAGGATTGGGTATATTAAATCACAAAGAAAGGCTGCTGTAACTTTGGACTAGAGGTAGCAGGCACAAGAGGACAACAGAAGGGACAAGTTATCAACCCAGAAGGATGACTGTAAAGAGAGCTGTGCACAGAGGACCATTCGAAGGATCCAGGCAGGCACAGATAGCCCTTCAGGAAGGATGCAGAAGAATAAACACCCTGACTTTATTCTTCCCCTTCCCTTCATCCCCCTGATGTGGCTTCTCAATTGACAAAACCAACTGGACTTCGACATCTAATTACCTGTCATCTTCAGTCTGATACAGTCTTATTTTCTAACCCAGAAAAGTATCCTGATGTCATCTTCTCAGCTAAACTAAACATCACTTTGAGATCATTAAAGCAAAGCCTTTCCCTTCCTCTTCATTTCTCTATTGTCTCTTTATGGTCAACAACCTGACTTTTGCTATGCATACTTATGATTGTTTTGCACTGGTTTAATAACAAATAGCATGATTACATGAAACAAGGACATTTCAAGGTAGCTTATTATTCATATGAAATCTAGTCATAATTTGAATAAAATTTTTTTTAAGTAAGCATATTAGAATAGTATGATTTATTAAATGAGTTGGATAGACACTGTATTAGTCTGTGCTCAGGCTGCTAATAAAGACATACCCAAGACTGGGTAATTTATAAAGAAAAGAGATTTAATGGACTTGCAGTTCCACATGACTGGAGAGACCTCACAATCATGGTGGAAGGCAAAGGAGAAGCAAAGGCATGATTTACATGACAACAGCAAGAGAAGTTGTGCAGAGGAACTCTGATTTTTCAAACTGTCAGATCTCCTGAGACTTATTCACAACCAGAAGAATTGTATGGGGGAAACTGCCCCCATGATTCAATTATCTCTACCTGGCCCTGCCCTTGACACCTGGGGACTATTCAAATTCAAGGTGAGATATGAGGGGGGACACAGCCAAACCATATCAGAGACCAAAGAGAACACTATAAGGTAGATGAAAAATGCATTATAAAGCATAGAATAAAGTAAATAGGCAGTTTGTAAACAATTATTACTTAGTGTGTTGTTATTCTAATCCTCTGAATTTCCCAACTTTACATAGCCATCACAGTTACAATTTTTGAAAAATAATAAAATCATGTACTTCAAGAAAATAATCTTCTGTTGATAGCCTGAGATAGAAAAGTGAATGAGTCATACTGGATATTTCAACTTCAGTTGTAATTTACAGTTGTGCAGTCTGTCTTAAGCAGGGTTGAGCTGGGATGTGAGTTTTTCCTTAGTTGAAACTGTGAAATTAAATGGTCACCATCACTGAGAACTTAGACAGGGTTTCACTGTTAAACCAATAACTGGTTTAGAGGTGGTTGTGTGTGTCTAATAAATAAATTACTCATCTTTTAAAAAATGCCATATGATTAAATGATTGATTTGTTATATATGTGATGTTTTGATTACCTTGTTTATAATTGCTTTGAAAGATTATAGACATCTGAAAGACAAAATAGCATTGAAAACAAAGTTAGGTGCCAGCTGCCTATGAAAGCCCCACATAGGGTGCATCAATAACACTTTCAACTCCTGCCAACTATGTGGTATATTAAACAGTAGGTTTTTTTTTTTAATTTAGTATAACTGTATATTTAGTTTTGTTGGAATGATGATTCACTAAATTTACAGTTGAATCTGTTTATTGCTATTATATCTGGTGGCAGAATTAGTAAGAATTAATTATTCAAAAGTCATTAGAAAGAACTACGTACTAGAGAAAAAATATTCTGGCTGAATATTATGGCAAAAGTATTTTGTTGATAGTTGTCTAGAATAATTTTTAAAATATTTTATTAATAATAATATTATATTTAGCTTAAAAATATGTCATAAATAGGTCACATACCTTAACATGCAGCAAATATTTCAAAATGTAAAATATAAAAATGAAAAATACATGTTGACACATTTCTGTATTTTTATGTTTTTTAATTCTTTTTTTTGTTTGTTTGTTTTTCTTTAAAGATAAAGATAGAGCTCTACAAATAAGATCTGGAATAATTTCTGATGAATTTTTATTGAACTGCCATTTTTTTTTCTTTATAAAATTTTCAGACTAGGGTGCATCATTTGGCTAATAAATTATTTTTATGCCTACAACTAAAAAAAAATCTATAATTTGCTTCTAGTTTTCAATTTGCAATGATTCATTACATAGTTAGTTGACGATTTTACCTAGAAGACATCCAACTATTGACTTCTCAGTGCTTATTTTTCTTGAGATTCTCTACTATCTCCAAGGGAATCGTACACAGTGCAGCTTCCTCTTAGAGTGATACATGTGTTCTTTGGTAGTTAAACTTTCACTCAATTCTTAATACAGCCAAAGACAGAGCTCATTAATCATACCCCAAAGCACATAACTATGGTTATACCTCTGTAGTTTCAAGAGAGTAAGTAGAATCTGTTATCTTTTATGTCCAAAAAGATTTACTCAACTGGTCGTTATATAACTATATCCATTAACTTACCTCCTATCAACTATCACTCTGTATTTCAAAATCAATAGTTAATTCTACCACAGTTATATGTCCATTAGAAGTGTATATCACCATGAAATTGTTAAAAAATTAAATAAGCTAAAAGCTTTCATGAAGATGTTAATTTATTTACAATATATTTACAGAGGATTTTACTTATTCTTTTAAACACTAGTTAACTTGAAAAAAAGATTAACCTCTGAAAAACTTAAACTATTTTAATTTTGTGTAAATGACCTATGTTTAAGTAAATAATAAGTATGTGTGTCTGTGTGGATACATATTTGAGAATGTTATTTTCAAAAAGAGCTGCTAAATATATTTTTTAAAAAGATTTTCACTATACTAGTGAGCGTATTTGCTGTATTAGGTTAAAGCCTGCCCTTTCCCTCTAGTCTGAATTCATTTTGTCTCCCCTTCCTGTTTACTGTACTCCCCTCGTACAGTGCAAGTTATTCTGATGATCCGACATCTGTCAGCTCACTGCTCTATACCCTCCCCAGCCCCATACTTCCTTTCTGCCCTGTCTCCAAAACATTTCCACTATTCCACTATGTCTATGGAAATCTGGCTCCCATTTAGCAAAATTCCTGTCACTTTCCTTCATTTCTTTAAGAAGTATTTTTACTCTCTACATCCTTTCTGTCATCATCCAGGTGTCTTACCTCCAAATCGAAAGTGAACTCATCCTCATCCACTGATTCAAATGGCCTGAAGCCTTTCCTACCTCAATCTATTACGCTCTTCCCTGTTTTTCATCTACATCTCACTCTTAACTGTATATTTCTTCTCAGCATTCATATCTACTGTAGTATCACCTATTCAAAACACAAAACAAAAAATTTGTTTCTTTTTACTCTACCTCTCTGTTTCCACACAACAAATATGGGCTCCTCACATGTCACAGCTTCTTCGTTTTCTATTTACTTGTCAACTAATTTCAATAAGGGTTACAAGATTTAGCAAACAAAACAACAAAAATCAGTATGACTCGTTAAATTCAAATATTGAGATAAACAACAAATGATATTTTAGTATAAATATATCCCAAATATTGCATGTATTATATCTGGAAACCCTAATTTCCTAAACACTCACTTTGATTGAAGAGCCAAAACAACTCTTGTTTTGATCAGAAACTATATCGCTTGCTAATTCAATATCCTTAAAAACAAAGAAGGCCCCTTTACTCACCTGCAACAGAAGAGAATACCAGGTAATTAACACTTTTTGAGAGCAGACATCCTAGTGACAGAATACTCTAGCTTCTTTCTTCCTATTTTATAAGAATGATTGACATGAGATTTACCATTTTACCACATATTTTTAAGTGTATTAACAATAGGTAGTATATTCTATAGCAGATCTCTAAAACTTATTTATCTCGTATAACTGAAAATTTATACCCATTGAAAGGTGTTGGAATAACTGGGTAGCCATAGGCAGAAGACTGAAACTGGACCCCTTCCTTACACCCTACACAAAAATTAATTCAAGATGGACTAAAGACTTAAATGCAAAACTCAAAAGTTATAAAAATCCTGGAAGACACGTAGGCAATACCTTTCTGGACATAGGAATGGGAAAATATTTCATGACAAAGAAAACAAAAGCAATTGTAACAAAAGCAAAAATTGACAAAGGGATCTAATTAAACTAAAAAGCTTCTGCACAACAAAAGAAACTCAATAGAGGAAACAGGCAACCTACAAAATGGGAGAAAACATTTGCAAATTATACATCTGACAAAGGTCTAGTATCCAGCATCTATAAGGAACTTAAATTTATTTGTTTATTATTTATGTAGAACTTACAAAATTTATAAGAAGAAAACCATTAAAAATTGGGCAAAGGACATGAACAGGTACTTTTCAAAAGAAGACTTGCATGCAGTCACCAAACATTACAAAAATACCTCAATATAACTGATCATTAGAGAAACACAAATCAAAACCGCAGTGAGATACCATCTCACACTAGGCAGAATAGCCATTATTAAAAAGTCAGAAAATAACATATGCATGCGAGGTTGCTGGAAAAAGGGAATGCTTACACATTGTTGGTAGGAGTTTAAATTAGTTCAGCCATTGTGGAAAGCAGTGTGGTGACTCCTCAAAGAGCTAAAAACAGAAGTATCATGTGGTCCAGCAATCTCATTATTGGGATTATACCCAGTTTATACCCAAAGGAATATAAATCATTCTATCATAAAGACACATGCATGTGTATGTTCACTGCAGCACTATTCACAATAGCAAAGACATAGGATCAACCTAAATGTCCATCGGTGGAAGACGGGGTAAAGAAAATGTGGTACATATATACGATGGAATACTATGCAGGCATAAAAAAGAAGATCACGTCCTTTGCAAGAACATGGATGGAGTTGGAGTCCATTATCCTTAGCAAAGTAATGCAGAAACAGACAACCAAATACCACATGTTCTGAGAGCCCATGGACGCAAAGAGGGGAAAAACAGACACTGGGAATGTCTTGAGGATGGAAGGTGGCAGGAGAGAGAGGAGCAGAAAGAGTAACTACTGAGTACTAGGCTTAGTATCTGGGTGATGAAATAATCTGTACATCAGACCCTTGTGATGCAAGTTAACCTATATAACAAACCTGCACATGTAATTCTAAGTGTAAAAGTTAAAAAAAAAAACAAAAAAAAAAAACAAAAAAAAAACAAAACTTACTCTCATTGAACAAAAACTCCCCATTTCCTTCTGTCAAAGCAAACACCATTCTACTCTGCTTCTCAGTTTGACTATCTTAGACACCACATGTAAGTGGAATCATGCAGTATTTGTGCTTCTTTGTCTGGCTTATTTCACTTAGTATAATGTACTGAAGATTCATTCTGGAGTCTATACACCCTAAATTGAGGACAGTTTCTTTATCCATGTATTCATTGATAAATATTTAGGTTTTTATACCTTGACTCTTTTGAATAATGTTTTAATGAATACAGGATTATAGATATTTATTTGACATACTGATTTCATATACTTTGGATGTATACTCAAAAGTGAGATTGCTGGATCATAAGGTATTTTTAATTTTTTAAGGTACCTGCATTCTGTTTTCCATAGTGGCTCTACAATTTTACATTCTCAACAGTGCCGAAGAGTTTTAAATTTCTCCACATCCTGGTCAATACTTGCTATCTTTTTTTTTTTTTTTTTTTTTTTTTTTTTTTAAATAGCCATTCTAACACATGTGAGATGATATCACATTGTGATTCTAAAAACAGCAACAACACCAACAATAGAAATACAAAGGGGCACATGGAAACTGTCAGAGGTGATGGATAAGTTCAATTACTTTGATTGTGATGATAGTATCATGGGTATATGTATATGTTCAAATTCATCAAATTTTACACACTATGTACAGTTTTTTGTTGTACTTCACTAAAACTGTTTTAAAAATACCCTAATTCCTATGCCCCTTCCATAGGATAATTCTGGGGTATGTGTTTTATCTTATTTCTAAGGGATGAAGCATAGGATTAAACCCTAAAGTTGTAACTGGTTTAAATAATCCACTTTTTATTGGCTGCTTTATCTTCCCTGTCTTATTTCTCCCTCCCCTGGGAGTGTTCTCAGCTCTTCCCAAATAAACTACATGCACTTAAATCCTTGTCTCAGAGCTATCTTCTGTAAAATCCAAAGACAAGACTCAAGTCCATAACTATGTCATTCTTCAGTTTATATTATGTTCCTGATGGTCTCTTCACTCCCATGACTTTAACTGCTTCCTACAGATAAGTTAATGTTTTCCAAAATTTTATTTCCAGCTCAGGTCACTCTTTCTAGCTTTCAGCTTTACAAAACAAGCAGTGTTTGATATCCATCTGAATTACTCTTGAACATCTCAAAGTTAACATGCTACTTTTTTCTTTTCCATAGTTACACTCTCTCTTTAATCTTTCAATGAGTAATGTGTTTACTTACCCAGTTATTTCATGCATGAGGCTAAAAGGGGCACTTTTAACACTTCCCTATCCCTAACCTCCCCAGGTAATATTTTATCAAGCTCCAGATACTGTCTCCAACGTATATTTTTAATAGATAACATTGCTCCCTCATGACTGCTGCTCCCTTAACCTAAGCCACAGTAGTCTCTTCCACTAGACTATTACAATATCCTCCAACCAGTCTGTTTTTCACCTCTTCCAATCCATTATTTACATAGTAGTCAAAGTAATATCTTAAAAATATAAAGTAAATCTTGAACTACTTTGCTTGTAAGACTTAAGTGGCTTTATACCTCCTTTTAAATGGAGTTCAAATACTTAGAATGGAATATAGAGCTTGATCCACATAATCTTGCCACAACCTAGATCTCCAGTCCCAGAACCTATCAGAAATATGCACCGGAGACAGTCTTTGGGGTTTGAGAAAAGATAAGATGTGGAGGCTGGGGATAGGAATCAAAAGTGTTCCTTCCTAGCTTACTTCATAAATAACTGGGTAGACGAAGGAGTCATTTATTGAAAGATTAAAAGAAGAGCATAAACAAGGAAAATAAAAAATTATCTTGTTAATTTTGAGATGTTTACCAGTAAATCAGATACATATCAAATCGTCGTTTTGTAAGCCTGAAAGTTAAAAGTATTGGCCACCCTGTTGCTGAGTCATGGTAAGCCTGACACACTATCTTCTTTAAACGATTTCAATCCCCAACTGCATGCTGTACCTCAATAGAGGTATTCTATTTCCCCAGCACATTTTTAATCACTGTAACTAGTTTTTCCTTCAAATTATATCACATTATGTAATATATTTACTTTTATGATTAGTTGTTAAATGTCTTTTCTCCCTACTAGTATGTAATCTCCATGAAGACAAAGATAATGTCTATTTTGTTCCATATTATCAACACAAGTACTTTACCTTAATTATGGAACAGCTCAATTATTGATTGACTGAATATAGTAAAAGAACGGAATAAGCTGTATATAATGAAGAGTTTAACCCATTCACTTTTCTCTAATAAATAGAATCTAATCTTTACTGTCTATTATACACCAGGCATTGTGCTAGGCATTTTGCACGTATCTTTTTTTTTTTTTTTTTTTTCTGTTGAGACGGAGTCTCGCTCTGTCGCCCCAGCTGGAGTGCAGCGGCCAGATCTCAGCTCACTGCAAGGCATGTTCCTTATTTGATCTTCGTAAGTCAGACATCATCACAGCCGTTTTAAAGATAAAAGAAATAAGGTTCTGAGGGACTTAAAATGATTGTTAATCATATAAATCCATAATGTTTATAAACGTGAGAGCTGAAATTAAAGCTCATAGTTGTCATCAAATCTATCTTTTTCCAATAATATTCTAAAAATTTTTATTGAACATATCCCATCTCAGTGTTTTAACAATGGAAACTGATCTCAGCATTTTAGAATCTATTAAACTTGGGCAAATACTGGTAAAGTAAACCACAACTTGCTTTATCAAATATTATTCTCAGAAATTTTACTACTGAATGACAATTTTTTTACATTTTTTTAATGGTGAAAGTTTCTTGGGATAAAATGTTATTTCTTAAATGCTAAAATACAGAGCAGTTTTAGATTAACACTATCTTACAAGCGGATATTTATAGCACATAGAAAATGTTCCTGTGGCAGGAGAAACAAAATTATCACAGCATACCACAGCACTGGAGTCCATGGGCCCCAAAGCCAGCTGGGTTTCCATTTTAATCTACATTTACCATTTTTAGGGCATTTGGCAAGCCACACTCTTTCTTCGATCCTCTGTAAAGTGTGAGTAATAATAGTATTCACCTCACCTGGCGTGGTGGCTCACGCCTGTAATCCCAGCACTTTGGGAGGCCAAGGGGGGCGGATCACCTGAGGTCAGAAGTTCGAGACCAGCTTCAACATGGAGAAACCCCGTCTCTACTAAAAATACAAAATTAGCTGGGCATGGTGGTGCATGCCTGTAATCCCAGCTACTCCTGAGGCAGGAAAATTGCTTGAACCCGGGAGGCGGAGGTTGCCGTGAGCCGAGATTGCGCCATTGCACTCCAGCCTGGGCAACAAGAATGAAACTCCATCTTAAAGAAAAAAAAAAAAATAGTATTCACCTCATGAGCGTAATTGTGAGGAATGAATAAGTTAATATATACAGAATGTTTGAAATGGTTATTGGCACATATTAAGTTCCCAATAAATATTAGCATTTATCATCTGCTTTCAAAAACTTGTTAACATTTGTCATCTGCTAATTTATTCAACAATGATTATCACCATATAATAGATTTTTAAAAAGCAGGTAAGGCCACTCAATCGTATTCTAGATGGGGAACATAGACACTAAGATAATAAATACATGAACAAATATGACAATTTTGACTGGCAATAGTTGCCACGAATGAAATGGAACAGGAAGTTATAATTCATCATGTATCAGGGTCAGAGGGTACAATCACAGATTAGATAGACTAGAAAGGCTGACATTTATGTTGAACTCTCAATATCAAGCCATGTGGAAGTCTTTAGGAATCAATTTATGAATAAAACTAAAATATTTTTTTAAAAATTATTCTTTAATCAGCAAGTGATACATGGAAATATGGCCTCAGGCTAAAACTCAAATATTTTTTTTTTCTTGTACTTTTAAGATGCCCTACTTCTACATGTGATAAAGAGTGTCTGTTTTCTCTAAAATTCCAGCAAATAACCATGCTGTCTTAAACAAGATTTTTATTTCTTTCTTTGCAGTTAGGGCTGATGGAGAGCATCAACACTAAATCATTTAGAAAAAAGCAGAAAAGAGAACAAAATAGCCAGGTATTATGGGGAGCCTGCCATGCTCCAGACACTTTTTTATAATAGAAGTTTAGCACACACATATCATTTAGTCTTTACAAAAGCTCCAGTTGTTAATTACATTATCCCCATTTCGCTATTGTGACTCAAAAGGATTGCTACATACTTAAGATCTCATAGCTGGAAGAGCTTGGATTGGAAGGAGGTCTTCCTGAATCCAAAGTCTCAATTCATAGCTTACTAGTCCCACACACTAGGGACTCACCTTATTTATTACTGATACAACTTTGTGGTTGGTTGTGGTGCTGAAGACGCTGTTATTGTCTTGCAAGTGCTTGCTTTATATTAATCTTAATTTAAATCTAAATAAACTATGATGTAGAAGTTGATTTGTGTATTTCAGCTTTATAGAGGAATATGCTAATATTGGTATTAACTGTTGTACTTTTTCAATTTTTAGTTTGATCATTATTAGAGTTGTGTCATTTTCATTTAATGTTAAAAATATACACACACACTTTGCTCTAACAAGCAAAAATTATTTGAATTTTTATCATAAAATATAACTTGCTAATCACTCTCATCTGCATATTGTTCTGAATGCCTTTAAGATAAAAAAAAAGTAGTTTGTCTGGTTGTCTGTGGTATTTTTAAAAATCAAACAATTTAAATGCTTTGTGTTTGTTAAACCATCTAGATCACTGGATTTAATGGATGGAAATCACAAGATGTTACATCGTTGTATAGACACAGCCATTGTACCAATCTCTTGTTGCTCTGTCCCAAGAAGAGAAGAAAGACTGAGTGTAAATTTACATGGTGTCAGCAGCAAATTCTAGTATGATTGCATAGGGAGTATACTTAGATTGCTCCATTATTGATTCCCATACTGAAATCATTCTTATCAGACATAGCAAGTGCTGGTAAGTAACCAAAATGGATGAAATAAAATTTGCTGTGGAAAATATTCTTAAAACTTCTCTAGTTGCCTCCAAAATAAACACAAAGAAATTGGTCTGAGTTATACATTTCCTCATATCACAAAACAGGCACTAAATCAGCTCTTAAAATGTTGCTTTTTACTAACTTTCTTCAAGTGAGTAATACAACCATACACACCAAACACTTCAAATAATGTCTGAAAATAAATAGGTAACAAGCGTAAATAAGGATGAACAAATGTTTTTAGAACCTGAAAATAGATTACATATGCTGAGATTTCATTAACAACAGAAACCATACTCACTCTGGGGGAGACTAGCGTTTTTTCCCAGTGAGCAAAAATGAGTTCTTAAAGAAAAAAGGTCATTCATCTCAGGGAAAGTTTAATTAATTTCAAAGAAAAAAAGAAAGACGTCAAAAATAAAATTTTATAACACGTGTATTAGGAAAATACTTTTGAAAAAAATATATAAGAAAAATTTCTTTCCATTTCATGTGTCAGTGAATAACTCATTTTCCCATTCTGATTTGATAACATTTGGGCTGAGTCAAAAGAAAATATAAAGTGTTCATTGAAAGTGTGAAGAGGTCATAAACTTAAACCATAAAATATTGGGAGATTGTACTCTTTAAGTCCTGGTAGCATAGTTTGGGTATGACATAATTAATCTCATCTTAAAGAATGAAAACAGTATTTATTTTAAGAAATTCTCATCTGTACAGTGGAGAGTCCCACCATCTTGACTTTCTATTTCCTCAGCTGTTCCTGTCTCCTGATTTAGAGATGTAAAAATAGATGACTAATATATTGTTGTTATAAAATCGAAAGAGGAATCCCTCTCTCCATGTTGAAGGTTAATTCATCTCCCAATGCTACGACCCCTACTCCAGTTTATATAATCAGGAACTTTGTTCTAGCTGATGATTCTTTTTTTCTGCTTGATCTAAAACATCTTTGTCATCAATGACTTCTAACTTTCTGCTTGTAAATGTGCTCACAATTTTTCATGTTAAAAAAGTTTTCTTGTGGTCCCAGCTACTTGGGAGGCTGAGGCAGGAGAATGGCGTGAACCCGGGAGGCGGAGCTTGCAGTGAGCCGAGATCTCGCCACTGCACTCCAGCCTGGGCGACAGAGCGAGACTCTGTCTCAAAAAAAAAAAAAAAAAAAAAAAAGTTTTCTTTATGTCTCTCTAGCTAAACACAAAACTTAAATGTCTTGCCATTCTTTCGAAGCCACTTCTGCATATTATCTGTCTTGTTTTTGTTGTTGTTGTTGTTTGTTTGTTTGTTTTTTCCTTTCCTTCTTTCTCAAAACTCCCCTTGACTGGGGGCAATTTGGTAACATTTCTTCCATGTCACTTAAGTTGTTTTGTCAAAGTCATTTACAATTCTATTTGCTGACTCCAAAGACTAGGTTTCAGTGAATAACCTGACCCTTTTACAACTGAAATGAAAGAAGAATGTTCAAGTTGTTTTCAACAAATAAATCAGCCGTCCTTTTTGGAACTGGATGGTAATGGAGATGGCATCAATCACTCTTCTTCTGTGTTTTCTCCTATAATGCATTCTGTGTCTGGATAAAAAACGATTATGAAAAAGGTCTAGTGATTCGCATTGTCCTTTGACCACTTAAAGTATGCGAGTACTTTGCTGTACTTCATATTCACATCATTATTTACATCATTAAATACTTTCCAAATACTATATGAAATAAACATTTAAAACATGTTAAATAAATAAATCAGAAGAAAATCAACAAGTTAAAGAGTCTAGTAGCAGTATTTTAAACATGAATGGCAATTAGTCTTAAAATTAATTATATTTTTAATTTGTCCTTCACCTAATTCATATTCTTATAAGATTTTCATTAGAAGTTCATTTAAAAATACTTTAAGAAAAAATAGAGATTAAGAGAAAATTTTCTGAACGGCTATATAGTACATAAATTGTTTTGATTCGTTAAATAAAAAATGCAATATCAATCTAGCCCCATTGATATGGAAAAATATTTCATGTATGTAAAACCAAACCCCTGCAAGATACAGCAAGGATCTATTAATATCATTCAAACAGAACTAAAATTGGTTTTAAAACTGCTTAATTACAGTGTGTGTGTATATATATACATATGCATATTTCATGCAAATTAAGACATTTAGATACATTCCACCAATCAGAACAGAAGATAGTAAGCTCTAAAGCATGCTTCTGTTTCATAGCTTAGGTATGATCTATTTTAAGACAAAACTGCTACATGCTGTTATTTATTTCCAGGTGCAATAAAATCTATTTAATTTGAAGACTGATTAAAGTAGAGAAACCTCATGACAAGGAAAAAAATGGATACTCTACCAATCAAACTAGGGTCTGACACAGACTGCCAAACATAGCAGAGTAGATTCAGTAGGGGAGGGAATATGTCAGCAATGATCTTGAGTACTCATATATAGTTTTTTAATGCTGTAAGTCATGAAATTAATTTAAAGTATTAATATTTTGAACCTAAGACATGTTAAGTTTATAGTAGAAATTTCCCTCTAAATGAATTAACTTATTAATGTTAGTAAAAATTACCACTCAATGAGATGCTTGTATTTGTTTTATGTATATATTCCAGAGGACATGTATAATCACACCAAGAAAATCAATTTAAGGATAAAGTAGAAAAGTCATCTCTCATACTTTTATACTAAAATATAATTTAATTCCATCTCCCAAGTGCTTTGATATAAAATGTGATGTTACTCAATTTAAAAAATAGTTTAAGATTTTTATTTATTTGTTTGCTCTGTTATTGTCCTGGAGATAAATGATAAGGTAATGGGGGTTCAACTTAACTTATGTTATACTTGGTCGAATTTGAAACAAGAGGCTAACACTGTTTAAGTTCTCAAATGGCCAAAATGCTAGAAAAAGTAGAAATATATTTTTTAAAGTAAATTTTCCTCTTTTTCAGATTTGTGACCCTAAAAATGAGTTTACGTAATTGGAAATCATTTTGACTGCTATTTTTAGTACTAAGTATTATTATATTAAGGTGGTCAAGTTAAAGTTTAAATTTTAGGGATGTAGGCTTTATTGATTAGGCCTAACGATTTATTTTAAAACTGAAGATCTAGATTAAAATCCAGTATCTTTTGTTTTCCATTAGAAATTTTCTCACTTTTCTGAAACTTTGTTTCTTACCTGTCAAATAGTTATATTACTTTTCACATAGTGTTGTCTTCATATTAAAGACAGTCTATATAAAGTAAGTAGTGGAGTTGCATAGTAGAGCTTCGGAAAATGCCAGTTTCCCTTTTACTAATGATTAAGGAAAAAATCATGAATTTATATGCATCTATTTATAAATCAAAGATAAATCTTATGTGCAACATTATGCAAAATGTACCAATGGAGGTAACATATTTCCAAACACTGTCAACTGAAAATATCATAGTGATATAAGCTTTCTGTGATATACTGTTGAACATGGAGGATTTTTTTATGAGTCCTGAATATATCATCAAAATCAACAGGAACCTAAAAACCTTCAAGAATTAAAATTTTAGTTAGACTAAAAGGTTAAAACATAAAAGAGCTATTTTTTAATTTGTTTATTATTATTATTATTTAGTACCTTTTTAGTTCTAGATACAGAGAACCTTATTTCTTCCACTTCCAATTTCCAACTACTGGCACCTTAGTTTTGAGTGAACATCATCTGGCTATGACTACAACTCCTTAGGTCACCACCTTGTCGTCAATATGACTTTCTCAAATTCATCCTTCTGATAATTGTCAAGGTCCTCTATTAGACGCAAATCTGACCTTTCCACATCCCCACACATGGCTCCTCATTGCTATAAGGTACATTTCCAAGTGCCTTATTATAACACATAATTCTTATTATAACACATAATTCCTTCAGTATCGTTTTCAACCCCATCTGTTGCCACTGCATACCTTACATTTTAAGTTCCAGCACACCAAATGGTTAATATTTTTCCTAAATACACTATGAGACTTTTCATCTCTGCTTCTTTGCTTTGTGAGTTATATCCAGAATCCTCCTCTTGAATACCATTTGGTGTGAATAAATTATATTTATATGTATAAACTAAATTATGCTGTTACCACCTCCATGAAGGGTTTTTGATATCTCTCTTATGATAATGGGAATATACACAACCAAACATAAAGAAATGATTGACAAATTTAACTGAAGAAGAACATTAAAAGTAAACCCAAAAATCATTAATAAAGTAGCAAGAGAGATTAGTTGGGGAAATCCTATTTATAGTGTGCATACGTTGGAACACAACAGAACAAAGATTTGTAGAAAAAATAAAGAGTTTCTCCAAAAAATTTTAAGAAATAGTTGAACTAATACAAAGAAGAAAAACACACATAGAAATAATTCAAGAAAAGGAAAACTCAAATAATTAATTTGCACATTAATGAATAACATTCTCAAATATTATCATGACAAGTAAAAGAAAAATTATAATCCCATTTTTATTTTCTTTTTTTTTTTTTTTTTTGAGACGGAGTCTTGCTCTGTAGCCCAGGCTAGAGTGCAGTGGCCGGATCTCAGCTCACTGCAAGCTCCGCCTCCCAGGTTCACGCCATTCTCCGGCCTCAGCCTCCCGAGTAGCTGGGACTACAGACGCCCGCCACCTCGCCCGGCTAGTTTTTTTTTTTGTATTTCTTAGTAGAGACAGGGTTTCACCGTGTTCGCCAGGATGGTCTCGATCTCCTGACCTCGTGATCCACCCGTCTCGGCCTCCCAAAGTGCTGGGATTACAGGCTTGAGCCACCGCGCCCGGCCGCCATTTTTATTTTCACAAATTAGCTTTACAAAATGCTAGAAATGATTGATAATATTAAGCCTTGGTGAAAAATTGGGAAAATAATCTCAGATGTACTAATTCCTCCAGAAAGTCAAATAGAATGTAAGAAAAGATGTTTGTACAAAGATATTAACTAGGAAGTTTTTCAGTTAAGTCAAAAGTGTTAACAGTCTATATGCTCATTAATTTTTATATGCTGAAATTATATATGGTGGACGCTTACCTTGGAATAACATTCGAATATGGGAAACAACAAAAATAGGCTATTTTATTTATATACAAAATGTTAAGCATAAACATCATGTCATAGAACATTACAGATAGTATAATATACTTACATTAAAATATATTTGTAAAATTTTAAATATGAGACAGTATGAAACAGTTGGTTAAAAACAACTTTTTAGGTTAGGCATGGTGGCTCACACCTGTAATCCCAGCACTTTGAGAGGCTGAGGGGTGCAGATCACGAGGTCAGCAGTTCCAGACCAGCCTGACCAATATGGTGAAACCTCGTCTCTACTAAAAATACAAAAATCAGCCGGGCATGGTGGCATGCACCTGTAATCCCAGCTACTTAGGAGGAGGAGGTGGAGGCAGGAGAATTGCTTGAACCCGAGAGGTGCAGGTTGCAGTGAGCAGAGATCGCACCACTGCACTCCAGCCTGAGTGACAGAGTGAGACTCCATCTCAAAAACAAACGAACAAAAACCTGTGTTTTTTATGAGCTGTTTCTGTTTAATTATGAGTTCCATGATGTACTAAATGTGTGGTTTGGGGCCAGTTACTTAATCACTTTATGACTCAGTTTCCACATCTGTAAAATGGATGGAAATTTTTTTTTTTAATAGATTAAAAGGATTGAAGGATACCCACAGGCCAGGTGCTGTGGCTCACGCCTGGAATCCCAGAACTTTGGGAGGCCGAGGCGGGCAGATCACAAGGTCAAGAGATTGAGACCATTCTGGCCAATGTGGTGAAACCTGGTATCTACTAAAAATACAAAAATTATCTGGATGTGTTGGCACACGTCTGTAGTCCCAGCTACTTGGGAGGCTGAGACAGGAGAATCGCTTGAACCTGGGAGTCGGATGTTGCAATGAGCAGAGAACGTGCCACTGCACTCCAGTCTGGAGACAGAGCAAGACTCCATCACAGAAAAAATAAATAAATAAACATAGACTTAACATTAGAGGTTATTCTGAGCAAGGCAGTGGACATTAGAGAGATCTCACTTGGGAACTTATAGTTCTTCCTAAATATATTTCCGTATTTTAACATAATTTAGATATATTATTTTTACAACTGCAAATATAAAAAATAAAATGTGAAGTTGCTCAGATATGTAATATAGACAAGCTTTCCATATCATCCATGTACAAACAAGCAAACATGATTAATGGAATTGTTACAAAGATTCACGTGAAGCATAACAGCATATAACTGTGTGTTGGTTTATATAGATATGCCACAGCATGCAGTAAGAAAACATTCCTCTCGCACCTTCTAGCTAAGATTTTAAAAAAGTAAGTTTGAAAGTAAGTAAAGCAATGCATACATTGAAAGGAAAAAGCCTTAGGTAGGTATCAGTAGGTACAGGAACGGCTCACCCAGGTTGATCAGGCTTGGCAGTAAAATCTTGAATACAGTTGCCAGTCCAAATTAATGTCATCAAGATCTTATGTGAATCAATATGGATGTTTTATTCAAAAGAGTTAATTTTAACAATAAATTACAGGTCTGGGTGGGGTGGTTCACGCCTGTAATCCCAACATTTTGGGAGGCCAAGGCGGGCAGATCACCTGAGGTCAGGAATTCTAGACCAGCCTGGCCAACATAGTGAAACCCTGTCTCTACTAAAAATACAAAAATCAGCCAGGTTTGGTGGTGGGTGTCTGTAATCCCAGCTATTCAGGAGGCTGAGGCAGGAGAGTCACTTGAACCCCAGAAGCAGAGGTTGCAATGAGCCAAGATTGTGCCATTGCACTCCAGCCTGGGCAATGAAAGCAAAATTCCATCTCCCCAAAAAACAAATGAATAAAAATAAATAAATTACAGAATGAGATTTGTGGATTCAACAGTAAAGAAGAAGAACCATACAGAAACAATTATACATTGATCATAATTACATATATAATATAATATGTGGGTTAATTTCTGATCCTTCCTCATAAGTGCTGGTAAAATATTTGCTCATATGTAGTTGACATAAGTAGTTCTATTCCCTTCCCATTTTACCTTCCTGCATTCATTGTAATCTGATTGCTTCTTTCTTTCAAGTTAGTCTGTATCAGAATTATTATCTCTGTTTATCAAACTTTCCCTAGCAATTGTAAATAATTCTGTCTTCCTGCATTGCACAATGTTAACAGCTGAAATACAAATTACATCTACTATATTCTATGGAAGTTAATATTCCTAAATTTCATGCTCCCTCTTTAATGAAAGTAGATGATCTAGATAAAAGTAACTTTTCTTCTTCCATGCTCAGGAAATTCATATAATTTGAGTGCTTCTCTTACCTGGGGATGACTAATCTCCATCTAAACTATGCTGCACCATAACTCTCTTTATCTTCATGGTGTCTGGTTTGCCCTCTGATGATAGTTGTTTTATAGTCTATCCTATGATGATAGCTGTTTTATAGTCTATCCTATGATGATAGCTGTTTTATAGTCTATCCTGTCTTTGGCAGTGACAGGAACAGGAGACAGGGAAATTTTGGGCAGAAGAGGGTGGGTGCCTGGTGAAGGCCTCACTCTTAAGCCTGGAACCGCAGCCCAAAGTGGGAACATACATTCCTGTTTTCCCACTCAAATGTTGACTTTTCCAAAACTGCCCATGGCCTGCCCCGCCCCACCATCTTGTGTCCATAAACCACAGACTCTGCAGGCAGAGGGAAGAGAAGCAGAGAAGCAGCTGGATATTGGAGACTATGTTTGGATGTCGGAGAGAACCAGCTTAACTTCAGAGTGATAGATTAATAGAGTAGCTTCAGAGAAGAGTCCAGACAGCTGGACTCTGGGGGAAGATTACCTCCCCACTTGGTCCCCTTTCCAGCTTCCCTTCATGCTGAGAACCACTACCATTGGCAATAAAATCCCCCACATTTATCATCTCCAATTTGTTTATGCAACCTCATTCCTCCTGGACCCCAGACGAGAACTCAGGTGCGGACGCAAAAGGCTGTCCCACTGACCCTCCACTGAACTGTGAACACTTAAGCCATCTGTAGATGGCAAAGCTAAAAGAGCACTGACTATAACACTCCTTCTGAAGCTTCAGGCGTCGTGGGCATCCCTTTATGTGCTGCCGCAGGGCTAGTGTGGAATTTGTTCCTGCCAGTGCCCAAAAGTATTCGCCCTGGCTCCTGCACCTGCTCACCTGTGTGCTCCCTCCCATGAGGGGTTGAGCACAGTGGGTTTAAGTGAGTAGAGGTTGCCCCTGCCAGTGCCCATCCACTCCAGTTCCAGCCTGCAGAGGAGTCAAGGAAATTATCCTGCTTCAGCAGGAAAAGAACTGCATTCAGGTAGAATACGGCCTCATAAAATCTTCCTACAGTGCAAAACCATTGATTTTTGCAAGATCTCCTAAATTCCAATTGTCAGCATTTTTCTAGGTACATGAACTCAGGGTTTTACTTTTTAACTGCTTCCCACCTGTCAGGCCTCTGAGCATCCCCTGTGACTTGCAAGTATGCGACCAGATGGCCTGAAGTAACTGAAGAATCACAAAAGAAGTGCAAATGCCCTGCCTCACCTTAACTGATGTCATTCCACCACAAAAGAAGTGAAAATGGCCGGCCCTTGCCTTAAGAGATGACATTATCTTGTGAAATTCCTTTTCCTGGCTCATCCTGGCTCAAAAATCTCCCCCACTGAGCACCTTGTGACCCCCACTCCTGCTCGACAGAGAACAAATCCCCTTTGACTGTAATTTTCCTTTACCTACCCAAATCCTATAAAACGGGCCCACCCTTATCTCCCTTTGCTGACTGTCTTTTCGAACTCAGCCCGTCTGCACTCAGGTGATTTTAAAGCTTTATTGCTCACACAAAGCCTGTTTGGTGGTCTCTTCACACGGACGTGCATGACACCACCCATCCTATGTAAATTATATTTATTAACACAAAACCAGCTAGTTTAAAACAAAATGTAATTAGAATTGACTGAAAAATGTTTTGATGCTATAGGAGACCTTTAAAATATTACTGATGTTAAAAAGTTCTTATGAAAAGCCCAGATAAGGACTTCAAAGTCTTTCAAGAACCCTGAAAATCTTGAAAATCACTGGTTTTTCAAGCTCTTCACTATATTCAATGTTAACACCTAAGCATTGGACTATAACAGGCTAAAATAACTTCACAGTACGCATGTGATGGTTATTAAATAACTGCATAAAAATAAAGGAATGAAATGAAAAGATTCTTTTTACAGATTACTTCATTACTTCTACCTGAGGGTCTTGTTCAACTTCGACTCAATTTACTCTATGTGGGTAGTGAAAATTTTATTACTGCTGTAGCAACTACTAAATCTGAAAATGGCTATTTGCTCCCAGAGAGTAATACAGTTTTGACTTCCAGGCAGTCTGGAAAAAAAAGGTCTAGAAGTAACTTCGCTCCTTCTATGATCAGAAAAGACACATTCTCAGGCACCCAGGGAAAAATTAAAGTCAACATAATATTTAACAGCCATGGGAGTACCTAATAATCCACTTTAATTGCCCTCATGAGAAATACAAATTTACCTTTATGTCTTTATTGTGATTCCTCCAATCTATCAAATGACTGAATTTGGCAATTCCCTTCCCTTTGATTGCTCTAATCTATCAACTGATGAAACTATGTGATTCTCATTTCCTCTAAAAGGGTGTTCTGTTTTTCTCTTTTCTTTTTCATAGACTGATTTACAGCCTTTTCTTCTATTGCTCCCTCTAGTACTCTCTTTCCACATTTCTACCAGATTTTGTGTTAAACAGTTTAACTAAATTGCATGGAGGCTCACCCCTTCATTAACTT
Organism: Papio anubis; assembly: GCF_008728515.1. NCBI lineage: Eukaryota > Metazoa > Chordata > Mammalia > Primates > Cercopithecidae > Papio > Papio anubis. The sequence continues at coordinate 87,484,191 of NC_044981.1, read as the reverse complement.
TAATCCTTGACTTCCTGCTTTTAAATTAACAGTGCTCGACCATGAAGAGAGTTTTATGACCATCACCCATTTCTTTCTTTTCAAGATTATATAAATACAGTTATTGTATTCCCAATGAGAACACTATTAGAACTCATTTTCTCTGAGATTAAAACAAAAGCATTCTGCCTAAATTTCTTTTCTTATACACGTTTTACATTTGTTTTTATTGATTTCCACATTAAAAGAAGGCTGAATGGAATTACACAATTTTAAATATGCAATTTCAGCCCTTAATATTTTAAAAATTATATTCAATTAATATGTATATCAAGATCTTTAGCTTACAATGCCAGAAACATTATTTTGATTTTATTTTATAACTATTGTTCCAACACCTTGAAATAATACTATTAGTTGGATATTTCTATATATTTTTAGTATTTTCACATAAAATAAATTACTACTGCACACATTTAGTTATGTGCTTTTTGATGTTGGCACTGACTTATTAATTAATAACTACTTTTGTTAATTATACCCACATATACTCAAACACTACTTTCTATAAAATTCATTTAATATTTTTACGTATTTATTATAATGCTTTATTATTATCAGTGGTTGAAAGAGAAGGCCATCATAAGGATTATGACTGGGTTGCTGGTTACTGTGGTGGCCAGTAACTCAGGGACCAAAGAAATAATTGGCGAACTCCAGGACATGTGGCTGGGAGGGCATTCGTTCGTTTCTTCAGCATTACATGTGTGGTGTTATATACTAAACACCACAATGTCAGGATGAGTAAAGCTCAGCCTCTGCCCATGGAGATAATCAGAAGCTAGTGGATAAGACAGAATATTCTTTACTAAGTACAATTCAAGTAAGCTACAATAAAAACTTTGAAAGAAGCATGAAATGCTTTGAGAATTCTGAGGGGGAAACAAATGACCACTGGGTATAAAAGGAATCTCCACCAAGAGTTTTTCATCCATTTAAAATCCAATGTTCAAGCATGCTACAAGACAAACATGTTGCTAGGTGTCATGTGCACAAAAATGTATTACAAATTCTCCTACTCTCATGGAGTTTACACTCTAGTGAGTGATATTTAATCTACACACACTCAAATAAAGAAGTGAAGGAAGCAGAGAAACATACTTCAGGCAGAATAGAATAAAGAGCAAAAAATGAAAGAAACTTGGGATTGAGACAATACTAGAAGCATTCAGAGCTGGTTATGTATATACCTAGGTCACTAGAATAAAAATAGAAGGGAGGGGAAGGGATGAGAGTAGAGAAAGAGTGTTGTCATATAGGTGAGGACAGATCATGAAGGAAATTTAATTCCCCCAAAGTGTTTTCACCTTTGTTTGTTTGTTTGTTTGAGACAAGGTCTCACTCTGTTGCCCAGGCTGGAGAGCAGTAGAGTGATTATAGCTCACTGCAGCCTTGACATCCCTGGGCTCAGGTGAGCCTACCACCTCAGCCTCCTGTGTAGCTGGGACTACTGGCATTCACCACCACATTCAGCTAATTTTTTGTATGTTTTTTGTAGAGACTAGGTTTCACCATGTTGTGCAGGCTAGTCTTGAACTCCTGGGCTCAAGCAATCCTCCTGCCTCCATTTCCCAAAGTGTGGGATTACAGGTGTGAGACACTGCACCTGGCCAGTTTTTCATCTTAATTGTACATTCAATGAGTTGTAATAAAAACTTTCTAGTAGAGATATATACACAAATAACTGAAGCGACAGAGGGGAAGATGGGTTATTGGTGTGGATGGAAAGACCAATGATGGGGACTAATAGACCAACAGAGAAATGTTAACAAGACTGATGTTTTGGATGTGGAAATGGTAGCTGTATAGAATAAGTGACAGGAAAAAGAAAACAAGATTTTTCAACTTTGAGTAGTAGCATTGATGCCAATATAGATTCCCATGACTGGATTACAGAATGCAATATAGTTTAATAACAACATTTTTAGTGGATTTGAAGATCATATTGGCTGAGATACCAAGTGAGCAGCTAGAAATTGAAGTAATACTGAGAAAGATAGATATTCACATAGTATTAATATGTGTTGACCGTTTCAACAATGGGACTGGATGAAATTGACCAGTGAGAGAGAACAAAGGAAGAAAATGGACAGAAGGACAGAACACTGAGGAACAATTAAAATAAAAGAGTAGGAAGAGAAACAGGAGACCTTGGAAGGTCCTGCTATAGGGCAGTCAGGAACATCAGTAAATGTTTCCAGAGGAATGGAATATTATTAACAACTTATGACAAAACAGTTCAACATATCTGGGATGACTGATGACCTTTACAGAATCTAACTCAGTAAAATAACAGAAGCAGCATTATTATGGAAGAATAAAGACTGAATGGGAGATAATGAAGTGGAAGCAGCAAGTGAAATACTAACAGCAAGCATTTTTAGAGTGTTGACAGTATATCAAGCCCTGTTGTAAACACTTTACATACAGTTTCACATTTAATCCACAATAACAACCATATGAGGCAGGTAAGATTATTAGTTCAACTTTAGAGATGATAAAACTAAGCCAGAAAGAAACTAAATAGTTAATGCAATAATACAGTACCATGATTAATGGAGCCAGAATTTCAACTTGGGCAATTACCTCCAAATGTTTCCTCTGAATGAGCACAAATTATTTTTTCAGTTTGTATATTCTTTTGCATTAGCCGTGCCTCCTATCTAGAGGTAGAGTGTATTGTGTCCATTATCTTTGTTTCAGAGGCAGAGTTTTGCTCTTGTTGCCCAAGCTGGAGTGCAATGGCATGATCTCGGCTCACTGCAACCTCTGCCTCCTGAGTGCAAGGGATTTTCCTGCCTCCGAATCCCGAGTAGCTGGGATTACAGGAGTGTGCCACCATGCTCAGCTAATTTTTTGTATTTTTAGTAGAAACAAGGTTTCACCATGTTAGACAGGCTGGTCTCAAACTCCTGACTTCAGGTGATCTTCCCACCTTGGCCTCCCAAAGTGCTGGGATTACAGGTGTGAGCCACTGTGTCTGGCCTGTTTTTCCATTATCTTAAATTTATGCTGACCTTGTGATTTACTTTAACGAATAGAATATGCTTGAAATCTGGAGTCTAGGCATCAAGAGACCTTGCAACTTCCATCTTTACCCTGTTAAAAATACCATCCTGAAACAGCAGGTAAGGATCTAGTCCAGCCTGTTAAAAAATGAGAGGCCACTGAGAAGAGAATTGAAATGTCCCAGCTAAGATCCAGCAACTAATTCTCAAAGATGTGATGAAGCTACAATATACCTTCCCACCAAGCCAGTGCAGAGGACACCCTAAGACAATGCATAGAACCCTGAGAATTAATATGTAATTGTAGTTTTAAACCACTTAGTTTTGAGGTAGTTTGTTGGTCTCTAAAACTGGGTTGCTGCCATTACAAAATTTAAAACATGTGGCCTTGGTTTTGGGAGTGGGTGGTAAAAAGTGACTACAAAATTATCAAGGAGAGAGTAAGTGGATTCTGAGTGTCCATTGCTACTGAAGGCTTGAGAAAAGGTGACCTGTAGTGTCTAATAGAAGAGCAATTTACAACAATGCCACCGGAAACACTTGCAAGATAAGAAATGTACCTAGTAAATTTGTGAATCTGGTCAAGGGATTTTGCACATAAGTTGTCAAAACTGTAAACTGGCATCTGATAGCTTTATATGATATGGTATGAGAATACAGAGATAAACTAAAATTCAAGGAGCAAGGAAAATTTTCAGGAGACTCAGTACATATTCTGGGTTGGAAAATAAATCTGTTTCTCTTCTCCATTTTTTTTTTAAATAAAAGAGATATTTCAAAATAAGAAATGGCTTCATGGTGTTAAGATTGATTCAAAAAATTAAGATTGCTACTTAGTAGACCCTCTCAACTGAAAAAAAGAATTTATTATGAGAATCATAAGGGTGTGTCTTAGCTTTTGTTTGTTTGTTTGACTGTTTTTTTTGTTTGTTTGTTTTTGGTACAGCTACACCAGAATATCTGAGACTGAGTAATTTATAAAGAACAGAAATTTATTTCTCATGGTGCTGAAAAAATGGGAAGTCCAAGATCAAGACCCCAGCATCCAGTGAGGACCTTCTTGCTATATCCTTACATAGCAGAAGAGAAGAAGAGCAAATGAAGCAAATGCTGAGTGAAGCCTCTTTTATAAGGGCCTAAATCTCATTAACAAGAGAGAAGCCCTCATGGTCTAATCACTTCTTTTAGACCTTACATATTAATACTATTGGATTGACAACACCTGAATTTTGGACGGGCACATTCAAATCGTAGCAAAGCACTGTACCTTACAACTTTCACACATTGCTCAAGTAGAAAAAGGTCTGTCTCAAAATAGATTATGGATTTAATTTTTGGATCATGGAGGAAATGTCATTGTAAACTAGAAGATTTTCAGATAAAGGTACAACAAAAACATTATCTGCTTGAGATAGAAGGAACAGTGACAGATCAAAACGAACAGAGGCCTCTGGAAAAACTATTTCTTATTTTTTAAAAAAGGAAGAATGTCTCTAGAGGGCTGAACCATGAGCCATAGGTCATGGGCCCAAAGCCTAGAGGGCAGAGTCAAGAACTGAGGAGAAAATGAATCATCCTCCAGTATTGTTTCCTGTTCTAAGAGTAGGGAGAGCTGATGGTGCATGCCAGTTAAATTTCAGAAGAGCTGGAATGCTGTAGACCACTGACTGCTATATTCCCCCTTTTCACCCCACATTTTTAAAAAATGGAAATGTCTACCATAGTCATTATTCTGTTCCTGTTTCCCATTATATGTTAGGGGTGGGGAAGTAGATATCTTGTCTTTTTATTTCACAGATCTCTCAAGAGAAATAACATCAGAGAAGTCACATCTGAGAAGCCTCACCCAGACCTAATACAGGTTATGACATTAAAATCCTCAAACTTGATGCCATGATTCTCTGAGACTTTGGGGATATTTGGAAAGGTGAACACATTTTCCATATAGGGAGTATATAAATAATTTTGATAAGAAGGTAGGCTATAGTAGACTAAATAATGCCAGTTTTTTTGTTTTGGTTTTTGTTTTTTCTTTTTTTTTTTTTTTTTGGTTTTGTTTTTTGAGCTTCTCCCATCAATAGATGGGGACTGTTTCCCTTCTCCTGGAATCTAGGGTATTTTTGTGAGTTGTTTTGATCAATACAATGTAGTAGAAATGACAAATTCTGGAGTCTAGGCCACAGACGTCTTTCAAACTATACCTTTGCTCCTTGGAATGCTATGATTAGACTCCAATATAGGAAGCCAGTTTAGCCTAGCATAGAAGAGAGGCCACATAGAGTAGAACCAAGATGTCCCAACCAACTGCCAGGCATATGAGTGAAAACATCTTGGGCCATTTGGCCTCTCCAACCCTCTTCTTAAATGCAGACACATGGGTAGGTTAGGAGTAAGCAACAATAAGGATCTTCTAGTTTACCTACAGAATCCTGAGAAGCAGATCAACAGATCATCTTTATCCCACTACGTGATTTTGAATGTGCCATTATATGATCAAACATACAGTATATTTTTGCTCACTACTGTACCCTAGCTTTAAAAATTTTTGTTGAGGTGTAATTGACACACACAAGTTGCACATATTTAATGTGTACATTTTGATGAGTTTGGACATATGCATATGCACATGATATTGTCATTACAATCAAGGAATTAAACATATTAATCATCTTAAAAAATGTCCCCCCATGTTCTTGCGTGTGAGTGTGTGGTGGTGGTAAGAACACAACATGCGATCCATCCTTTTAACAAAGAGGATAGGTGACAGAGTTGAAGTGGTTGAAAATAATAGTTTCTTCAACAAATGGTGTGGGGAAAATTGGATGTCCACCTCCAAAAGAATGAAATTGGATCCCTATCCTACCCACATGCCCACACACAAAAAATGAAGAGAACAATATTTTATTAACTATAGATACTATGTTATATAGAAGATCCCTAGAATTCACCCATCTTGTAAAACTGAAACTTTGAACCCATTAAGCAACAATTCCACACTTTCTTTTTCCCCAAATACCTGGCAACCACCACTCTATTCTCTGCTTCTGTGAGTTCAACTATTTTAGATACCTCATATAAGTGTAGTCATGCAGTATTAATCCTTCTGTGACTGGGTTATTTCACTTGGCATAATGCCCTCTAGGTTCATTCACATTTTCACAAGATGTAGAATTTCCTCCATTTTCAAATTGCTAAATAATATTTCACTGAATGTATATACCGCTTTTTAAACAATCTGTTTATCTGTCAATAGATGTTTGGATGGTTTCCATATTCAGAAGTAAAACTGTCTTTTTTTGCAGAAGACATGATCTTATATATAGAAAACCCTAAAGACACCACACACAAAAAACCCTAAAAACTGTTAAAACTGATATACAAATTCAGCAAAGTCACAAGATACAAAATCAATGTTCAAAAATTACCAGTATTTCTATATATTAACAATGAACTGTCCAAAAAGGAGATTAAGAAAACAATACAATTTATAATAGCATAAAAATATAAAATATTTATAAAGAAACTTAACCAAGGAAGTGAAAGATTTCCATACTAAAAACTATAAAACACAAAAATGAAAGCAGATACAAACAAAAAGATATCTCACGTTTCTAGATTGGAAGACTTAATACTGTTTAAATGTTTACCCAAAGTGATCTACAGATTCAATGCAATTCCTATCAAAATTCAAAAGGCATATTTTCCAGAAACAGAAAAAAAAATCTAAAATTAATGTGAAACAAAAAAGATCCCAAATAGACAAAGTGAGAAAGAGGAACAGTGCTAAAGACATCATCCTTCTTGATTTCAAAGCTAGAATAATCAAAAGAGAGTGGTAGTGGCATAAAGCCAGAAACATAGACCAATGCAACAGAATAAAGTACCCAGAAATGAGCACATGCATATATGGTCCTCCACAAGTGTGTCCAGAATACACAATGGGAAAAGGATAGTCACTTCAAAAAAATGATGTTGAAAAAACGAGATATCTACATGTGAAAGAATAAAATGGGATCCCTCTTTTATATTATACACAAAAATCCACTCAAAATGGTTTGAAGACTTAAATGCAAGTTCTGACTGTAAAACTTCATAGGGAAAAAAACTTCTTAACACTGGTCTTGGCAAAGATTTTTAAAATTTTTTGACACCACAAGCACAGGATTTTGTTTTTTGTTAAGCCAAAACTAGACTAGTTGGACTACACCAGACTAAAAATTTTATGCACAGCAAACAAAACAGTCAACAGAGTGAAACTGCAACCTATAGAATGTGAGAAAATATTTGCAAACCAATCTATTTAATAAGATATTAATATCTAAAACACATAAGAATCTCCTACAACTCAACAGTGAAAACAAAGAACCCTCAAATAATCTGTTTAAAAAATGGACAAAGGACTTGGATAGGCACAAAGTCATATACACATGGTCACCGGGGATTTGAAAAAATGTTTAACATTACTAATCATCAGGAAAATGCAGAGCAAAATCACAAAGAGATACTACTTCATACTTATTAGAATGATTATTTTCAAAAAGCAAAAGATAAGCGTTGGTAAGGATGTAGAGAAACTGCAATCCCTACACATTAATGAAAATAATATAGAATTGTGCAGCTACCAAGGAAAACATTATGGTGGTTCCTCTAAAAAGAGAGCTACCATATGATCCAACAATGTTCCCTACCTTGTAAAGGTGTTTGTGAAAGGTGAGAAGTAGGTTTTGGTTTGAGGGATAGATTGTATAAATAGTTGAGGTGAGAAGTAGGTTTTGGTTTGTGGGATAGATTGTATAAATGGTTGTGTGTTTGTGTATGTAAACATTTTAGAATGTGAAAGTCTGGGACACATTTGGCATATGGAACAAAATATGAACAAGGCATGAGTAAACAGAGGATATACAAATCTATGAAACTGACATAAAACATAAGAGATTATTACAAGCAATAATATGCCAATAAATTTGGGGAATTTTAACATAGATAACAGATTTATTGACTGAACTACAAGTAGTAGAAAACTTGAATAACATAATTATTAATCATATTAAGTAATTTAAAAATATCTCCTCAAAATAAACAAATAGAACAAGCTCATATGGTTTGATAGGACATTTCACATTTAAGAGTAATAATTTCAACTTTAACCTCATTCTTTCAAAGAAGGGAAAATGAAAGAACATGCCTTAATTAATTGTATAAATTAAGTGTTACCTAAATATTAATGATAAAAATTTTAACAAGGAAGGAACAATAAAGAAAAAAATGGCCAATAACACATTTAGATGGTAAATTCCTAGAAATTGGATTACCAAAATGATGATATTCAAGTTTATCATAGAAATAAATGCTTGGTTTTTCCTTAAAAATATATAGTATTTAAATACTACATCTTATCGGTTTAAAGGAAAAGAGTATATATTATTTTCTCAATAGATATAAAACAGCAGAGCACATCCTGAATAAATTTATTATCAGCATTTGTGGGTCATTATGTGAAAGAGTCAGATGCACCATTCCCCATTTCGCTTTTTGGTACCTAGATCCATTTATTTTGGCTAAGGAAGAAAAAACATCATATAGCGGAGGCTGCATCCTTTTGTATATTAGCCCAACCTCAAAAAGTATTGTCTCCCAGCTAGAGCCGCCATAACTGAGTCTTTAATATTTTATTTCACCCTTCTTATTAGTCAGTTGCTTCTGGGTGACGGGGTATATAATAGGGAAAAATCATTGAATATTATGGCATCAGTCTTCTGCCTTTCTTCTCTCTATGTATGCTGAGCTCCTTAGTCAGAAGAAATACTGTGTAGAACATTGTAATAATAAAATTTCTAACTACTGAAGAGTTGTGTCTGGCAGAAGTAGGCAGAAAACTCAAATCAGTATCTGCTAAAAGAATCTACTCACTGAGGAAAAATTCTGTCTATTGTGTTCTCTATGATAAAAGAGATCCAATGTAACTGGCTTATCACCAGGTGACTGAATATTGTTCTCTGCACCTGGTAGATAAGGTACTCAGCAGTGCCTGCAGTCACATTAAACAGAGAAGTCGGGGAGAAGCAAGAGAGGGTGAAAGGTGGTACTTTTTGGAAAATTCATGCAAAGTATGTTTTTTTTTTTTTAATATCTTACTTAACAAGTTCAATGAGCAAACACTGAGGTTAATATAGTAAAAAATAATGGCTGACATTGATAAAATAGGTCTTTTTAAAAATAACCAATCATTGAGTGTTTCCTCATTCACACTGAATATTCACATCAGAATCAGAAACTTACTTTCTGTGTCTCTTCTGTAATGATTCTTCCACACAATCCCAGACATGCCCAACATTATGACTTGGTGAATGAGATGACACTGGGTTCAGTATGAGAAGTTCAGGTTCTTAACTCGGAAAGCATGAGTTTTCCTAACAAACATTAGGGGTTCACAGTGCAATTCCCCAACAGTGTTTGACATAGTGTCCGCAGAGTATCGCAATCTGACAAGAGGGACATTGCACACACACACACACACACTCTCACACACACACACACACACACACATATATATAATCCAAATTTGTCCAGCTTGTATTGTTTCTTTTTCTCAGAGTTAAGGAGATCTGAATTGGTCAAGCATGCATTGTTCCTTTTTCTTAGAGTTAAGGAGTCAAAGATGCAACTTATTTTGCACTTTGGAGAAAGCATTACAACACTCTTAAGACAATTGAAGTCAGAAAATGTATTTCAGTGGCAAAAACCTAAAAGTCCTTCAGTTTATTTTCCACTGTCTACCATGCATGTATCTTTCAAGTTATCTAGTATATCTAGTACTTACCAATCAATATACTTTATCAGCATAGACAATCGATGGATGGGCCAGCATGATTTCCTATAGGAAGCAAGATAATTAAGGTCACACTGAGCTAAATTATGGAGTCAAGCCCAGAAATTGATGAAGCCTTGTGGCAAAACAGTGTAGTTATATGCTGCTAACTGAAAGTAAGTGACTTCTGATGCTCTTTATTTATTGGTATTGAGAAAAAAGTGCATTAATCAGCTTGATAGCTAATTTTCCAGGTGTCAAGAACTATATTTCCCGTCTCCATTAAGGAGCAAATGCAATTGGAGACACTTCTTGATTGAGCTCATGATAGGCTACTATCATTCTCTATGATCCATCAGCTTTCTACATAGGCCAGTGTTAAATGGAACTGTGATAGGTATAACTGTCTCTGTGGATGGAAATTGCATCCTTCAGTTACTCTGGGCAAAAGCTTTGGAACCATTCTTGATTTCTCTCTTTCTCGCACACACACATCCAATTTGCCAAGAAATTCTCTCAGGCTCATAAGCTCCAAACTGCTTTCATACTTTCTTTTATCTTTCTCCCTTACCATTGATTTTCATTGTAGTAACAGTGAAATTATTTTAAAATGCAAAGCAGACCATGTCACTTCTCCACTCAAAATGCTGCAGTGATTCTTCACTTCATGTAGAGAAAAAGCTGAAGTCCTTACCATAGCTTACAAAGCTCTATGGGTTCTGGACCACATTTAGTCTCTGACTTCATCTCCTGATCTCTCTCTTAGTAACCACTCCAGCCATACCAACCTCCTTGCTATTCCTCGAATAGTCCAGTCACACTCCTGCAGAGAGTTCTTTATTCTAGTTGTTTCTGCTCCTTGGTATGTTTTTTTCCCTGTAAATCCATAAGCCTCTTTACTTTCTTCAAATCTTTGCTAAAAATTTCTGGGCTACTCTATTTAATACAGCCAACTCTCATCCTCCCCCTGAGAATCCATCATTCCTGCTGATTGCCTATACTCTGTTCTACATAGTTTTACAATTTTCACCTGAGATATACCACATATTTATCTTACTTATTTTGCTTACTCTGTTTATTACTTACTATTCATCTTCTTCTGCTAGAATGAGATGCATATGAAGTTACAATCTTTCTTTGTTTTGTTCATTGATATACCTAAAAGTGAAGAATGGTGTGTGAAAAGAAGAAGATAGATATTTGAACACATGAACAGTGTGTTAGTCCATTTTGTGTTGCAAAAGAATAATACATGAGACTGGGTAATTTATAAAGAAAAGAGGTTTATTTGGCTTGTGGTTCTGCAGGCTGTACAAGCATGGCACCCACATCTGCTCAGTTTCTGGTGAAGTCTTAGGAAGTTTCTAAATACAATGGAAAGCAAAGGGGTAGCAGGCATGTCACATGGTGAGAGAGGGAGCAAGGGAGAAAGGGGGAAGTCCCAGACTATTTTTAACAATCCGATCTCACCATCTCGTATTAACTCATTGCCATGGGGAGAACCCCAAGCCATTCATAATGGATCCACCCCCATGACCCAAATGCCTCCCACTAGACCAACCTACAACATGGGAGGTTACATTTCAGCATAGGATTCAGAGGGGACACATATCCAAACCGTAACAAATCTTTAAAATATGCTAAGTGAAATAAAGCAAATTACAAAAATGCATATTATAAAATTTAATTTACAAAAGTAGACAAAATGAAAACTGTAATATTTTGTTTAGGGGCTCATCCATATATATTAAATATGGGGGAAAAAAGCAAGAAATGATAATCATATAAGTCAGAATAGTAGTTATTTTTAAGTTTAAGGAGGGAAATTTAATTCAGAAAGGGACCACAAGTTACTTTAAGAATAAAGATGATGTCTGATACTTATCTGACTACAAGTCAAACTAGTATTTGATTATTCTTCATGTTTTTCTTTCTTTGCATTAAGCATTTAATAAAATAATATTTACATTTTTAATTTTAAAAAACTTGCTAGTATAAAACAAAAAAGAAGAGATAAAGAGGGCATTTTCATCCTTGTGCTGAGTAGACATTCATTCATTCATGTGTGCATTCATTTGTTCATTGAATACATGCTCATATAGAATGTATTATTTATTAGGCACTGTCCTTGGTCCTAGGAATAGCCATGAAAACGATAAGGGGAGACCAACAAAAACATTTTGTCCTCCCAGACTTTAATGTTGACGTGATAGACAAGAAATAAATAAATATATGAACACGCAAGCCATTAGATGTTTGTAAGTATAATGAATGTGGTATTTTACAAATAATAAAAAGAAAAGGCATCTCCGAGTTGAAACCTAAGAACTAGGGCATCCAGACCATGTAAATATCTTGGAAAAAATATTTGGGGTAGATAGAAAATCTGGTGTGTAACTCCTGACTTTGGAGCATTGGGAAACAGTAATGTGTCTTAGGCAACTCAAAAGCCAAGCAGTCAAAGGGCAAAGATGTAGAATATGAGGACAAACTGTATTATACGGGCTTTATATTGTACTCTGCATCAGAAAGAAAGACCCGTGAGGCTTGATCAAAGAAATAGTATAACTAGAACAATTTAAAACAGGAGCTGTATTCGTCCATTGTCACATTGCTATAAAGAACTACCTGAGACTGGGCAATTTATAAAGAAAAGAGGCTTAATTGGCTCACAGTTCCACAGGCTGTATGGCTGGGGAGGCCTCAGGACATTTACAGTCATGGCAGATGGTGAAGGGGAAGGAGGCATGTCTTACATGACTAGAGAAGGAGGAAAAACAGAGAAGAGGAAAGTGCTACACACTTTTATAAATAACCAGATCTTGCGGGAACTCACTCACTACGGCAAGAACAGCTAAGGTAACATCTGCCTACATGATCCAATCACCTCCCACCAGGCACCTCTTCCAACACTGGGGATTACAATTTGACGTGAGGCTTGGATGGGGACACAGACCCAAACCATACTAGAAGCTATTCTGGTTGTAGAAAGATGAAGGCAGAAGTAGGGAAACTTGTTACAAGATGTGCTATAGTTCAGGCAGGAGACAATAGGAACATAGGCCACGGTATAACAGAGTAGGTGCTGAGAAGTGATCCTGGGTATATTTTGAAGGTTTGTCTGATGGGTTGGATGTAGGTTTTAAGAGAAACAGAGGGGTAAAAGATAGCGTTAGGGTCCGTAACCTGAGCAATTGAAAGATGGAGCTATTTACTAAGATAGGAAAGTCTGTGGACAGAGCAGGATTCAAGTTCAGATTTAAAGACACTAAATTTGAGACATACAGCAGATTAAGTGATTGGTCACAGAAACCTGGAGTTCAGGAAAGCAGTTTAGATATACATATTTTGTGAATGATCAGAACACAGATGATTTTTAATGGCATATGACTGAATGGAATAACCTTAGACTTGTGTGTAAATAGAACATTTCCAAGGACTAAGCCTTGACATTCTCCAATATTTGAAGTCGAAGAGTTGAGAAGCTAGCAAAGGAGTCCAAGGATGACTGACCCATGAGAATAAACAAGAGGGGCAGATGAATATTCCTGCAGCCATGCTAAGGAAGTATTTCATGAAAAAATGAGTGATCAATTGTGGCAAATATGATCATTATACTAAAAAAAAAAAAAAAAAAAAAAAAAAAATTGTCAACCGGGCACAGTGGCTCACGCCTGTAATTCTAACACTTTGGAAGGCTGAGGAGGGTGGATCACCTGAGGTCTGGGGTTCACACGCAGCCAGCCTGACCAACATGGTGAAATCCCCTCTCTATTAAAAATACAAAAATTAGCTAGGCATGCTGGCGGGTGCCTACAATCCCAGCTACTTGAGAGGCTGAGGGAGAAGAATCACTTGAACCCGGGAGGCAAAGTTTGCGGTGAACTAGACTGCACCATTGCACTCCAACCTGGGTAACAAGAGCGAAACCGTCTAAAAAAAAAAAGTCATCTGCTGGAGTAACATGGAGTAGACCTGAAGGAGAGTTGCTTTTGTAAAATATTGAGAGTAAAATAAGTACGAGAAGAAACATTGGAAAGTTTGAGAATAGACACCAGAAAGCTAAACAATTTTCATTTTTATTAAAAGGAAAGATAGCTTCAATTCTCTTGAAGTTAGATAGAAGGTTTTTTTTTAATAATTTTGATAGTACTTCTAGGAATGTTCATACCTTTACCTGATTTCTGCCTTATTGGGTGGTTCAGATCAACAGTTCATGAGAGAATCTGAGTCATTTCGACTTTGTTCACTATGAGTAGGATATTTCACAATTCATTTTTCACCCTTTTCCCTCGGCAGAATCAAAATGTTCTTGGCATTCATGATTCCTGGGAACCCACCAGGGCATCAGGCACCAGTTTACTTATAGGAAACTTTAGCAGTCAGCAGCTACAATCAACTGCCAGCCATAACAAGAACAATGTTTCAGCTACAGTTCTGAAGCCAGTTGGAGAGAGATCTTGAGCTCATTATTCTTTCATGGAGGTTGATGGTGGTGAACCAGACATTGCACTGATAATCTTTCTTCCAACATTTACAGTTATCATAACTAAACCATTTTAATATCATGTAATTTTATTCAATTGTCTTTTTAAAAAGATTAGTGATGCTGCACAGACATTATCACACAGTATTTTAAGACTTCCACATGTGTGAACATAGTAAGTGTGGAAGCTGAATTTTTTCCATGCTTTTATACAGCACTATCAACTTTATCTGTCACTAACTTTTGACTTACATTTCTTAACAACCCCAGTGATTCTTTCCCTGATTGTTTGCTTCTTTTATTGATCTCTCTTTTCCAAAGACATAGGCAGTACCAAACACAACAAACAATTTAAGGTCTTTATTTGTCTCTTGAGTCAAACAATTTAAAATCCATCTGATGATATTATCTCTTCAGCTCATAAACTTCGTAGTGGGCCTCAAAACACAAGTTTATGTTCTCCAAGTATAATCTTATTTTAATTTCTTTTTCTCTGTTGCTAAACAAGACCTTTCTTAGTTGCCCACTATGTTTGTTCTATCAATTTTGGATTTGCGAAAGAGTGGCAGATAAACATTCATTAAATTTAATTACCCATGTCATACATTCCTATGAAATTTTCATAAATTTGCATTAAATAAAATCTTAGCTGCCTTTTATGTTGTGTGTCACTGTAAAGGTTGTCTGAGGTATTGTTTGTTCACATTTAGTTATATCCTCAGGGTTATCATTTGTTATCCTGCGGAGTTTAGTAATGTTCTAATTCTCTGGCTGTTTTCTAACTACATGAGGACTTTATGGTTCTCATTCTGTTCGTGACCTGAAAATAAAATATTTTCTCTAAAAATGAAACTAACACTTTATCAAATATCCTATTTTATTTCTCTCTTCACATCAAGCTCTGTTGAAGTTTGTTACAAAAAGAGGTTTTTTGTTCAGATCTCATGCTTGATTTTAATGGGTATTATGTTTATTTTCATTACTCATGATATAAAGAATTTTCAAAATTTTTGTGAACAGGGCTAGGTAGCTTCTGAAACTTGATATTCCTTTGTACTCCAGTCTGTAGGTCATATATTATATGAGGGATTGGTGATAAAGTGGTGAACAAGATAGACACAGATCCTGCCCTCATAGACAATTAACCAGAGATAACAACCAATAGAACAGGTAGAGTGAATAATAGCAAAAGGAGAGGGGCCCATCCAATCCTTAGAATTGAATGTTTCTTCACCCTTTATTCAGGTACCCCTCATGATTCCATGGTAGAATGCTCTTCAACTGGGATTCCTATTCTCTGCTGTTGAGAGCCTTATATTAAAGGAATAAGACATAGACGAGGTACTTTGTGAGCAGCATGTATCTTGAGAACTGAGAGCTTGTGAAACAGCAGTAAGAAGCAAGCCAAACATAAGTTGGCCAACTTGAGGATTTTTCTCGGTGTTAACATCATTGGGATTAAATTGTTGAAATGCAAGAAAGATACTTCTAATATACTTTTCTTTGCCACACAGTCTCTGTCTTACACCTGTCATCCTAAGATTACTTCAAGTCTTTTTTTTTTTTTTTTTTTTTGAGGCGGGTCTCGCTGTCACCCAGGCTGGAGTACAGTGAAGTAGCGATCTCACGGCTCCTGCAAGCTCCACCTCCCAGGTTCACGCCATTCTCCTGCCTCAGCCTCCGAGTAGCTGGGACTACAGGCGCCCGCCACCTCGCCCGGCTAGTTTTTTGTATTTTTAGTAGAGACGGGGTTTCACTATGTTAGCCAGGATGGTCTCGATCTCCTGACCTCGTGATCCACCCGCCTCGGCCTCCCAAAGTGCTGGGATTACAGGCTTGAGCCACCGCGCCCGGCCCCTACTTCAAGTCTTTAGATCAACTTTTGGTTCTGAAATAGGAGCCTGCATTAAAAGGAACTTGGTCAGAAAATTATCTACTAAAGTCTGTTTATTTTATTTATTTATTTATTTTTAATGGAGTCTTGATCTTTTTGCCCAGGCTGGAGTGAAGTGGCATGACTTCGGCTCCCTGCAACCTCTGCCTCCCGGGTTCAAGCGATTCTCCTGCCTCAGCCTCCCGAGTAGCTAGGATTACAGGCACCTGCCAACACACCCGTCTATTTTTTGTATTTTTAGTAGAGACGGGGTTTCACCATGTTGACCAGGCTAGTCTCAAACTCCTGACCCCATGATCCACCCACCTTGGCCTCCCAAAGTCCTGGAATTACAAGCCTGAGACACCACGCCCAGCCCTTTTAATTTTCTGTGAAGAGCATATGTGAATCTAACCCAACCACTATCCCAACCACTATCCTGAATCTCAAGTTTGTTTGTAGAATTTGTGGAAGAAAATGGATAAAGAAAAATTGTGATGTACTACTAATTCATGATTATGCTAGACCAAGAACAAAATGGTATGTAAAGGCCACATAAACCTGCAGAAGCAGAGAAAGGATGCTTCAGTAATGAATAATATAAAAAGTACAATTAGATGAGCAATATAAACAGAAAGTGTCTTCAAAAATATTCACAGAAAGCATTCAGTGCACAGCTTCCAGGATTTTCAGAAAAGAAAATGCAAAAATGGGGGCTGGTTTTCAGAGGCAGAATACTTTTCCTGGTACAAAAATAATGGCTAGGCCTTAGAGGCTATGGCTGGGATCCACTCACTAAAATAAGAATTTGGCCAAAGAAAAAGTCAGGCCATAAATGATCTACAAGTTACCAGCAATGAAACTAAACTGATGCTAGACCAATGAGCTAAAGCCTTGGAATGTATTTAGTATTCCTACCTTATTCACAGTTTAGATTTCCATGGTATTGGTTATGTGGGGCCAATCATGCTCTGAAAATATTAAATGGAAAATTCCAGAAATAAACTACGTATTTTAAAGTGCACACAGTTTTGAGGAGTATGATGACATCTTGTTCTGTCCTGCTGTGTTCCAGGATATGAATCCTCCTTTTCCAGTGTATCCATGCTCTAGATACTCTCTGCTCACTAGTCACTTAATATTAATAGCTGTCTACATTATAAGATGGACTATCACTATATCACAGCACTTGTGTTCAAGTAACCCTTATTTTATCTAATAATGGCTCCATAGTGCAAGAATAAGAATGCTGTCATATTATTTTCATTGTTATATTTTATTTATGAGTTATTGTTGTTAATCTCTTCCTGTGCCTAATTTATAAATGAAAGTTTATCATAGGTATGTATGTGTAAGGGAAAAAGCATAGTTTACGTAGGGTTTGGTACCATCCATGGTTTCAGTCATCCACAGGGGATATTGGAATGTACCTCCTATGGATAAGGGGCAGCTACTGCATGAAATTTTTCTGTGATATAATGGAATCTATAATAGGGAGATGGTAACGTAATCTCAATTTACAAAATTAGGGAATTGGAGAGGGATCGGTCAAGGAAAACAAAACGCAGAGATGACCTTGAGTTTATGCCAGTTAATAATCTTCATAAGAGGCAACACTGTAAGCATTTTGTTGTTGTTACAGGGCTGCCAAAGTGACTGTCTTCCAGGAACTGACAAGAACTTTATTCCCAGTTATGAGTGACCAGAGATTTGTCACAGCACCAGGAGCTTCAATGATTTGAAAAAAGACTTGTTTGGAAGCACATCCTCAAGTTCATTTTCAAAATCTTAGAAATTTACATAGACTTCAGTGAATATTAATCTGATTCAAGCATACCATTTTCCCCAGGAATTATAAAGGGTTTGAATAACCCAACACTTACTTGAAATGTTATCTTTTTTCTCTAGTCATATCCCTGATGAGTAGTTTTTTTCTTAGTCCCTCCTGAGTTGACGTTCTCATTAGTCATTTTTGGACACTTGTTTATCCACATTTCCCCAAATCATTTCCTGTTTTATAGATTGCACCAAGTTTTAGTCTAGAGTGCTTTGAATATAATGACTGATTATACTTCCATTCCTGGAAACAATACTGAGTATGCCAGTCACAGTTCTGTAAACTTGTTTACCCTTTAGGGAGGAATATTTGATCTTATCATTTCCTGAAATTTATCTCTTTTTAATTTAGAAATGATTACAGATAGCTAAGCCTCTACTTCAGGGATTTGATAATGTCTCTACTTAGTAGTAGAGACCTACTCTTTGATTCTATATCTGTCTTCACATCAATGGAATATTCTACTCTTACTAAAGTAAATCTGACATATTGGCAGAAGATTGATATAACGCATTTGGTGAATTCAATAAAACTGCAACTTGCCTTTTACTGTTAGTAATTTCCTTCCATGTTTTAAAAATCTCTTTCCTAAAAAGTAGCTGAACATTTGTACCATTGCTTATAATGTTTTATATCTTTGAGTAACAAACTCAACATTATCTTAATTGTTAGCTTTATGTGCTTATTAAAATGATCTCAAATTGTACATGTTTTATAATTGCTTTTGACCTCAGTTTTTCTGTTTTCAGATATTTTGACACTATTGTGATTTTTAAAGTAATAATATTTAATAAAAGTAAAACTATTTAATGTTTTAAAATAGTATTTCTGTGATTATATTGAGTTTTAAAAAAGAATTTTCTTTGACTTTCAGAGAGCTTAGACTTTTTCTTAAGTGTGCCAGATGACTACAAGAGGTTTGAGTTCTCAGGAGAATCCTATGCTTGAACTGTTAATTACTATGCATTTAAACTGCCTCAATCAAGAGTCAATATAATCAGTTATGTACAAATCTATTGTCTTTCAAACGGAATATATGTAAAAGCTAGTATTACTTATTTGATATATTTCTAGGTTGTATTTCAATAACTTTCGATTCTACGTAGAGTTCTATCAAATCTAAATGCTATCAAGGAAAATATCTATTTCTTCTAAAACAAAAAGAATTCATTTTTATGATAAATATAATAATAATAGATACGTTGAAGCTGATCATGGCAGTTTGCCAGTGTCAATGTTGTGCACTTCCTGCTAACTGTCCTTCCAGTAACATCATACTGGTGTCCTGGAACTGGCCGTGGTGGGAGTACTTATACCACAGAAATCAACAAATGCTCCAAATCAGGGCTTTGGTTTTTGAGAAACCAAGTGTTAATTATTTACCAGCAACTGCTAATAAAAGCTCAAAATTAAAGCATATAAAACAAATGTGTCCAATGAAAATGGCAATACTTCCCTCAAATCTCATCACCTAGGGATTATCTCAAATAATATTTTAGTGTCATGTAACCTTCCATATAGTGATATAGTAATAATTTGTGTGTTAATACAAAACAAAACAGGCAAATTCCAATAAAACAATAGATTCAGACAAAGGGTATATACTGCAGTGGCCAGAATTCCAGTATGGCCGCCAAGATTTCTGCTCCCTGATTTGTATAATCTCCTCTTCTCAATTTTGGTAGTTACCCATGAATATGCGGGGAAAGCACTCTCATAATTTGGTTAATCATAAATTGGGTTTGAGTTACTCCAAAGAGAGATTATCCTGGCAGGACTAACTTAACTAGATGGGCATTTTTAAAGAAGGTAAGGTATCACAGGGATACTCTCCTGCTGGCCTAGAAGAAAACAAGAGTCATGTTGTGAACTGCCCATGGGGCAACTATCTAATGGCTTCTAAGCTGAGAGTGATCCCCAGCAAACATCCAGCAAAACAAAACCAAATACAAACAGACATCCATCCTACAATCACAAGTAACTGATTTTGTTAACAACCTGCATAGTCTTGGAAGACGATGCCAAGCTCCAGAAGAAGTTGCAGCCCCGGTGAACATCTTGATTTCAGTGTATGGGTCTCTGAGCAAAAGCTTCACTGCCAATAGAAACTGTGAGACCATAAACGAGTGGCAATATAGGCTGCTAAATTTGTGGTAATTTGTTATTCAACAATAGAAAACTAGTACAACTTGGAGGAAACATTCAACAATTTTTAGAGAATGGTGACTGACTGACACAGAATGAAGGAAAAAGAGATCCAACTATAGGGATTTTAAGAACTAGTCTTCATATTCCTCCCACGGAAGAGTAAAGGGCTTCATGGTCCAGACCGGGCTATCTCACCTGGTTATCCCCTGTAGCACCATGTGGAGCTCCCACGGTTGAATAGGAAACAGCACAACTTCTTGAAACTTGGATTCCCAGGACTGTGGGAGACATGGAGTAGCATAGAGACAAACAGAGAGTAGACTTCAGTCTAAAAAGGTTTAACTCTTTTTGTTGGTGGCATTAGTGCCTTGGACTTTGTTTCAGGGGTGTTATTAAAACCTAATTGCAAGAAGTGCTACCTAAAAGTCCTTCATAAGGAGTCCTAAGGTCGAGCTTTGAACAACTGTATTCCCACAGCTATCATATCTAAAAAACACCTGCTGACCTGGGTCAGAAGAAGAAAAAACTAGACTCTATAATACAGAAATCAATATTTGTCTCCTTGTGGATCTGTGTTTGCAAGAAATGAGGGCAACTCCAATGAAGCTGGCTAAAGGCAGATGAAACATTCTCTCTTTAGCCATGAAGGAAGTCTGGAAAACTATTTTATTGTTTAAATTGGCTTTTCCTTGATAATATGATATAAGAAATATATTTAACCTTAACAACTTTCAAAAGAGTCAGTATGACATTTATGTTTCCATTGTATTAATTTTAAAGATTTTTACCAAGCATTAATCACTTTTATTAAGTCCTTTTAACTGTTTAGGAAGACATAAATAAAACAAAAATAAAATATTTGGTGACATTTTTGTGAACACGATCATTTATTCTTCTAAAATTAAAAAAAAATCAATGTCATGGGGTGAAATTTTATTTAAAATACTTGATGACCATCAACTTAAATAAAATGGATATTATTGATAATTTTAAGCTGTGAAAAACAAAAATATGTATAATTGTAGGTTTTATTAATATACTTGTAATATATGGAGAGGTAGAAAGACCAAAAAATTAAGATCAAAAAAATTATCTATGAGGCAGTTAGAGATATATTTGAATAAATTAACAAAATGCACTTGAAAGAAGAAGCAATCCATAACTAACATAATTTGATAATCTAAATTTCTCAGTAATCTATAACACTCTGGCAAGTCTACTTGGCATCATTAAAGTTTATGCATGTAGAATTTGGTACAAATCCCTTTCCCATGACTGTGTCCAGTGTGTGAGAGCCAGCCCTACAACTTTGTAAAAAGAGTAGAGGCAGAATTTCTTACAACAATGGGTGATTGAGTCATCAATATCAAGATCTTTACACAAGCCAAAATAAAGGACAATAGTTACTAGCTGAGTTTGTAACCCAGAGAAGGGGCTGAAATATTCCTTTTATTAAATTGATGTTCATCAGATTTAATGGATAACATGATATATCTTTCAATTACATCTAGAATTTTGTTAATTTAAGTAAAATAAAGCAAGAGACATGGGTGTAATCTTCGTAATTTAAACGGAATAAACACACTAAGAAGCAGAAGTGTGGACTCATCAAGGAACAAGGGAGAATGAAGCAGGGTTTATCACGTGGAGCTGGACATGATTATGTTGCTTTGGACCCATGTTGGAAACAGAAGCTCTGGTGGAATCCTGGTTTCTCATTTCCTCGTAAAAAGTATCAGCAGTAATCTCTAATGAGTAAACAATGATTTATTGCATTACATTAAAGTTATCAGATCCCCTTACAGTTAATGACCCTAGACAAAGTGTTTTTACTTGTAGCTCTACCTGGATGCCAACACACAGAACAACTGTGATTAGCTTAACCATACTACCCCTTGAAGGAAGTCTGAAAAGGTTCTGTTCAAGCTGTCTGGTGTGGGTGACGGGGGATGCAATAGCTGGCGTGAAGGCAGCAAAATATCTCATCCTGGAGCAGCAAAAAGAGACTGAGTCAGAAGTGATCTAATATCTCTCAGCTTTCCTCTAACATTGTGACAATGCATAAGTTTTCATCTTCATAAATCAGGTTTGATTTTTCTCTGGTAAAGATTCTAAATTTGAGATGTCTCCCATGTATAGAATTACAATAATTTATGAAAATACAATCTGAATCAGCATCAGAAAGCATTTACAATGGGGAATTTGGTAGAAGATATAGCTTAAATAAAATCACAGACAGAAATAAGATTTAAATTTTTCTAAAATAAACATGTCCGGAATACAAATAGTATGATAGGATGAATCTAAAGGGAGGCTTTTTTGAATAATACATGTCTGCTTGGAAACCACCTAGTCTACGCTGAAACTCTCTTTAGGGAAACGGCCATGTAAAAGACCCCACAGTGATATGGTAGATTGATTAGTGTTTGCAAATACACATCCACATGCCTTTATCCTACCCCCCACCTCAGGAGTACATATCACATTCTTTCAGGATTGGCTTAATTTGTGACATACTTTGCTTCATGAAATATAAGTCAATTTGATATACATCCATCCCATCTGAGGAGAAGCTTGAAATATGATCGTAGAGTTTTCTTAATCTATTGCTAATTCCCACTGCCAAAAGAAGGGGCATGTCCTAAGTGGTCCTGTCTTTTAGCCTTGGTCTTGAAACGGAAGAACTGTGGAGCACAGCCGATCTGAATGAATCAAAGCCACAGTAGCCACAGATAACCTACAGTCACCAGCACACACTGAGGCAGGGAATAAATATTATTATAAAACAAACATGGCTTGTTTGTTTAGCAACAAAGCTGACTAACACAAGTGGACAGTTAAACAGCAGCTAAATAAATGAATAAATATGTCTTTTAGAAGTCAAATTTAGTAAAAGGAAAAAGTAAAAATATGCATTATAAACCACAGTTCTGTTTTTAAAAACATTTTATTCTATTTTGTTAGAATAACTCTTTCTTTACATTACAATTCTTAAATAATGGTTGTTCCATTTTTAATTATGAGCAAGATTTTAATTATAAAGTCATGAGGATGCTATTCAAATGCTGACCAATTTTCCATAAATATTGTAGTTCACTCATGTAATGAGAAATGTACTATTTACAGAGAAAGAACGTTCAGATATTTCTTCACTACAAAATTAATGAAATAGTAATAAATGCTATGGCAATATTAGCCTTATTTCCAATATTTATCAACCTACCATGACTTCCAATTAGTTTTGAAACTCAAGTTGAATAAATGTCCTTCAGGAGAGTGATGAGCATACACAGATTCACATTAAGAACTACCTTTTTCATTAGTTAACAACTTTATTCAAGTCACCTCCAGGCAGACTGTAAACTCTAGCAAGTTTTCAGACTTTAAAATTACACACAAACACACACACATGCATACACACACACACTTAAATGCCTGCATTTAAAATATGTCATCATTTTTTACATTAAAAATGTTTAAGTAGGAAAATATTAAAGAAATTCAGTCAAAATCTGATATAAATTATTAGAACATGTACAATTCAGGCAATTGGCATTAATCTGAACAAGGCCTGGGATCTTGTTCCAATTTCATTATTTGCATTAATTATGCATTAGCAGTGTATTTTTTATGCATGAGAATTGAGAGAGATAGCATTCCTACTGTGTATCATAATTGCCATTTCACAAGTGAAAAATGTTTCATAGCAAATATTGTGAAATATTGGGAAGGCCACTTTAGATTTATGCTTATATGATTGTGTTTAATCTCATTTTTCTGAATTCATTGCTAAACTGGTATGCAATATTATTATTTCATACATTTTGCTTTTCAATTTGTTGAATGAAGACACTATGCGTATTGGAAATAGCTTCCCATTTTCAAGAAAGTTTTAAAGCTTGCAATTCATTTTTTAAAAATGTACACGTTTCTGTCATTGTCTTCAGCCATAAGATGACAACATTTTAAATATGTCGTTAAATGTATCCTACCTGATTTGTAGTGGAAATAAATATTCAAGGAAGTTATCCATGTAATCCTATTAGAGTTTGCAAGGAAATGTTTCGCATGCTCTTGAAACTTTGAAGCTCATGATGGTTGTAAGCCATGCTATAGCTCTGTTGTTAAATTTTCCCAAAGCAGTTAAAGCTAATGGCAGTAACAAATGAAATGCTGTAAATCCAGGAAAGCATCAAGCCTGCTTAATTCCTGAGGCATAAATTTTAATCATTGAAATAGAATGTTTTTTTCCTGTTTCCTTAGCTAATCTCACTTTCCTTTGTTTTTCCCCAAGAGGATTTGATATTTTGCTAAGAATGAAATCAATTACAGTACAACCGCAATTTATAAGGGATTGAGTCTTAGACAGAAGTCACTAAGATGAGAAAAAGGTGTTTCATGTTTCACCCTGCTTTTTAAGCAAAGGAGTGCATTTCTCTCTCTCATTTGTTTTGTTTTGTTTATTTCTTCTATTTTCCACTGAAGAATTTGGCAAATCAAGCACGTAGAATTGACATTCAGTTAGGCAATTATTTCTTGAATACCTTTTACTACCTTTTCGAAAGTTGGAATACTAATTTATGTAATTTATATAATTCAGTTGGAGTTCATATATGAGCTGTAGAAATTTGTTTTGCCAATGCAACATTTAAGTTTCTCCATCAGAATTCTCAAGTGTGTTTGTAAAAAACACAGGTTCCCAGGCCCTCACCATAGCACACTGAGTCAGAATGTCCGTGTATACAGCCTATGTAATTGAATACTTAAAATGACCCTCCAATGATTTCTAAGTTTGAGAACCATGATTCTAAATTAGGAGATAGCCAAATACATAGAATTACTGGTAGTATTTTTTCACCCTCTCTCCTCTTCACCTGGCTTTTTTTCTCCTTTTCTCAATTTTATTTACTGTAACTGTATCTTCAAAGTTTAGCCTCACCTTTCATCAACAGAATTGTAGCACTGCTGGGTAAACCTGAAATAAATTAAATTTGTGCCCTAAGGTATTAAGCCTTATTTTTTGCATTTCATTAAATTTGTTATGTTTCTTATATTTTCAAATAGGAAATTAATTTGGTCTTTTTGTAGATTAGCATACATGTACTAGCAGATTATCATATTTTAGTGAGTAGAAGAATCATCTATACTGAACTTTTATAAAGAATCTAAGGCCCCTCCTTTCAAGAGACTGAAATTAATTTAGTGAAAATTCAATTGGGATAACTGAAATGATCAATATCTAGGAAGAATAAAGTGTATTTGTCAAAAGATAAATTATTTCCTTTGTAATTTAAAGAAAATTATATTCAAATCAGAGGCGCATAAAAGAAAAAATGCAAGGCAATAGAATATAAATAAAATAATATGTGCTGTAATAGCATTCTGTAGTGCATGAATCGGCCAAGTGCTCAAACTACTGTATATTTCAGTCCAGTAATGTATGACTCATTTAGACACACACAACACAATCTAAATAACTTGTGTTGATTTAAACGCAATCCACATTAAACTAGTAGAATGAAATAATTCTGAAATTTCTCCCTAAAAAAATCTTATGTATTGGAAAATAGTTCAATGTAGAGTATAAATTCAAGGAAACTGCTACATTTGCCAAAAGTGCATTACAATGTATATTATATTAAACATGGAATGAACACGCACGCAGAGAGACACACATGCGCACACACAAACCCACACACACACAGAGTATAATCTAAACATTTTCTTATGAATAATCCCTAGAACTGAATTTTGAATGACCAAGAGAAATAATATGAAGACAAGATTGTATAGATCTGAGGCAAAATTGACTGCTTAAATATGATCATTACATTTTAATTTTCAATTATAGGCTTTGCCATAAGTTTCTGGATCATTCCTTTACCTCTCAATTTTATTTAGTCTGCTTTAATATTACTTGTATAATCTTGAAATTATATAGGTCTCTAAAACTCATATGACTCAGTCCATGAGCATTTCTTGGAATGCTTTAGAGCTGTACAATCACTGAAACACTGTCATTGGATGTTTATACATGTGTATAGTAACAATGAAATCATTTTTTTCTTTACCATTAATTAGTGATACAGAAATAACATGAAAAACTTGAATTACAGTTTCTTTACTTTTAAAACAAAGGTGTTGAGCCCTTTATTTTCCAAATTTCCTTCCAACTCAAAAATTACTTAATACACGCCGGGCATGGTGGCTCATGTCTGTAATCCCAGCACTTTGGGAAGCCGAGGCTGGTGGATCACCCGAGGTCAGGAGTTGGAAACCAGCCCAGCCAACATAGCGAAACCCCGTCTCTACTAAAAATAGAAAAATTAGTCGGGCATGGTGGTGCACACCTGTAATGTCTGCTACTCAGGAGGCTGAGACAGGAGAATTGCTTGAACCCAGGAGGCAGAGGTTGCAGTGAGCTGAGATCATGCCACTGCACTCCAGTCTGGGTGACAGAAGAACAAGATTACGTCTAAAAAAAAAAATTACATGATACCATGAAGTAATTTGAACCATAGCTGGTAAAATACTGATTGTCAGAAATTTATTCCTTAAATTAAGAATATAGTTGTTTAATCATGATTCTTATTCTTTCTGAAGGAATGCTCAATAGGATATTTACAGATGTGAGAAAAATCCATCTCAAGCAAATTTTTGCAAACAAGAAATTTACTGCCTCACAAAATTGACATGGTTTGGAACAGGTTCAAAAATGATGGAATTAAAGTTATACCTCACACCATCTCTCTATTTTCCTCTGCAATGCTTTCATTCTGAGATAGATGTCTCCAAATGTTGACAATGATGCCAACAGCACTTCTAGCCAAAAAGCCAATTGGCTTATCAACCCCAACAAAAAGGATCTGCCGCTTCTCCAATGTTTCCTTAAAATGTCTAAGAATTGAATCTCATTGGCTTATGTTCATTTTTGATTAATCGCTCTGGCTCAGAGATGAGGAGATGGGCTTATAGAGTGTACTTATTGGCTATGCCGAGATAGTATGTCTATCCGTCAGCTAGGAGTTAAGATAAACCCTAATTAAAACAGAGAAGCAGTATGGCTCTTCAAAGCCAAGTGGGGTGCTTCTATTAAAAACAAAACAAAACAAGAATTAGATGCTGAGAAGGTAAAAACAAAAGGGGTCCAAGTTATTATCTTAAACACTTTATGACAGTTATCTTGTTGTCTCATTGTTCATTTATCAGATTTTCTTCAGCAAGGAGTTCTCAAGCATTTTATTAACAGGACTTTCTTTATACTCCATTTCTGAGAACCTCAAAGAGCTTTTGTGTATATGAGTTATATGTACTGACATTCACCGTATTAAAAATTATTACTGGTACATTTTGACATATTTGATTATTTATTGATATAAAATAACACTAATATCTTGTTACTTGTTAATGTAACTAGCCTACTTTTAAATATGGGAAATTATATATTCTAAAAAAAGAAATTCATGAGAATGTCACTGTTTTACATTTTTTACAAATTCTTTCAATGTCTTCAGATAGTTGGATTCTAATTTCTCATATCTTCTCTGCCTTCAATCTACTGTATGTTATTTTGATGAAGATCTTGCTGCATACAAATATGTAGTTGAAAAGGGACACATGTATTTTAGTTGCCTTTTCAGGTAATTGTGGATCTTAATCTTTGATACCACATCCAAACTTGGCTAATAGTTTCATAAAGGTTGCAATATGAAACCCAAAACTATATTAATAAATTTTTTTATTGTTTCATTACAATTCATTGGTCTAACTTGCATTTTGAGTAGATCTTTTACCCATGCATAATGTTAAAATTTTAAAATATCACACATTGTTCATTTGGAAAACATTGGTTCACTTTAGTATGCTGTAGAAATGCTTTATGTGTACTTCCCATTTCATCATACAGAATATTAGAAAGATTCACTCAAAGAGTTGATATTTTATACAATTAATATTGTTGTGCCATCAATGACATTCTTAAACAAAACTGGCCTTTTTACCTCTTCCTATGAGAGTCTGACTCTAAAGAATACAATGACTATTAGTACATTGTGTTACCACTGCTTTTATTCAAGCAAAAACATTAGGCACTTTACTCACTGTTACTTCTGTGCCACACTGCAAGTGTCAATACACTGAGAAAGGCTAATCATAATATCTTCTATTATGAAAATGCTTTTGATCTTGCAATTCCATGAATGGGTCATTTTAAACCACACATTAAAAAACAAACTGCCTAAATCTTTTAATTTTTTTTCTCCACAGCACTTATTTTATCATGTCTTCGTAGGTCCATAGATGCCTAAAATTTTGTCAAGATCTGTGCTAAAATGGGATAACACATTTGAAAGTAAATTTTATACTCTTAAGTGTCTTACAGGTATAATAATATACTATTATCATCATTGTCATTACTACTATTAATGATGTGACATATTGAACTAAGAAGAGCTTCAGGTATGGTTTGACTAGTACAGACTCAAGACAGGGGACTATTATTCATCTATTAATGTTGTCTAACTTACACTAAATTCTAGCAGCTGTTTCACAATACTGATACATACTGAATTTATGATTAACAAAAATATGAGGGGTTTTATTCTGCAAAACCAGGCATCTTCTATTGTGTATTTCTATAATTGATTATTTTTTAAACTCAGAATTGTATTTCAGTTTGGTAATTGGAAAACTGAGCTGTTTCCTTGTAACTTAAGTAATCTACCATATTTCTAGTCTTTAGAGAACAAGAGGCCTAGACTTGTGAGTTCCTTACTCTCCAATGGAAAGCATACACTGCTCTTGAACTTCTAGTCTAATAAAATGGGTTGTTTAAAAAACATGTTCAACATTCCCACCATATTTTTCCATGGTTCCTGGGTTCTTAGCCCATTGCCCTTTGTCTTTGAGTAGGTTATTTTATAGTTCACTAAGTCACTAACCTTGAAACAGTTTTCAAAGCTTTCTTATATTTTACAAACATAATGCATCAAAAAAATCAGATAGAGTATCTTGTACCTCTCTTTTATTGTTATCTCCTATTTAAGACCCTAACAACCACATAACTCCAGCAAGTAAAAAATCAAAAAATCCTGAGCCACTCACTTATTCTCTGGCACATCCTGAGCCAAAACTAAACTTTCAACAGAACACTATCTTCTTGATCACATAATATTTGTGGGTTTTGAAGCACATACATATTTACTTTATATCCACTATTGCGGAACAATGTAGACAAAACCTGTTACTATGACTCCATAATAGGTAAACAGAAATAGAAGGAATACTGGAAAATAACCTAAATAAAATTAGAGTAGGGACTGTTATATGTAGTTCTACTACTTAAAATAATTTTTAAACAGATGGACCTACATTAAAAATAATTATGAAAATTATGTTTAATGAATGCACAGTGACTTTTTTCCAAAGAGTACTAAATGGCGGGGGAGTGGAGAGTAACTTTAAATATGAAAAGTAGAATAGCATTACCTCAGCCAGGTGATAAACATCAACATCAATAGTGGTAAGTCATATTGACAGGATGCAGCCCTTCCTATAAGTATAACTTTTGCCTCTGTGGTCTTCATCCACAAAACTCATAATCTCAGTCTAATCATGAGAAAAAAAATATTAGACAAATGCCTAATAAAGGACACTCTACAAAATACTTGACTAGTAGCTCTCAAAACTGTCAAGGTTATCAAAAACAAAGCAAGTCTGAGAAACTGTCACACCTAAGAGAAGCCGAAGGAGACATGATGACTAAATGTCATATGAAATCCTGGCTGGAATTCTGGAATAATAAAAAGACTTCAAGTAAAAACTAGGAAAATATAAATGAAGTATTGACCTTAGTGAATGTATACATATTTATATCAGTTCCTTAATTTCTATGGTGTCAAATGTACTATACCATGGTAAGACGGTAATAGGAGAGACCAAGTGTAGGATACATGGAATCTCCATTATCATTTTACATTTTTATAAATCTAAAAATATTTGAAAATAAAAAGTTCATAGTTAACAGTTAAGGAGGAAAGAAGAAACCACTTATTTCAAGTTTAGAAAACCAGAGAAAAATCTGACACCAAAGTTCATTGTCACAAAACCTCACATGTGAGTCTCAGGCAGCATGTGGGGTAAAAACGAGTCCAAAGATTAAGATGTATAATTGAATTCAGGCTGTTTAGATATAACCTGATGAAATTCTGATAGCTCTGAAATGATGATAGCTGTATCCAAAAGATGTAAGACAATTCAAATATAATTGAAATTATCTCTTGCATTAATTTGTATTAAACTCCATTGGTCATTTATTGGAAAAAGTCAGTGGACATTCTGCTTTCTATGGAAGAAAGCACATCAAATAATGGTAAAATTGCCCCATGGATGGATTGATTGAACTTTTTACAAACTATAGACATTGTTACTTTGCCTTTTTTATGTCTAATAAACTTATAGTCCTACTGGCAAGCTGTAAAAAGTAACCAAATTTTTTCTAGTGAGAGATTTCATACTAAATCTTCAAGTGGAGACCGGGCGCAGTGGCTCAAGCCTGTAATCCCAGCACTTTGGGAGGCCGAGACGGGTGGATCACGAGGTCAGGAGATCGAGACCATCCTGGCTAACATGGTGAAACCCCGTCTCTACTAAGAAATACAAAAAACTAGCCGGGCGAGGTGGCGGGCGCCTGTAGTCCCAGCTACTCGGGAGGCTGAGGCCGGAGAATGGCGTGAACCCGGGAGGTGGAGCTTGCAGTGAGCTGAGATCCGGCCACTGCACTCCAGCCTGGGCGACAGAGCGAGACTCCGTCTCAAAAAAAAAAAAAAAAATCTTCAAGTGGAATTAACTCAGTTAACACTTTCAGATTTCAAAAATAGATCAAAGTATTTTATTATTAGATTTATTTGCAAACACAGTGTAAAATAGAAGATTTTCCCTAACTCAACCTCTCACACATAGGTTAAGTGTTAACAGGGACACAGAAAATTAAATTACACTGTAAACTCCTTTGAAATCTGTAAAGCTAAAAAGGCATAATTGTTGCTACCTTTAATAGTATGGTTTTATATCTAATTTATGATTGAGAGAGGAAATTCTTAGTATTAGAAATTACTGATATTGCCTCTAGGTTCCCTGAAGGGTCTGTGAGCTAAACTTAATTTATAAATATGTACAAAATGATTATATAAATTATATCTTTATAATGCATATAACTATATAAATATTTATAAAATGATTGTGTTTCTGTTTTTAAGGAATAAGTTAATATTTTAAATTTTGACTTTTAATAAAATTGGGTAATACTTAATTGGTATTTTATCAGTGGCTTCCATTAATCTGTTGATGCTTTCTTGCCCCCAGGAAGCAGAAACACGTGGACCAGGCATCCCTTTGGGTCCTTTACTCTTCCAGTATTAATATATGCAAGAAAAAAGATGAAAACCAATGATTTAGGGCACATTAATATTTGATTTATCACAGTGAATAACAGAGAAACATAAAAGTATAAAATAACGCAATTGTTTAATCTTTAAGGCAAAATATATCAACATTATAAGGAAAAATGAAATCCCTCATCAGCCCTAGCATATGGAAGCAAATGTCTTGATTAGTAAACTGCGTTGCTAATTGCCTTTAACACTAATCTTTATAGGGTTTGCAGATGTAGCTCGTCTTTCAGTACTAATTCTTTAAGCAAATAGTCCAATAGATATTAACAGAGCCATTTAAAACCGATGCCAATAAAGAATGAATCCTGGGTACCAATATTTGTGTATAACAAAATTACATAGATGAGGAAAAGTAATATCAGCTGCTGTAACAGATCATCTCCTAAATTTCAGCGGATTAACACATAGACGCTTATTTCTCATTCACATAAAGCACAATCATGCTTCCTGGTTGGTATATAGACGTTTCTGTGTAGTCATTTAGGGGCCCAGGCATCTTCCATATTTGGTCTCTACATTCGCCTGAGCTAGAGCTCAGTTATTCCATTCAGCAGTTGGCAGCAAACAAGAACAGATAATCACACGTGAACAATTTATATGAACCAGACGTAAGCATGACACATATCACTTTCACTCAGATTTCACATGATCATACCTAACTTCAAGGAAGACTGGGATAGCTATTCTGTTTGTATATCCAACAAGATGGGATGTGAGTATTCTCTTATTTGTCATATGAATAAAGAAAGAAGCTGTTTTTAAGATCTTAAATGTATCGTAATACGGTGGGGTGTTTGATTGCAAAATTGGCCTCAATGATTCCCTTCACATTATCAATGCCCTTGCAATGCAATGTTGTAGCTATCCCAGGAAGACAAGGAAAGTGTGTCTCAGCCTTTTAAGCCTTTGGTGAATAGAATATGGAGGAGGTAACACTGGGACAGTTATGAGCTTATCTCTCAAGGTGCCTCACATGTTTTTGGCTTTTGGAAACCTGCCCAGCAACCATGAATAGATGCCCTAATTGGCCTGCTAGATGATGAGAGAGGAGAGCAAGGTGCCCCAACCAATAGACAGCACACCCCAGAAGCAGAGCTATGTAACTAACATAGAGGATGGCAGCAGATGCATAAGGCAGCCCAGATAAGACTGGGTAAATCTCCCCGATGAGGGCAGTGTGCACTCTTGGCTGACTAGCAAAATCACCAGCTAAATAAATAATTTGGAGATTGTTTGCTGAATAGATAACTGTTACGGACAAAAACAAAAATAGAAATAATAACTCACGCACATATGCTTAGAAAGTTGTTTTGTCGAAATATTTAGAAACTTGTATAATATTATTTTACAATGACATAAAAATAAATATACGATATTCTTTTTTAAAAAGGCAAAGATGATTTTTATTTTCAACCTAATAAATTTACCCTTCACTATCTTGCTAGTTATGGGCAACGAAGCAAGGAAAAAACAAAAATTATGCACTAATACAGCTCTGTTCTTCACATTAATGAATATATTATTTCACATTCTTCATTATTCTCTGCAACACTCTCATGAAACAGATGAGAAATATATTGCCTTTTATTAATCTTTTTAAAACAAAAGGCCTTGAAAAGTGAACTGCCTTTAAAAAGTTGATTAATTTTTTAAGTTAAAAAAAAAGAGAGTAGCCTGTAATCCCAGCACTTTGGGAGGCCGAGACGGGTGGATCACGAGGTCAGGAGATCGAGACCATCCTGGCTAACACGGTGAAACCCCGTCTCTACTAAGAAATACAAAAAAATAGCCGGGCGAGGTGGCGGGCGCCTGTAGTCCCAGCTACTCCGGAGGCTGAGGCCGGAGAATGGCGTGAACCCAGGAGGCGGAGCTTGCAGTGAGCTGAGATCCGGCCACTGCACTCCAGCCTGGGCTACAGAGCCAGACTCCGTCTCATTAAAAAAAAAAAAAAAAAAAAAAAAAGAGGGTAAGTTAACAAAAGAAACTGAGTTCCATGGTTCCTAGTTAAGAACGTTAGCATTTCTTGTTATTTTAGGAGTATGACTTTGCCATTTTCCCCTTAAGCACTCACTTGGAAATACCTGTTACTGACTACTTTAAAATAATATTATCACATTATTGTGATAACCTGTGCCTTTACATTGAAAGGATTATAAGAAAATATGCCAGATTCTGACAGGTTTGAGAGCTACATGACTTGTCAATATTCCACTTTGCTTTCACATCTTTCACTCCAGCCCACATTCCAAGACACACAGACCAACTGAGAAGTGCAACATGTAACCACCAATACAAAATGCATGCAATCCCTCTGGTGTTCATGATTCTCTCTGCATCACTCATTGAATTCACTAATCAGAGAATTCTTATGTC
Source organism: Papio anubis (assembly GCF_008728515.1). Classification (NCBI taxonomy): domain Eukaryota; kingdom Metazoa; phylum Chordata; class Mammalia; order Primates; family Cercopithecidae; genus Papio; species Papio anubis. The sequence goes on along the minus strand of NC_044981.1, from coordinate 87,450,169 downwards.
TTTAGCTTAGAGGAATGTAGTTTTTCTTCCTTAGTGATTATTTATTTGGCTCGGGGATAGAAGTGAGAATTGACTGTTTTCACAATGAAATTAGAACCAACAAACATAAGGAAAAAATGCTCAACATCACTAATGATCAGGGATATGCAAATCAAAACCACAATGCAATACCACCTTACTCCTGCAAGAATGGCCACAATCAATACATCAAAAAATAATAGATGTTGGCATGGACGCAATGAAAATGAAAGGCTTCTACATTGCTGGTGGGAATGTAAACGAGTACAACCACTATGGAAAACAGTGTGGAGATTGTTTAAAGAACTAAGAGTAGAACTATCATTTGATCCACCAATCCTACTATCCGGTTTCTACACAGAGGAAAAGAAGTCATTATACGAAAAACATACTTGCACATGAATGTTTTTATCAGCACAATTTGCAGTTGCAAAAATATGGAACCAAACCAATTGCCCATCAATCAACAAGTGGATAAAGAAATTTTGGGGTGTGTGTGTGTGTGTGTGTATATATATATATATATGATAGAATATATATATATATTCATTACCTTTTATGGCTGAATATATATATATTTATTCATTACGTTTTATACTCAGTATATATATATATATACACACACACACACACTACTGCATATATATACAGTATTTAAAAGGTAATGAATTAATGGCATTTGTAGCAACCTGGATGGAACTGGAGACTATTGTTCTAAGTGAAGTAACTCAAGAATGGAAAACCAAACATTGTATTGTTCTCACTCATAAGTGGGAGCTAAGCTACGAGGATGCAAAGGCCTAAGAATGATACAATGGACTTCAGGGAGTTGAGGGAAAGGGTGGGAGGGAGTGAGGGATAAAAGACTACAAATTGGGTTCAGTACATACTGCTCGGGTAATGGGTACACCAACATCTCACAAATCACCATTGAAGAGCTTACTCATATACCCAAATACCACTTGTTCCAAAAAACCTATGGAAACAACAATTTTTTTTAAAGTTAATGCATGAGAAATTTGAATAAATCATAATAAAAGGCGGTATTTTTACAGTGGAATTTTGTATTTCTGTGGATCCGTGGTAATATCCTCCTATCATTTCTGATTGTGTTTATTTAAATCTTCTTTCTTTTTTCTTTATTAGTCTACCTAGCAGCTAATTTATTTTATTAATGTTTTCAAAAAGTAAGTTCCTGGATTATTTGATCTTTTGATTAGTTTTTCATGTCTCCATCTCCTCCAGATCAGTTCTGATTTTGGTTACTTCTTGTCTACTGCTAGCCTTGGGAGAATGTTATAAACACCACTATGCACATAAACTAAAAACTCTAGAAGAAATAGAGACACTCCTGGACACATACACTCTCCCAAGACTGAACCAGGAAGAAACTGAATTCCTGAAGAGATCATTAATGAGTTCTGAAATTGGAGCAATAATAAATAGTATATCAACCAAACAATAAAAGGCCAGGACCAGATGGATTCACAGCTGAATTCTATCAGACGTACAATAAAGAATGTGTACCATCCCTACTGAAACTATTCCAAAAAAATTAAAAAGAAGGGACTCCTCCCTAACTCATTTTATTAGGCCAGCATTATCTTAATACCAAAACCTGGCAGAGATACAACAACAACAACAAAACTTCAGGCCAATATCCTTGATGAGCACTGATGCAAAAATCTTCAGTAAAATACTGGCACACCAAATCCAGCAGCACATCAAAAAGCTTATCCACCACAATCAAGTAGGCTTCATTGCTGGGTTACAAGGTGGTTCAACATAGGCAAATCAATAAATGTAATTAATCACATAATCAGAAATGAAGACAAAAACTACATGATTATCTCAATGGATGCAGAAAAAGTTTTCAATAAAATTCAACATCTATTCATGTTAAAAACTCTTAATAAACTAGGTATTGAAAGATACCTCAAAATGATGAAACATATATGAAACATATATGACAAACCCACAGCAAACATCATACTGAATGGGCAAAAGCTGGAAGCATTTCCTTTGAAACCTGACTCAAGACAAGGATGCCCTCTCTCACCACTCCTGTTTAACATACTACTGGAAGTTGTAATCAGGCAAGAGAAAGAAATAGACATTCAAATAGGAAGAGAGAAAATCAGACTATCCCTGTTTGTAGATGACATGATCCTCTATCTGAAAAACCCCATTGTCTCAGCTCAAAGCTTCTTAAGTTGACGAGTAACTTCAGCAAAGTGTGAGGGTACAAAGCTAATGTGCAAAAATCGCTAGCATCCCTTATATACTAACAACAATCAAGACAAGAACCATTTCACAAATGAACTCCCATTCATAATTGCCACAAAAGTAAAAGAATAAAGTGCCTAGAAATACCAGCTAACTAGGAAGGCAAAAGATCTCTACAAGGAGAATTACAAACCACCACTCAAAGAAATCATAGATGACACAAACAAATAGAAAGTCATTCCATGCTCATGGATAGGAAGAATCAATATCACAAAAATGGCCATAATGCCAAGAGAAATTAATAGATTCAATGCTATTCCCATTAAACTACCATTGACATTCCTAAGAGAACTGGAAAAAAATATTTTAAAATTCATATGAAACCAAAAAAGAGATCGAATAACTAAGGCAATCCTAAGCAAAAAGAACAAAGCTGAAGGCATCATGCTACCTGACTTCAAACTATACTACAGGGCTATGGTAACCAAAATAGCATGGTACTAGTACGAAAAGAGACACATACACAAATGGAACAGAAAAAAGAACCCAGAAAGAAGACCACACAGCTACAACTATCTGATCTTCAACAAACTTGACAAAAACAAGCAATGGAGAAAAGATTCCCTATTCAGTAATGGTGCTGGGATAACTGGCTAGTCCTATGCAGAAAATTGAAACTGGATGCCTTCCTTACACCATATACAAAAATCAACCCAAGATGGATTAAATACTTAAATGTAAAACCCTGGAAGACAACCTAAGCAATACTATTCAGGACATAGGCCCAGGCAAAGATTTCATGATGAAGATGCCAAAAGCAATTGCAACAAAAGCAAAAATTGGAAAATGGGATCTAATTAAACTAAAAAGCTCTACACAGCAAAGGAAACTATCAATAGAGTAAACAGACAACCTACAGAATGGGAGAACAGTTTTTCAAACTATGCATCTGACAAAGGTCTAATATCTAGCATCCATAAGGAACTGAAACAAATTTATAAGAAAAAAAAAACAAATGGCCCCATAAATATAGGCAAAGTTAACAAACACTTTTCAAAAGAAAACATACACGTGGCCAATGATCATGGAAAAAAGCTCAACATCACTGATCATTACAGAAATGCAAATCCAAACCACAATGAGATACCGTCCAATAGCTACAAGAATAACTATTATTAAAAAGTAAAAAAAAAAAAAAAAAAAAAAAAAAAAAAGATGCTAGCAAGGTTGTAGAGAAAAATGAATGACTTTACACTGTTGGTAGGAATGTAAATTAGTTCAAACCACATGGAAGACAGTGTGGCAATTCCTCAAGGACGTAAAGCCAGAATTACCATTTAACCCAGCAATCCCATTACTGGGTATATACCCAAAAGAATATAAATCATTCTATTATAAAGACACATGCATATTTATGTTCATTGCAGCACTATTCACAAGAGCAATGACATCTAATCAACCCAAGTGCACATAAATGACAGATTGGATAAAGAAAATGTGGTTCACATAGACCGTGGAATACTATGCAGCCAAAATAAAGAAGCAGATCATGTCCTTTTCAGGGACATGGATTAAGCTGGAGGCCATTATCCTTAGCAAACTGACAGAAGAAGAGAAAACCAAATAGCACATGTGCACATTAATAAGTGGGAGCTAAATGGTGAGAACACATGGACACATAGCAGGGAACAACACACCCTGGGGAGTTTTGGAGGGTGAAGTTGGGGAGGAGGGAGATAATCAGGAAAAACAACTACTAGGTACTAGGCTTAATACTTGGATGATGAAATAATCTGTATAACAACCCCTATGACACAAGTTAACGTACGTAACAAACCTGCACTTGTACCCCTGAAATTAAAAGTTAAAAAAAAAATTAAAGTAGAATTCAAAATTTCAGAAGATAGGCTGTTGCAAATTTCCTGTCTTTTTAGTGCTATTCCTCAAATTACTCTTTTATTATTTTTAAATTTATACTCATATTTGCATAAACACATCAAAATCATTATAATCAGTTGTATAAATGTAAAGTTTTTCATCAATAATTTAAAAAATTATTATATTACTTCTATTATATTATAATAGATACAGAGTAAGATTGAAAAGTAGGTGGTAGCCATAGCAGAAAGTCGCAAATCAATATTGTCTTCCCCATAAGTTTACACCTATTCAAGGGAAAAATTAAAAATTGAAGACCTAGACATTATGACCAATTAATTTATAAACCTGATTGAAATATAAGGACAAAATCAAATAAATATACATAATTGCAAATTATAGCAATATGTACATTCAGCAGGTATAGTCACCAGCTTATCATCTGCTTCTCTTCTTCTCTGTTAGACTGCCTTAATATAGGAAAGAAGGTCTATTGAACAAACCAGAACTGCATCTAATAAGTCCCCATGGCAGTGTGGTATTCCTGAAAATATAAAACTAAAACACAAAGTACTGCTAAATAATATTGCCTTGGGGACTGGATTGGCAGAAATTCTGTCTCATTAAAGTAACATTAAAAGTTAATTTAAAAGTCCCAACATGCAGTTTTATTCAATACCTAATATAGTGGAAATAAAACCCATTTCTGTGCTGCTACAGTATGAGATACTATGTGGGCTTATGTGACAATGTTGGCTGATTATATCCTGATGAAATAATGGAAATATTAATATCATTTTCTTTTTACAATGAAATATTAAGTTATACACAGTTAAAATCTTCGAATTTTCTATAATATGAGTAAATATAATAATGTTCTTGTAATAGCATGTAAAAGATGATGAATAGCATTATTCTATTACAACATGTAAACATAAACATTTAATAATACAGATGAAAGAATCACTAAGGAAAATTCTGACTCATCTATTAAGTAATAGACTTGAGGAACTTTTGTATTTATGAAAATCATTAGCCTCAATTGCCAAATCAAATTATATTGGTTAAATATAATGGATTAATCAGTCAACAACTATATAAACTGAACTTCTATATCATGTACTATCCATAGACATTACTGTCATTCAATTTATACCTTTATTAAAAGGTATAAACAAAACATGTTCAGAGCATTTTTTGAATGCCGTGTCATGAACAAAATAGTGTGAAATAGGGCCATGAGATTATCCTGCTCTCAAGATTCATATGATCTTATGAATAAAATGAAAAGGAGAGGAAATATTTAATTACAAAAGCAAAAGACACCAACAGTGTGTATTATCAAAATGTGAAGTTTCAGCTAAAGTGATTAGGGACACTTTTCCGTTTTGATCAGATCACGAAGAAGGAAAAGGGCATTGTGTCAGTAGGAAACTGGTGGGAAACAGACACAACATTCAAATACAGGATTGAGTAGAGGGTCTATTTATAATGGTGTGAGCAGGATTAAGGAAAACCAGGAAGGAATGATGCAATATTTTGGAAATAAAAACAGAGTGTCATCACTGGTTCCCATAACAAGGGAAGGAAACAGCATGTAACCATAAAGAGGAAAATTCACATAGTTGTAGGATAGGACTACTTATTAGGAGCTTTCAGTACTAGAAAGGTAGAGGAAAAAGTACCTTGAGTTGCCCTCATTTCTGCTGGCATCTTGCATTAGTCAAAACCACTAGAACGTGGAGGACAAGAGAGACCACCATGATTCCAAGAAGGTTAGCCTCTCAAGATGAACAAGGGTGGAGGGTGGATATAGAAGAAAAAATAGAGAATATACACTACAGATACGAATGTCTATTATAGAAGCACCTTAATATTGGATGGCTGCTAACTTAAAATTGTATAAAATATCACTTTAATTTTTTTCGTATAAACGCAAGATAAATTTGAGTCAGATTATTCACCAATGATAAACAAAATCATATTGCCAGTACTCTAGAACCTTTTGTGTGCTCCTTTGTGATCACAGCCATAACTGATCCTGATTTTGAGATAATGTCTTTGTTCTTTCCATTTTTTGCTACCTATTCACATATCCTTAAATAAGACCATTTAGCTTTGGTTGTTCTGGAAATGTTCATGACTTAAATCATTCCATCTGCATATTTGTAAGTTTGGCATCTTGTACACAACATTTTGCTCTAAAGATTTATCCATGGTTTTGCATGTAGAAATACTTTGGTCATTTTCACTTTTATAAATTATTCAATATCCTACAATTTATGTGTCTATTTATACACATTTGGGTTGTTTCTCTGGCTTTTAGCTATATAAAAATGTCACTCTGAGCATTTTTGCACATAGATTTTGATGAATACTTACATAAGCTCCTCTGGAATACAAACCTCAGGTCACAGAGTTTGCATAGTTTTGTCTTTGTTAGATAATGCTAACCATTTTCTCAAGCAATTGGCAATACATACTTCCACCAAGAATGTGTGAAAGTTTCCATAGCTTCGTATCCACACCATGGGTTATTGTCCAACCTTTAAATTGTTGTCAGTTTGATGGATATGTATAGTTATCTTTTGATAAACATAAGCTCTTAGTCTTAACGTAATATAACCTCTCAAGCAATGTGTTATGGTTAATTCATCTTACATCTTGTTTGAGAAATCTTTACACCAAGAGTCATGGAAATGTTATTCCTTATTACTTCTGAAAACCATTTTGTCTTTATCTTTCACATGGAGGCCTTTAATCTGTCGAAAATTATGTTTTGTGTGTGGTATAAGGTCAGTGTGAAATTTTCTCTTTTTTTTTCTACTTTTTAAATAACCACTTTTTTCTCCACTGATATGCAGTGCTACCTCTATTACATATCAGTAATTTATAGAAATGTGGCCTTGTAATGAAGATTTTAATATGCTGAATCTTTACAAAAATAGGTATGGGCTGGTATTACTCCCTGTTAGAAATGAGGACACAGATTGATAAAGTTAACATCTTTCCAGTACCAAATCACTAATAAGAGACAAATTCAGGATTCTAATCCACGTCGTTCTAAATTCAAAATCAAAGCTCTTTCCACCATGACACTCTGAGAGGAGAGAACAAGGATTCTCTTTTCAGATATTATTTGATTGAGCTTACCTCCTAAATTCCGATTCCTTTCTAAATTAACTCTTAGTATATTCATTCGTGTTTCTTTCTCTCATTTAAACTTCTTGGTGTTCATCTCTACTTGTAGTTATCTATGGAATCTGAAAAAAACTTTATTTTCTATTCGGAAACTCCAAAAGCACTCTCACTTTCCCAACTGTTTTATTCTGGTTTAGAGCTAATTCCTTAAATTCAGTATGACACTTGACTGTATGATTAGTGAATCTATCTGCAATTGCTTTCCACCATTTTCTTCCATTACCTTTGTTTTCTCTAGCTTTGCTATAATTCCATACATCTTCCCAGTGGGCTACTTACTAATTTCTCAATGCCTAGGGCAATGTACATCACATATTAAGGTGCTTGCCCTCCTTGCGCAGTGAATCCAGTTGTTCTAAAGTAACTGTTTCACTCACAGAAAGCTCCTGTGAGGCCAGTTCTAATTCCATGTTGGTATTTCAGGTATCGATAACATAATGAAAGATATATTTTAGTGGAGATGTTTTTCTGTTTACCTCCAAAAGTCACAAGGTAAGTGAATAAGTCTTCTTCCATATTTAAAAGTTAGCACTGGAAACAATAACTGATTTTGGTCCCATTGTTGAAGAACCCAGGAAATCTGTAAATTGACATAAATCTGCAAATTGACATAAGACTGTAAATTGACATAATATTACTAATATTGCATCAAGATCTGTGCTTTGAATTCACAGGACAATGGCAAATCAGTAGAGTTTATGTGATATCTTACAAATTAAGTTTTAATCTTATTTTTCATCCAAGAAGTACTTATTTTTACTGTGTTTAGAACAAAGATGGCTAAATTGTACATACTAAAAAAAACAAAATAATGTAACATAAATTATTGACTGCGCTAACATTTGACACCTCTAAAATAAAGGACAACCAAATACATGTTCGGATAGGAAAGTTGTAGTATGGGTATAAGAATGCATTTCAATTTATAATTTTTCAAATGTCATATTTTCCCTTGAGATCACAAATATGTTTCATATTGTGGGTGAAACAGTAAGACTGACATGTCTTAACATTGTCATAATATCAAGAGTTTCATGAGTTGGACTCCCAAAGCCTCTTATGACTTCATTAGCTACTTTCTGTTCTCCTCTCTCAAAAACTCAAAGAGGTAATTCATGTGAGTGTGTCATTCCAGGCTATATCCATGACATGGAATTATGCTTTCTTTGTTCTTGCAATAGTGCTTTAGGGTAACATTAGCCTCCCTTTTCCTTTTCTGCTGCATTGGTGGTGACTTGGGTTTTTTTGTTTGTTTGTGTTGTTTTGACTTGCTTGACTAAGGTGGAAATCACAAAAGGAAATAAGGTTTGAAAATAAAAACAGAACCACTTCTTCATAGGAACTCTATTGTTCTGCTGCTAAGTGTAGAGCAAATCCACCAGCTGCAAGAGAACAAAGAGCTGTCACATACACCTTCAGTAATGAAGAGCTGTTCTTTCCTGTTAGATTCACCAAGCAAGCTCTTAAAGTCCATTGTGAGTCTATTACTATTATGATGACAGCTTTAGTAGGTTTAGCCTAAGGGGATATCCATTGTTGTGCATAAAAACAGAGACCAGTGTGTGTGTTTCCAACTTTAAAAAGGTTTTGCAGCTTCAATTTCCTTTTATCAAGTCCCACAGTCTGAATTACAGACACATTAAAAATGTCAATTTCCCTTCATATGTGATGATCAATCATTTTAACCATTTTAGCAATTGATACTGACTACAACTGGAACAGCAAGTCACATTCACTGCATTCATGGCCCAAAAGATCCAATATATCATGCCACAGTCCAAGTGTTCATTGTAATTGGGTGCACATGTATGGGGGTGTGTGTGTGTATGTGTATGTAGATAGAAAGCAAGCTAGATTACACATATATGACAAAAATATATAGTATATTTAGTATATGTTATCTGTCTATATATTTATTACATGTCTATAAGGCTAAATTACTGCTTTTTACTTGAGAACCCAAAACAAAAAATGTAAATGAGAAATCACACATTTTAAATAAACGAATATTTAAAGATTTTTATATCATAGTGACTATGTTGTCCACTGAAGGAAACCATAGACTGCATTTAAAATCTATTGTATAGACACTTACGTTTCAAGGAAAACTAGAATAGAAGAAAATGTGCCTAGAAGCGAGATTCAACATAAAACGTTTAAGAACCTGATGTGAAGGAGACCTGGCACAGTAGGTCATATCTGTAATCTCAGCACTTTGAGAGGCCAAAGCAGGAAGAGTGATTGAATCCAGGAGTTCAGGGCTGCAGTGATCTATAATCATGTCATTGCATTCCAGCCTGGGCAATGAGAGAGACTCTGTCTCTAAAAAAGAAGAAAAAAAAAAACTTGAAAGAAACAGTCTATGTCTAAAGAGAGAGAGAGGTGCATTGAGTGCTAAGAGATGACATTAGAAATACTCTTGGGAACCACATTACTGAGGACATGGTAAACAAGTTATGAATTTTAGTTTTATTTGGAAAGCAATGATTTGTGAAACTCTATACTGAAGAGGGTGGAATTTCTAGTAAACAGACAAGTCTGGCTGCAGCGATATGGAAATTGGATAGGAAAGAGATATGACATAGAAAGCTGTTAAGAAACTGTATCAAGAGCTCAGCCTTCTTTTCACGCACTTCTAATAAACTAGGCTCACAGGAGGGAAGGTGTATTAGCCAGGGTTCTCCAGAGAAACAGAACTAATATTACATATAAGAGGGGATTTAATATGTGAACTGGTTCGTGCAATTATAGAGGCCAAGAAGTACCACAATATACTGTTTGCAAGGTACAGAATCAGGCAAGCATGTGGTGTAATTCGGTCTTTTCAGTGTTAGTATAAAAGCCTGAGAAACACAGTGGGTTAGGGAGAGGGGTCGCTACATTGAAGTCCTGGAGTTTGAAGACCTAAGAACCAAGAGCTCGGATGTTTAAGGACAAGAATAGATGGATGTCCTAGCTCTAGAAGAGAAAGCAAATTTACCCTTCCTATTTTTTGGTTCTACTTGGGCCCTCAATGGATTGGATAATGTAAACAGCAATTTGCACCACAGGTCTAGGGGAAAATAGCAATAGGAAGATAAATCTAAAGACGCTAAACAGAACACTGCAAAGAGAGAGAATGAATTAGAGACTCAGGTAGAAAAATGCAGGATCAAATAAAAAGGAGTATATGTCGAATTGGAGTCTCAGAAAGAGAAAATAAAGAGAATGATTCAGAGATTATGTTTGAAGAGATAATGTCTGAGGATTTTCCAGAAATGATGAAAACATGAACACTCATATATAAAATTAGCAGATAAGAAGCAGAATTTTATGAGATAGAGATAGAGAGGGAGAAGGAGAGATGGAGAAAAGGAGAGAGGAAGAAAGAGGAGGAAAAGAGGAACAGAGGAGATTGAGAGAGAGAGATCGCAATTCATCCACACTTCAACATATTTCAGTAAGAGCAGGCAGGTTATCTACCAAGACAGATAATTAGGTCAATAACAGATGCCTTGATAGAATCAATGGAGCCAGAGGACAGTGGAAAATATCTTCTAAGTGCTTAGAGGAAGGGGAGGGAAAAAAAAAACTCTCATACTTAGAACTTTCAAAAATCAGGAAAAAGAAATTCATTTTTAGATAAATAATTATTTTATCATTAACAAATTCTTACCATGGAAAACTTACGAGAGATATATTATGAAAAAATACTACTACTCCAGAAAGTTTAGCTGAATGCAGAAAAGAATAACGAGTGAAGGGATAGGTAAACATGTAGATAAATGCAGGTGTTTCATCAAAATACATACCGAGTACCTACTATGTACTAGGCACAGTACTAAGCAACTGAAATAGAATTCTGCATTTTTGCAGCTTCCATTCTAGTGTGGAGAGACAATATAAATAATAAGCATAATAAATACATATGTTTGAAGCAAAACATATATTATCCATGTAAATAAAAATAACAGCATAAAATTTATCATGTAAAAATGAATGTAAAATACTGCACCAATATATTATATGTCAAGAAGGGATGCAAGCAGATTAAAGTTTTACAAGGTCTTCACCTCTTTCAGAGGGTGGAATTAATGTGTAACACATTTTAAAATTTGTTAAGAATACGTGATACAATTCCATAGTTAACTGTGAAAAGATTAACATTAAGTTTCCAAGCCAGCAAAAGGATAAATAGAACAAGAAGTTATAAACATATGAAAACTGAAGCAACAATAGCTGGCATCCAGGTTAAAAAAAATCTTAATATGGGGTAGTAATAGACAGGATTTAAAAACAATGAACAAATTCTTGAAATATTTAAGTGGAAGAAAAATGGAATAGAGTGATGGACTGTAGTACAAAAGGTGAAAGAGACGAAAGAGCCAATGAAAAATCTAGGTTTTTGATCTGATGTTTGGGGTGGAAAGCAGTACCATTTACTAGAATGAAAAAGGGACTTGGAGGAGGTTGCTGGTGATTTTTATTTTGTTTTGGAAATTTCACTTTTACTTTCAATGAAATATGCAAATAAATGTTATGCATTAAATGTGCAGATAGTGGTTCTGAAGCCCATGGAAATTATAAAGGCTTGAGTTATAAATTTGGCACTTACATTCATGACATGACATGCATTTCTTAAACCCTCGCAACTGCTGCAAATTTTTCTCTCCAGATTTCTTTCTGTTTATTGTTATTTTTCTACCTTTATTCTGTTTATTCTTACCTTCTTCATTCACCTCCTTTCCTTAATAGTACCCTGGCAGAATACCAGTTGCAGGGGTGTTACTGGTTCAAATGAGGGTGCAATACTCATCACTGGATTTGGTAGCATTTGTAAAAATGTAAAGTGCAGATATCTTTAGATCCAACAATTACACCTTTAAGAAACCATTCTTAAAGATTCATACATATAAGCAAGTATATATATGGAAAATGTTTATATCAGATTGTGTATAATAACTAAAACTAAGAAAATGCTACCATATGGGTTAAAAAGGTGATTAAATGCTTTGAGCATGTTTGTGCAGGGGAATATTACATAGTGTTTTAAAAAATTGAGGAGGAGCTTCATGATTTGAGATGTATAAGTCACATGTCTGTCACCAATTAAGCTTAGAACATACACATACAAAAACAAAATGTTGAAATTATTGATTGAAAAATGTATCTTTAGGCCAGGCACGGTGCCTCACACCTGTAACCCCAGCACTTTGGGAGGCCAAGGTAGGCAGATCACGAGGTCAGGAGATCAAGACCATCCTGGCTAACACGGTGAAACCCCGTCTCTACTAAAAATACAAAAAAAAAAAAAAAAAAAAAAAAAATTAGCCGGGCGTGGTGGCACGTGCCTATAGTCCCAGCTACTTGGGAGCCTGAGGGAGGACAATTGCTTGAATCTGTGAGGCAGAAGTTGTAATGAGCCGAGATCGTGCCACTGCACTCCAGCCTGGCCTATGGCAAGACTCTGTCTCAAAAAAAAAAAAAAAAGAAAAAGAAAACGTAGCCACACTTACATATATTTTTTTTTTCACTTTTGGTAATTTACATAGGCTTCTAATGAATCTATTCTTTGCTTTTTTAAAAAAGAAATTGATCATAAAATAATATTTTTAGATACAAACTTGCCATTTTTTAGCATAGAGCAAAATAAATTGATTTAAAATGTATCAATTTAAAATTCTGGAACTCTTTGCATCTAGTTATCTCATGTTTTGCTTTTATCTGGCCTTTAGGGTTTTATCAAAATGCAAGAAAATATGTATTCATGAACACACTTTAAATGAGCTATAATTAAAATTACTGAAAACTGTTTACATTTTTGTAAATGTGTTGGCATTTCTATAATTTTATCTTATTTAGTTCACCATCTCTAACAAACTCACTTTCCCTGCCATCTCAAAATGTATCATTACAATACAGAAGGGATATTGTTGTGATAGCTACTACATTTCTTCATTTAGCATAGCCTGGTGTCAGGATGTAACAAAAGACCTTTTTTGTGAATTAGGGAAAACATTGTTTTTTAAAATTTGCTTGTTATTCTTATATTCTATATATTTTATGCCCCAAAAATACAAATAAACATGAGCATCACATACATACTATATATTTTACCTTATTTTTATTATATCTAAATATTATAGGAATAGTAATCATGTGAGCAAGAGTAAGGACTTCCAATATTACCCACTTTTTACCACTTGAAATATCCCTGCCTTTTCTTCTCCATCTTACCTAGCATCCCAAAAAGGAGAGCTAAAGAAAGGAGTTTACTAACTCCAAATGTCTTCCTGAATGACAGAGAAATTAATGGCTAAAGTTCAGAGCAGGGTTCATTAATAGCTGAAGTTCAGCCAGGGTGGCTCAGGCATATGGTAAAAATTAGAAGAGCACTAAAGAAATTCCTACATCTAAATCACCTGGCCTTTCCTGTACTCTGTGCCATCAGCTGGGAATAGAATCTTCCAGTCCACTATCAAAGAAAAACTTATAATAGAAAGACTCTTTTGAGAAAAAAATACATGCCTTAAACCCAAAGGGCACAGATCATCTGGGAGGTCTGAGAGTTGTCATATTGAAGAAGGAAAAGGCCTGTGAATATAAACTTTGTCCTTATCTAGCAAGAGTCAAATGAAAAACATGTGGGTGTGGACTCGGCTTAGGAGAACTGGAATCTTGAGATGGGAAACTTACCTAGCAGAAAAACAAATTCAACTTCTGAGTACCTGGTTTTAGCTGGGACTAGAGTAACAAAGTGAAAAGCACTAAAGCTAAGAAACTGAAAGTATTAAGCAATTGATTCTTAATCACAGATAAATTCGTCCAGAGAAAACGATGAATTATGCTTGTTCACTGAATATCTCCCCAATTCCCTGTTCTTTTCCTTAACCTCCATTTTTCAGGTAATAAAACTTAATGGCATTCTAATAGGAACTCTATCATAATTTTTAGAAGGTATCTAAATATCACTTTATGCCAGGATATAAATGATGAGTGTCTAGTGAAAAAGAAAAAAGTCAAAATGATGAGAATGATGATATCCGAAAACTAAATAGTGCCTTCAATTCTCAGTAAAGGTTTTAACATTCTCCTCAGCCTGGATACCTTTCCCTGTATTCCGCTGTCACCTTTTCTTGTATGCCCTTCCTTACTTCCTTGTTGGGATTCATTCTCACATGTCTTCTCCCACACCTTTTAATCCTTTTCACAAAATGTAATTGTATAAATCTGTTTCCTTACTCAACTGCAGGCTCCTTGAGGGCAATGACTATGTCTCATTTTTATTTATTGATTTATTTTTGCTTCCTAGAGTCTAGAGTATTGCCTGGAATATAGTATTTGTTGAATTATTGAATGAATTAATTAACTGCTTTTGTTATTATGTTATTTTGCACACTTTTTTTTTTATTACTCTTTATTAAGACTTGGGTTCCCTAATTAAAAAAAAAAAAAGCTTAATGAGGCTTCAAAAATTTCTTTCTAATTTGGTGCTTTTCTTTGCTGGCTAAAGAATTATGGCTACTTTAATTTTGCATGGCATAGGAGAAAACAATATAGTTCTCACCTAATTAGTAAGAGGAGTGTGAGATTTGAAGAAAACAGGTACATTTGGGTGATTACCAAAGTAAGATTCCCAGCATATAGTCAGCATTAGTTGGCCCTGGGATTTTTAAGTAATAAATATTAGGGTGTCTGAAATTCCCTTTGCTCATAAATTTAATTACTATTTATTGAAAGTTATTCCCTGAGAGGAAAGGAGATGAAGAAAAATCAAGGAGAAGTAGGAGGTTTTTTGTTTTGTTTTTTCTGAGAATTTACAGAAGGTATAGAAAAAAAAAGTGTGGTCAAGTTGGCAGAAGTTCATGATTACGTAAATAATATCTGCTTCCTTACAATATCAGATTCAGAGTTCAATGTTGGCATGGTGGGTCCACCTCATAATTTTAAATGGTATATGCTAGAGACAGGACTTATTAGCTGTGAGTCTATTCCTGAACATAGATTCTCCCTCTCCCTTACCCCAAACTCCTGTTCTTGAATTATCCTGTCCTCGAATTATCTCATTTCTCAGTGACAGCTGAGAGTGAATTCAAGGAACATGAGTAAATGCAGAGCTAAGCCTTGGGGAAAATGATCATCACATTAGCAAGAGTAGAGACACTTTTCTGCCCTGGAGGGTAACTTCAATTTGTAGGAATGTTATGTCAAAGGATTCAGGCCTTGATAAAATCAGCCATGTCCAAAATTGTCTACTGTCACTTTTCTCCAGTTTGCTTTATTTTCTCCCTCTTCCTTACTACGTAGACTTTCCAGATCGGTATTATTAGTTGTTAAATCTTGCAACTCTGCCACTACCACAACATTGGTATTTATGTAGAGTTCACTTGGCTACCTCCTGTGTAGTAAGCACAGAGTAGGCTATGATAATACTAACCTAATGATGATGACTTAACCCCTAGGAAAGTTGGCCATTTGATAAATATTTACATAGGGTTATTTGATTCTTTCATTAATAATTGATTTTTCAAAATAATCCTGACACTTTTGTTTCTATTTTCCTTTAACTTGTTGTCTCCTAGGTCTAAAGCCGATCAGGGCTGGTGCTTTTTCACCTTCTATCTTACTTGATTGAAGTAGTTCTTATGCATAATTTGTGCTGCTACTGCTTGATTGCTGTATTTACAACAAGTATACTGTTTTCGTGCTTATATTTAGCTTGAGCCTTGAGGCTGCTATGACTATAGTTTCAGTTTGTGAAATGTAACCTTCATTATTTTTGGTGAATCTATAATATGCATGATTTTGCATGGGGAATTTTCTTGAATTGTGCATTTATTTTTCCTCCTAGTAAGAACAGGGTGTCCTTGATTCCTTGCATGTTGATGCACTCATTTTATGTAATGTTTGCTTCTTTGTTTCTTTAACTGTATTAATGCCAGCAAACTTCAGAATAATGTTGTGATTAGAAGTTTTACAATAACACAGGTGCGTAATTCTTTTTAAATTTTTGTTTTTCTCCAAGATAGTAATAATGTTTTCCAGAAAACCATTAACAATCTTCCTCTAGCAAAGGAGGTTGGGAAAAACTTGGAAAGTATTTAGGGTATATGCTCCCATAACTTCAAAGTCTAGGCAGAGCATGGTGGCTCACACCTATAATTCCAGCACTTTGGGATCACCTGAGGTCAGGAGTTTGAGACCAGCCTGACCAACATGGAGACACCCCGTCTCTACTAAAACTACAAAATTAGCCAGGCGTGGTGGCACATGCCTGTAATTCCAGCTACTCGGGAGGCTGAGACAGGGGAATCACTTGAACCCGGGAGGCCGAGGTTGTGGTGAGCTGAGATTGCGCCATTACACTGCAGCCTGGGCAACAAAAGCGAAACTCCATCTTTAAAAAAATAAATAAATAAAAATAAAATCTACTCCGCTTTCTAAAACATTGTCTTAGATCCACCTTTTCACCCCTTAAAAATTATTATTTAAAATAAAATGTAGGATGCTGCTTATTTGAGCTGCTATTCTTAATATCCATACTTTCATATTCTCAAAACCACCAGGCAGCATTCATAGAATTTAGCAATAATATTATTGACCTTGTAAATTATACAAGTAGTACATCTGTCAGTGTAGAACAAATAAAAATACAGAAAAAGATAAGGGTAATAAGATATTCATTACTCAGAGAGTACAGCTGTCAACTTTTTGTGGGTTTTTTTCCAATGTTTTTTTTTGTATCTATGTGAGCATATTTGGCACAACCTTATGTATAATACAGAATTAAGACAATACTATATAGACAAATTTGCATTATGCATTTTTCAATTAATATTATTCTGTGGATTTCCAAAATAGATCTATATTCTCTGAAAATATGATTTCTAATAGACTTCATACAGTTATTATTATAGAGACAGCATAGTGCAGTAAATATCCTATTGGTAGATATTTAGGTTGTTCCAACTTTGCATATGAAGGAAAATTATATGTGCATATATAGACACTTTTTGGGCACCTCTTGTTACAGTCGTAAAAATAGAGTTCTGAGTCAAAGGCTTTAAATTACTTAAATTCTTTTGATACATATTTATAAATTATTTACAAAAAAAAAAATGAAGGTCAAAATTGTACGTTATTTTTATTTGTATTTTTATTTTTTATGAGACACTGTCTTGCTCTGTTCCCCAGGCTGGAGTGCAGTGGCACAAGATCTAGGCTCACTGCAACCTCTGATTCTCCCGCCTCAGTCTCCCAAGTAGCTGGGACTACAGGTGAATGACACCACTACCGGCTAAATTTTGTATTTTTAGTACAGACAGGGTTTTGCCACGTTGGCCAGGCTGGTCTCCAATTCCTGACCTCAGGCGATCTACACCTTGGCCTCCCAAAGTGCTGGGATTACAGGCGTGAGCCATCGCACCTGGCCTAAAATTGAACCTTATATTCTTTAAAGTTATATTTTTGGCTATCTTTTGAAGGTGAACAAGTTACTGACTAGTTATATTTCCTTATATTAGAACTGCTGCTTTAGGCTTTTATGTTTTTGAAGCAGTTATTTTTCTTATTGGATTATCAGATCTCTTTACATATTAAGCATTTTATTTTTTCATACTGTTTGTAAACTGAGCCAAGGATTCCTGTGCTAGGTACTGATCAAACAACATAGAAAAAGTACTCACTTTCACAGAGATTATTTTAATGGTCAGAAACATAATAAACAGATAACCAAGTAAAATGTAGTTAGTGATCCAGATATGTAATAGGGAAGGTGCCCAGCAACACTTCATTTGCTCACATTGTCTTTATTTGGGTCCTGCATATTTCTCATCATATTTCTTCTTTTTCACGTTTTGTTGATTTTTATTTATGCTTAAAACATTTGTGAAAATTTAATATAACAGAATACTTTTCTATATAGCTAAAAAGTCTGTCTTATTTTGATCATGCACTTATCAGAGACTGCTTGCAACAAACAATTCTGAAAAGTACCATTCTCTCATAGTAGTTTATAACAATTTGTTTTTGTTAATGACTTGCCAATAATGTGAAGTTCTAGACTAATTTCAGTAGCAAACAGAAAGGCCACAGAATGTAAAACAATTATAGTTCAGTATGTGCCACGTAGTTTTGTTGCAGGAAAAATTAAGGTGTGGAGGTGTTTGGATGAGGCAAATACATCTAAAGAGAATCCTTAGGTGTACCCATTCACGCAGGTACACTTTAAAAGGAGGTCATCTGAGAAGATCTCATATTTTCTTATGACCACTAGCTTTGACAAATAGTAAAACACCTTAAGGAGTAAGGATAAAATAGGGGGCCCACAACAATGGTATGATTGTTTTATTAGTTCATTCTCATGCTGCTGATAAAGACATACCCAAGACTGAGTATGTCTTTTCATTTATAATGAAAAGAAGTTTAATTGACTCACAGTTCAGCATGGCTGGGAGGCCTCAGGAAACTTACAATCATGGTGGAAGGGAAATAAAACACATCCTTCTTCACATGACAACAGCAAGAAGTGCTGAGTAAAACAGGGAAAAGCCCCTTATAAAATCATCAGATCTTGTGAGAAGTCACTTACTATCGTAAGAACAACATGAAGGTAACCTCCCCCATGATTAAATTACCTCCCACCAGGATCCTTCCACAACATGTGGGAATTATGAGAGGTAAAAATCAAGATGAGAGTTGGATGGGGACACAGTCAAATCATATTGTTCTGTCCCTGGCCCCTCCAAAATCTTATGTCCTCACATTTCAAAATGCAGTCATGCCTTCCCAATGATCCCCCCAACTCTTAACTTTTTCCAGCATTAACTCAAGAGTCCAAGTCCAAAGTCTCATATAAGACAAGGCAAGTAAGTTCCTTCCACCCATGAGCCTGTAAAATCAAAAGATCAAAAGCAAGTTAGTTACTTCCTAGATACAATGAGAGTACAGGTATTGGGTAAATATACCAGTTCCAAATGGGAGAAATTGGCCAAAACAAAGGGGCTACAGGCCCCATGTAAATCTTAAATCCAATAGGGCAGTCATTAAACCTTAAAGTTCCAAAATGATCTCTTTTGACTCCATGTCTCACATCCAGGGTGCACTGATGCAGGAGATGGGTTCCAATGGCCTTGGGCAACTCCACCCCTGTGGCTTTGTAGGGCACAGCTCCTTTCCTGGCTGCTTTCACAGTCTAGTATTGAATATCTTTGGCTTTTCTAGGTGCAGGGTGCAAGCTGTCAGTGGACCTAGCATTCTGGGGTCTAGAGGACAGTGGTCCTCTTCTCCCAGCTGCACTAGGCAGTGCCCAAATGGGCCTATGTGTGGGGGCTCCAACTCAATATTTCCCTTCTGCACTGCCCTAGCAGAGGTCCTCCATGAGGGCTCTGCCCCTGTAGCAAACTTCTGCCTGCATATGCAGGCATTTCCATACATCCTTTGAAATCTAGGCGGAAATTTCCAAACCTCAATTTTTGACTTCCGTGTACCCAGAGGCTCAACACCAAGTGGAAGCCACCAAGGCTTAGGGCTTGCATCCTCTGAAACAATGGCCTAAGCTGTACGTTTGCCTTTTGCAGCCACAGCTGGAGCTGAAGCATCTGGGCACTGTGTCATAAGGCAACATAGAGCAAGGGGGCCCTGGGCCTAGCCCAGGAAACCATCTTTCCCCTGAGGCGTCCAAGTCTGTGATGGAAGGGGCTGCCATGAAATTCTCTGACATGCCTGGAGACATTTTCCCAATTGTCTTGGTGATTAACATTTGATTCCTTGTTATTTATGCAGATTTCTGCAGCCAGCTTCAATTTCTCCCCAGAAAATGAGGATCACATTTTCTGTCACATCATGAGGCTGCAAATTTTCCAAACTTTTATGCTCTTGTTCCACTTGAATTCCTTGCCATTTAGGAATTTCTTCCAGAAGATACCCTAAATCATCTCTCTCAAGTTCAAAGTTCCACAGATCTCTAAAACAGGAGCAAAATGCCACCAGTCTCTTTGCATAAAGAGTGACCTTTACTCCAGTTCTCAACAAGTTCCCATCTTCATCTGAGACCACTTCAGTCTGGACTTCATTTTCCATATCACTATCATTGTCCATATCACTTCATTGCCCATTTCATGTATTTTTGGTCAAAGACGTTCAACAACTCTCTAGGAAGTTTCAAACTTTCCCACATAATCCTGTCTTCTGATACCTCCAAGTCTCTAGGAAATTCTAAACTTTCCCACATATTTCTGTCTTCTTCTGAGTCCTCCAAACGGTTTCCACCTCTGCATGTTACTCACTTCCAAAGTTGCTTCCACATTTTCAGGTATCTTTGCAGCAGTGCCCCACTCTCTGCAGTACCAATTTACTGTATTAGTTCATTCTCATGCTGCTAATACATACATACCTGAAACTTGGTAATTTAGAGTGGAAATAGGTTTAGCTGACTCACAGTTCAGCATGGCTGTCGAGGCCTCAGGAAACTTACAATCATGGTGGAAAGAAAGGCAAAAATGTCTTTCCTCACATGACAGCAGCAAGGAGAAGTGCCAAGCAAAACAGGGAAAAGCCCCTTATAAAACCATCAAATCTCATGAGAAGTCATTCACTGTCACAAGAACAGCATGAGGGTAACTGCCCCCTTATTAAATTACCTCTCACTGGATCCTTCCAATGACATGGGGAATATGAGAACTGCAATTCAAGATGAGATTTGTGTGGGGACACAGCCAAACTATATCAACGGTTAATTTCATGTGTCAACAAGACTGGGCTAAAGGATGCTAGAAAGCAGGTAAAGCGTTATTTCTGGATAGGTCCATGAGGGTGTTGGTGAAAGAGATTACAATTGAAAGTGGCAGAGAAAAAAAAAAGTGTGACCCCACTAGTCAGGCATCAAATAATCTGCCTGAATAGAATAAATAGGAAGAGAGAGAGTGCATTTATCTAACTTCTCTTATCCTCGACTACAAATTATACCATTAGCTTCCCTGGTTCTTAGACCTTGATACTCACCCTGAACTATACCACTGGCTTTCTTGGTCCTCCAGCTTGCAGAGGGTGTGCCTTGGGGGTCCAAGGCCTCCATGATCTTGTAAGCCAGTTTCCATAATAAATTTTCTCTTACCTATCTATCTTTCCATTATTTATCTACCCTATTGCTCTGTTTTTCTGGACCATCTTAACTTATACAGATGGTATTTAGCAGTAATTGAGAAGGGGGATATAGGTCATGGGCTCTGAAAGAGAGGAAAAATTAAAAGATAGAAGGTTACAAAAGGGAGCAAATAGTCACTGATATGGTTTGGGTATGTCTCCCCCCAAATCTTATCTTGAATTATAACTCCCACAATTCCCACATGTTGTGGGAGGAACCCAGTGGGAGGTAATTAAATCAGGGGTGGTTCTTTCCTGTCCTGTTCTTACGATAGTAAATAAGTCTTACAAGATCTGATGGTTTTTAAAATGGGAGTTTCCCTGCACAAGTTTTTCTCTCTTTGCCTGCTGCCATCCATGTAAGACGTGACTTGGTCCTCCTTGCCTTCCACCATGATTGTGAGGCCTCCGTAGCCATGTGGAAATGTAAGTCCATTAAACCTCTTTTTCTTCCCAGTCTTGGGCATGTCTTTATCAGCAGTGTGAAAACGTATTAATACAGGCTCTTATGTGACCCTCTTTTCCTCTGACCCAGCAAGGACATCTGTACACATAGGTCCTAGACATTTATAACCATATAGAAAATGAGTTTATGGAAGACTCACCATATCACCTTGCAGGACAAAAAATAGGAAAAGTGTTTGAGGATTCTCAGGCAATCAGACAATGAATTATATTTTCAACACCATGCCAGGCTTTGATTAAGATCTGTAATTAGAAGGCAGAGGTAAAAGTATAATTAATCTTAGTATCTAATTAGATTTTTATAATGATTAGTGTGGTATTAATAATTTTGTCAAAAATGAATAAAGTTTAAACTTATCTGAAGTTCCACTCTCCTACAGCTATATGTGGTGGAGAGTGCAAAGCAAAAGTGTAAACTAAAGTGGCAAATGACAACTATTAACAGGATAAGAGCACCAGAGGAGCTTAGGACAGAATTGGAGAAATAAGTGTGGGCAAAGGAATGTACTCTTCCATTTCTGGGGAAGAAGTATTTGTGAACTACTAAATGCTCAACAAAATGCTAACTCCCAAATGAGCCTTATCAGTCATGTGATCACTAGTTCTTCTGCGAGCAGAGAGAGGAATCCAAGTCATTCAATCTGATAGACCTTCTCAACAGATTCCCATCTTCATAGGTGTTCTGCTCCCTGTACACCATTCAGGAAAAAGCAACAGGCATATCCCTCCCTTCCAAACCTGTCATTATGGACTTAAAAAAAGGTATCTATTTTTTTTTTTTTTCCAGAGAGATGTCACTTAACATTCTCAAAACTAAATTTAGCTAAATAATTTTTATGTATATGTTTCTTGCTGAAATTTACAATGTTATTGTTAATATGAATAGCTACCATAACCTTGTTTTACCATTTGACAATGCAAAACAATTAGTTCTGATGAACCATATGTGTGTGCTTATGTATTTATAGATATTAAACTTCATATTCTGTTATATGGATCCTAACTCTGAAAAGCTTAATGCTGTGCGTAGAACAGTGGAATATATCTTAGGACTTCAATAAATAATATATAATTAACCTAGTTAACATTTTGTGATAACTATAATAATGATGATGACAATGATGACAATGATAATGATGGCAATGATGATTTCTATTCACAAAGCTACCATTTATTGTGTTAATAGTGACTGATACTGTGCTAAGCACAACATGAACAATTATGTCGTGCAGTTTCTCTAACAACCCAATTTGGAAGGCACCATAAATAATATTTAGAGATGTGAATCATGATCAAGGCCTCAAGAGGGCTAGAATATTAATCATACTGTTTGGAAAAGCCCATGTCCTCAACTGTCATACAATATTTCCATAATAAGTTTGGTTTTAAGTCAACCAAGTATTATACATACTTTTGTACTATTCACTGTTTGTTAGATTCTCTGTGCCTAAGAGTTCACACCTTGTTTCCTTAGACACCAAACATTTCATGAATGTTTATGGCAGGCTCAGTTCCATGCCCTGTGTGCCATCAGGTGTGGGTGGACAGTTTTCAAACTACCTTCTCCACAGAAACCAAACAACTGAAATTCTGCATTGGGAAAACATACAGTACTAAAACATAGGTTTATGATATTTTATATTTATTTATTTTTATTTCAGGTTTTTAAAAAAGACTTTAGTTTATTAGAACAGTTTTAATTTCACAGAAAAATTGAGGGACAATACAGAGATTTCCCATATATCTTCTACCTCCACACATACATGGCCTCCCCATTATCAGCATTCCCCTGAAGAGTGGTAATATATTATACAGTTCATGAATCTACACTGACACATCATTATCAGTGAAATGATAGCTTATGATATCATCATTATCGGTGAAACCACAGTTTACACAAGGGTTCAGTCTTGATGCCGTGCCTTCTATGAGTTTGGACAAATGTATAATGACATGTATCTATAATTATAGTAACATAGAAATAATTTTCATCCCCCTAAAAATTGTCTATGCTTCCCCTGTTCATCTTTTCCTCACTGTAGCCCCTGGCAACAACTGATCTTTTTATTTTCTCCACAGTTTTGCCTTTTCTTCAATATAATATAGTTGAAATCATCTTGCATATGGCATTTGCAGATGGGCTTTTTTCACTTACTAATATGCATTTAAATTTCTCCCATGTCTTTCCTTGGTTCAATAGTTCATTTATTTTTATTGTCTGGATGTACCATAGTTTATTTATCCATTCACCTACTGAAGAGCATCTTGGTTACTTCCAAGTCTTTGCAATTACGAATAATGCTGCTATAAATATCAATTTGCAGGTTTTTGTGTGAACCTGAGTTTGCAACTCCTTTGGGCTAATATCAAGAAGTATGATAATTGGGCCATATAGTTAGAGTGTGGTTAATTTCTTAAGAAACTCTGCACTATCTTCCAGTGTGGTTGTGTGATTTTGGATTCCCACCAGCAGTGAAAGAGAGTTCCTGCTGCTCTACATTCTCGCCAGTATTTGGTGGTGTCTGTTTTAAATTCAGCCTTTCTACTAGGTCTATCATAGTATCTTATTGTTGTTTTTATTTGCATTTCCCTGGTGAATGATGTGAAACATCTTTTCCTATGCTTATTTATAATCTGTGTACCTTCTTTGTAATTTATTTTTAGTGTCTTACAATTTTTTAAAAGGGAGAGTTTTTAAAGTAAATAGATCACTTTAAGAAATCTCCCTTAAAGAACATTCTAGGTCCACAGAACTGAAAGTTTAGGGTAGAGCTTCCACATACAGTTATACCAAAGACCTTGGATAGTCAAAAGGGTCATACTGCTTACCTGGAGCAGGGGCAGCATCATCATGGAGTGGGAGGACACTCTTTGGTGCTAACGCATTGTCTGCTCTCCTGAGGCCAGCT
Organism: Papio anubis; assembly: GCF_008728515.1. Taxonomy (NCBI): domain Eukaryota; kingdom Metazoa; phylum Chordata; class Mammalia; order Primates; family Cercopithecidae; genus Papio; species Papio anubis. The sequence goes on along the minus strand of NC_044981.1, from coordinate 87,425,351 downwards.
TCCAGAGACAGATCCTTTTCTAAAGACATTGAATTAAGCTCACAGTGTGCTTGACTGTGGACATCTCAAATGAATTACGTGATAATCACGGAAATTCAGGGAAGCTAGGAGAAAGAACAGTCATTAATGGTATGCGGATTCCAGAGTCCCATTCTCGGCTCTAGATTTACTTTTCAGAGAAAAGTCTAAGCAAAAAAAAAAAAATAGGGTTTAAAAGTATTTGGCACAATTTTCTCTGCAGTTAAGTGCCAATATTCAGAATATACAAAGGCTTTTCAGTTGAGCAGCAACACAATCTCAAGGCAAAAGATCAGTTTTATCCATAAATAAACATACATACGGTGGATTAAAACCTCTAAAAAATTGAAGGTAAATATTTGCAAAGCAGCTGAGCAAAGTTCTGGGTTTAATGGCAATTAGTGAAAGTAGAATAAATGTCATTTTAAATAAGAACCCTGTTTGGGTCCCATAAGTGTAATCCTGCAGGATGTCTACCTCAGCCACGATGGGGTGGATTTTCCCTCTCTCTTAAACAATTAGGAAACTAGACAAAAATACATGAAACAATGTTTTTAGACATTGGGTAACAGGCAGTATCAGGGTTTTATTCCTTGGAAAAAAGGGAAGCAAAAAGGTGAGCCCCACAATTTAGTACTCTATGAAAGTAATTAGCAGGCCACAGTGGAGACAGAGGGTATCCCAACAGAGCCTAATAGTTGTGCTTACTTGAGGAATGAGAATCTAAGGGTCAGAGAGTCCAAACCAACGAGAATTTGAGAAGCTAAGTATCAGAGAGAAGAGTTTTGGAGATTTAAAGAAGGGTTTCCTCAAACCTTTGGCCAAGTAATTATCTGTGCCTTTATAAGATGAAACTACCTAAGGCTAGACAAAGAACTTTGGAAAGCAATAGCCAAAAACATCCAGCAGTTCACCTGGGCTGGGGACAGTTTACACCCTCACTACCCAAATTGAAAAGACCTCATAGTCCACAAAGTATTGGAAAGGGTCCCAGAGGATATCATTTTAGGAGTGAGATTTAATTAATTCCATACTAAAAGAAGTCCAGTTTTGCCCTGCAAAATAAATAAATAAATAAACAAATAAATAAACCTTAATGCTGTCTTGATAGTATCAAATTGATTCCAAGTAACTTAATTGCCTGCCAGACAAAGCTGAGCCCTAGGTAAACAAAATCCAACAAAATACAGAAAGCAACAATGCAGTATTCACATTGTCTTGAGTCAAATAAAAATACACCAAGAGGAAGAAAAATGTTACCTATAAGTAGAATAAAACATAATCAGTAGAAACAGACCCCAAAATGATAGAGATGACCTTCAAACAGCTATTGTAAATATACTCCATATATTCAAGAAGAAAGAGAAAATCATTGGGATATTATATGACCCAGATGGAGCTCCTATGAAGAAAAAACACAGTATCTAAAATGAAAAGATAGTGAATGGCATACCAGCAGATTAGATTAACAGCAGAAGGACTTTAAAATACAGTTTACCCTTTAACAACATGGGGCGTGGGGCCACCGATCTGACCCCTGTGCAGTTGAAAATCTACATAAAACTTTTGACTCTACAAAAACTTAACTACAAATGGCCTACCATTAACTGGAAGCCTTCCCAATACCATAAACAATGAACATATATTGTCTATGTTATGTGTACTATATATTGTATTTTTACAGTAACAATAAAGTAAGATCGAGATAAAATCACAAAGAAGAAAAAATTGTATTTATAATTTTTTAATTGAAAATGGATTATCATAACAGTCTTCATCCCCATTTTCACATTGAATAGGCTGAGGAGGAGGAAGAGAAGGGCTTGGTCTTGCTGTCTCAGGGGTGGCAGAGTGAGAGAAAATCCACTTATAAGTGAACCTGTGCAGTTCAAACCTGCGTTATTTAAGGGTCAACTCTATACTATTATAAACTATAGAAAATAAAAACCACAGAGAAAATAAAGACTGAAATAAATAAACAGAGCATCAGTGATATGCAGAATCATATAGAAAAATCTAATATTTTGGAGTTCCAGAAAGAAAAGAGAGAGAGAGACAGAGACCAAAAAAAAAAAAAAAAAAAGTTTGGAAGATTAATGGTCAAACCTTTTCCAAATGTGATGGAAAATATAAATCCACAAAGCAAAGAAGCCCAAGTAAACACTCCATGTAAAAACAGTAAGGCACAGTAAGGCACCTCATAATTAAATTGCCAAAAACAAGTAAAAATATCTTCACAACAGCCATATCTATTATGTATAGAGAAATACAAATAAAAATTATAGCCAACTACTTGTCAGAAACTTTGCAAGACAGAAAAACTATAGCAATGCATTTATATGTTGTAAAAAGCAAAACAAAACAAAAAACCTTGCCACCCTAGAAACTATACCCAGTACACATAACTTTCTAAAATAAAAGCAAAAAAAACTCCTTCTGGAAATCAATAGCTGAGACTATTGCCACCAGACCTGCAATATAAGACGAGTTAAAGCAAGATGTTCAGGCAGAAATAACATGACACCAAATGGAAATTCAGATCTTCCCATAAAAATAAATAGCCATATAGGTGGTTAATATTTCCATGAATATAAAAAAGACATACTTTTCCATTTTTAAACTTTAAAAAATAGTTGAATATTAAAAGCAAAAGGAATAACAGTATGTTCTATGCTGGGGTGGGGACTAACTGCCAGCGAAAGTAGATTTGGTCTACTTATAAACAATGACTAGCAAATATACATTCTAGATAGAATGTAGAGCAAAGAGATATAAACCTAAACAGTTTCAGAGAAGTCAGCCATATTAAAGGATGGAGGTATAAGGAGTGTCATTAAATCATCACTTTCTACTCTGCATCTACTACCTGCTCATTATCATATTGTTCAAAGTGTAAGAAAATGCCATAAAAATAACATTACTTTGACTCTAAAGCATTTGATATTAATGATGGCTTTATATTTTAAATAAGTCATGACTTGTAAAGTTCACAAAGATGTAAGAATGTGTTTCAGTATTAGTTGCTAAGATGCATATTAAAAGTGTTACCTCATTTTTCACAAAAATAGACTAAAATTTTACACCAGCTTTAGAATATATACTTTGAATGAAAAGGTAAGATGTCTACAGAGCACATTTTATATTTCTAAAACCAGAAAGGAAGAAAAAATCTTCAATTCATAAGAACAAATTAAAATAACCGTTGGATAATTCAAACTGTGATTAATTGAGAGGCTTATATCCTTAGAAGCATAATGCAGTTGCATTAAACTCCTATAGCTATTACCCTGAACCTGTAATTGCATCAGCAAATTTTTGCTTTCTTTTAGGGATCATCACAGCATGAGAGACAGGAGGAGTGGAGAAGGAAATATAGTATTCATTACATTCTACAGAATGTCTAACCATAGAGTAAACAAACAGATGATGGGAATGCTGTTCCAATAAGAACTTTTCCCATTTTTAATTACGTGGTCTTAGAGTCCTATGAGAGACAACGTGACAGACTTAGGCATCGAGAGTATTTGGGCAAGCACAAATCCTCTTAATAAAATAAAAAATATTTGAAAACAAAAGCAGAAAAACTGTATAACCAGGATTTTAGCCCTTGACATTACATTTCTGTCGCATTATGAAAACAACCTTGGAGCTAATCATATCAAAACCTTATAAAGACTTTCTACCATCAAAGGTATTTACATAGAATAATAACAATATAAAACACCAAAGCTCTAATTCAGGCAAAACAATATGCAATTCTAATCTTCTTAGTTTAAAAACAAACCTGAATAAAGGTCATATCCAAGGTTTTCAATACACTTTCAACTGCACTATCTTAGAAAAATAAAAATTAGCAGTCAAGGCCACACTTTGGGGAGATAGTAAAATATTGTATTTTGAAATTAATTAGTATAGTAAATACATAAATACTTAGCTTAATCTAAATAAATTTAATTATATTTATTAACATTAGTAACCTTCTAGTACAGACTAAAATTGTTACATTTATTTGCACACAAGGAAAGGTAAGCAGTTTTCTAAGAACTACTCAGTAAGCTATAATTATAGTTATTGATTTAGTGTTTATTTTATGTGTGTGTGTGTTTTATGCACATGATATTCATAAACATATACATGATATACATGTATATGAATGTGTTTATATATTAGTATGTTTATATACCATGTTGTAAATATAATGACATTATATGTATATATTTATATTTGAGTGTGTGTATACGTAGATATGATATCCAACACTATACGAATTGCAATGTAATTAATCAAAATTATTCAGATTAAGGTTTTATCTAGACTAGAATAGCACAGCATTGATATTATGTCATATCTCTCAATTAAGTTCTTATTTAATCAAAATCACAAAAGAAAATTCATCATTACAGCAATATGGATGTGAAAACTCTAGTGCTATAAAAACACAAATCCAAAGAATCCTAAGCATGAGATTGGAATATAGCATTGGGCATTTGAATTACTGAATGCAAACTCAATAAATAAATATCAATTATATTTCTGTATACTAGAAGGAAACAAATAAAGGGTAAAACTCAGAAAAATACTATTCTACTCATAATAACAAGAAAAATGATAAAACACTTAAGAATAATTTTAATCAAACCTGTTTAATACTCTTACGCTGAAAATGATAAAACTTTGCTAAGATAAATAAATGAATGTTACATACATTGAAAAATATCCAAAAGTTCCTAGATCAGAAAATTCAATATTCTTAAATTGATAACTGTTATCCCAATGATAATTCAAGTATATTTTAAAATAGAAATTTACAAGCTATTTCTAAAATACATATGAAATTGCAAAGATTCTCAAACAGCCAAAACAATCTTGAAATAAAGGCAAAACAAAATACAAATCGTGAGATAAATCTACCTGATTTTAAGGGTGACTAAAAAGGCAGTATAAGATTGACATAGGATAAGCAAATTGGTCAAAGAAATAAAGTGTCTGTTCCTATATTCAATAGAAAATGAAAAATATTTTCAACAAATAATGCTGAATATTTATATACACATATATTATGTGTATATATATGTATGCATATATATGAACTTTGGGATCTACCTAACACCATATAGAATAATTGACTTAAGGTGGATTATGCTTGAAAAATAAAATCTAAAAAAGCTTCCATAAGAAAACATAGTGGAAATATCTTTGTGACACAGGGATAGAAAAATATTTCTAAGTTTATATACAGCAGTAATTTTAAAAGAACAAAAGTAAACATAGACTTTTTTTAAAAACAAAAGCATTTTCTCATCAAAATCACTACCAAGAAAAATAAATAGGTGAGTCACATATTGTGAAAAAAAATACTTGCAAAGATATATGTAACAAAGGTCTTACATTCAAAAAATATAAATAGGCTGGGCAAGGTGGCTCACTCTTGTAATCCCAGAACTTTGGGAGGCCAAAGGGTGCAGACCACTTGAGGTCAGGAGTTCGAGGCCAGCCTGTCCAAAACGGTGAAACCCCATCTCTACTAAAATAAAAAAAAAAAATTAAAAAAATAAGCTGAGCATGGCAGTAGGCACTGTAATCCCAGCTACTCAGGAGGTTGAGGCAGGAGAATCACTTCAACTTGGGAGGTATAGGTTGCAGTGAGCCAAGATCACACCACTGCATTCCAGGCAATAGAGAAAGACTGTCTCAAAAAATAAATAAATAAATAAATAAATAAATAAATAAATAGTGTGTGTGTATATATATACACACATACACACACAAATAGTTTCTAAAACTGAAATAAATGCACACACACTTCATAAGGAAGACTTATGGGTGGTCTATGAGCACATGAATCATGGAATATCACTAATCATAAGGGAAATGCAAATTAGGACAACTAGAATAGCTGAAACAAACAAGCAAAAATGATATAAAATGTTCATGTATATATGAACAGCTGCAACCCTCTAAAACATTGCAGGTGGGAATGCAAAATATTAAAAACACCTAGGAGAGTGGCTTATCAGTTATTTCTCATATCAAACATACACCTACTCTATGACTCAGTAGTTCTACTCAAGAGAAAACAAAATATATGCCCAAGGAGATATATGTCCAAATTATTTGTCCAAGAGAAATAAACAAATACATATCTATTCATATATATATGAACAGATATAAATATATATGAATATATATATGAATATATATATGACTATATATATGAATAGATATATATATTCCCCAAATGACTCATGATACTATTTTAAAGTAGTTTTATTCAATAGACAACAACTGGAAGCACTCTAAATGCTCATCAGCAGGACGGTGGACTAAGAAATCCGAGTATATTCTTACCATGGTATACTAATCAACTATTAAAAGGAATAAACTACTGTTACAGGCAATGATGTGGTTAGGCTTTGTGTCCCAACCCAAATCTCTTCTTGAATTATATAATCCCCATAACTCCTATAGTCCCCATGTGTCAAGGGAGAGACCAAGTGGAGGTAATTGGATCATGGGAACAGTTTCCCCCATGTGGTTCTTGTGATAGTGACTTCCCATGAGATCTGAAATCTGATCGTGTTATAAATGTTTGGTAGCTCCTCCTGCTTTCATTCTCTCCCCTGCCACCCTGTGAAGAGGTACCTTCTGCCATGATTGTAGTTTTTTTGAGGCCTCCTCAGCCATGTAAACTGACAGTCAATTAAACCTCTTTTCTTTATAAATTACTCGGTCTCGGGCATTTATTTACAGCAGTGTGAGAACAGACTAATGCATGCAACAAGGTAGAGGAATCTCAGATATATCTTGGACTTGAGAAGCTGAGCACAAGTTAGTACTTAATGTATATTTCCACTTATAAACATTTCTACAAAAGGCAAAACTAAATTTTGGTGCAAATAATTAGAAGCTTAAGAGGTGAAGGTTGATTGGGAAGGGACAGAAAATGAGAAAAGTGTTCCTTATATATATATACACATTTCCTTATATTATACACATTTCATAAATAAGAGTGAGTTACCCAAATATAAGTGTTTTTCAAAACTCATAGAATTGAACACTTAAGATTTTTGTGCATTATTGTAAATTAATTCATCTCCAAAAATAATTATAAACAAAACACAATAAGAACAAAAATGAAATTCTAAGAATATACAAATGTCAACAATTAAACACAAACTTGTATTTATTTAATTACAAAATGTGAACTGTTCCAAACCTTTCCTCAGTTATCCTTCTAAAACAATTGTTGACTACCATTAACAGTTGGATATGTATCTTTCCAAGACCTTTTTTCAATTTTCTACTTGTACATATAATAATAATTTACTGATGATGGGGCTAGGTGCCTCATGCCTGTAATCCCAGCACTTTGGGAGGACAAGGCAGGTGAATCATGAGATCAGGAGTTCAAGACCAGCCTGGTCAATATGGTGAAACCCTGCCTCTACTAAAAATAAAAAAAAAAATTGTCCAGGCATGGTGGCGTGCGCCTATAGTCCCAGCTATTCGGGAAGCTGAGGCAGAAGAATCGCTTGAACTCGGAGGCAGAGGTTGCAGTGAGCCGAGATTACACCACTGCACTCCAGCCTGGGAGACAGAGTGAGACTTCATCTCAAATAATAGCAATCATAATAATCATTATTTACTGAAATAGCATTATTTTCTACATACGTTTTTAAAACTGGTATCTTTACTCAGCAACAGATCATATTTTCATTTTTGAAATGGCTCATCCTTTTAAATAGCTGAAAACTACTCTATATCTATAATATAGACATATTATAGTTTATTTGGCTATTCTTTCTTTAATAAATGCTTAAGTTGTCTTCAGTATTTTACTTTGCATAAACAAGGCACATTAACAGTTTTTCATAGTTCAATTCCTAAAACTGTAACACTAGGTCATAAGTACACATATTTTAAATTGTGATAACCTCTTACTTATTGCCCATCAACTTTCACACCCACCAACAGAATGACAGTGTATCATTTCTCATGAAGTCATTACATCTGGTATAATGAGTAAAATTATATACTTCTCAGTGTAAAAAATATAATGGATGAAGACTCTCAGAAGAGATACCTAGAATGGTTGAAATGAGCTCCTGTTTCAACCCCTTCCCAATCTTCTATTAGGTAGAATTTTTGTGAGAGATAAAATAATCATATAACACAGATCTAACAAAATAATTGCTAGAGTTTCAATGCTTAGAAAGAGTCCCTTTATAAAACGTGTGTGGAGATTCATCCTTAGAAAAATTGTCACAAGTTATCTAAACAATATATTCTAATCACTCTGTGCTTTACACATTTCATAATTCTTCCCAACTCACTGTTTGAGTGAAATTTACACAAACTGCTTTTGATATCAGTAATTATCCATTTAAAAAAAGAATGAAGTCAACTGCTACTCATTTGAAAATCATTTGTATTTATAATATATTTTCCTGTATTCCCACATAACCAGCTATTTATTTATTAGGGATGTGTGAATGGTAAATTCTTCATTTGATTTGTTCATTTTAATTATGTATAAATAATTTAGCATGCAGGCTTCCAAACATACAGAGCCAGTCTTCATCTTCTGCATATTCAATTTTCATATAACCCAAAGCTGTAAACTTTACAATGATACTCTTAAACTTCATTTTTTATTTAAAATACAGTCGTTTTAGTTTATTAGCTAATAAAAGACTATTATAACCTATTATATCAAGGCATTGTTTACAGTGGCTTCTGTATTGTTTCTAACCTACTACGTGACACCCATCCCCTCCAACTTTGTAGACTTTCCAAATACCCCGTGGCACTATAACATGAAGATTTCTCTTCCTATCTTTCTAAAACCTCCATAGGTTCTCATTTCTGCTCTCATTATGTGTGATCATTATCTGTTTCAAGATGTCTATGCATTTTTCTATATTATCTTTCTCTTGGGGAGACTGCTTTTATAGCTTCAAATATCACGTCCCTGGGTACTATTTTACATATATACTTGTCATGATTTCCCATTCTGAAAATGTGGTAGGTGGATATACCCCCTGCCTACAAGTAATTCCTTTGGAACAGTGGTCCCCAACCTTTTTGGCATCAGGAACTGGTTTCATGGATGAAAATTTTTCCACAGACCAGGTAGAGAGGATGGTTTGGGGATCCCATCTGAGGGTGATGGGAGACACTGACAGATCATTAGGCATTAGATTCTCTTAAGGAGCATGCAGCCAAGATCCTTACATGTACAGTTCACAATAGGTTTTGTGCTCCTATGAGAATCTGATGCTGTCATTGATCTGCCAGAAAGCAAAGCTCAGGTGGTAATGCAGGTCATGGAGAGTAGCTGTATATACAGATGAAGCTTTGTTACTGGTCTGTGGCCCAGGGTTTGGGGACCCCCACTTTAGAATAGCCTGCTTCAATCAACTCCAAAACACAACCCAATTGAAATACAACATTTTCTTACACTAACTTCACTTCCTCTTTTTTTGTCTACAGCACTGTATCTCATAGTCTTCATGATATATTTTACAATTTTCTTTTATTTTGCTCTTTCTGCTATCATTTTGTTATCAAGGAACCTATCATCAAATTTATAATCTCATCTCCAAGTAGATACCTTTACCTATTTTATCTACACAACATAAACAATGTCCCTAGCTGCACTCTCCCTGTGCAAGGCTCATCCTTGTCCACCCTGCTTCAGCTATGTACTTTTTCATGAAAGTCTTCTTTGACCTTACTTCCCACTGAGTCCTTTCCCATCTGAATTCTGGTCATTATTTCTACAGTAGATAGGTCCTTCATAATCTACAATTAAGAGTAAAGCATAATCACATCTCTAAAGTCTATGTCTACAGTTTCTCATGATCCAGATTAAACTCAAGTATTTATTTGTTTGTTTGTTTGTTTATTTATTTATTTTCAGAACTGTTTAGATTACCGGTCTCTTTAGTGGAAGCCCACGATACTACGAGCACCTTAGTCATTTTCGTTTTTTTTTGTAATAAAGAGTTTAATTGATATAAGGCTGACCCATGCAAGAAAACTGGAGCTACAGCATTCAAATCAGTCTCTCTGAAGGCTCAGAGACAAGATTTTTTTATGGACAATTTGGTAGGCAGGGGTCTAGGGGATGAGTGCTACTGACTGGCTGGGGATGAAGTCATAGGGGTGTGGAAAACAGTCCTCATGTGCTGAGCCACCTCTTGGTGAGACTACAGGACCAGTTGAGTAATGAGTCATGAGTCCCAGTAGTGTCAGTCTGAAAAATATCTCAAAAATCAATTTTCAGTTCCACGATAGTAATGTTATCTATAGGAACAACTGGGGAAGTCATGAATCTTGTGACTTCTGACCACAAGATTCCTAAGCAGTAAATGATTATAGAAACTATGCCTACATTTTAAAAGATTTCAGGTCCCTCCCATAATCTTATTTTTGCAGCCTTTTATTAGTCTTAAGAGAGGCAGTGTTTAGTCCTTGATTAAGCAAGGGGTTAGTTTTAGGGAGGAATTATCATTATTTTTGCTTTCTAGTTAAACTATACACTAAATTTCTCCCAAAGTTAGCTTGGCCTACACCCAGGAATACCAAGGACAGCTTGAAGATCAGAAGCAAGATGGAGATGACTTTGTCACATTTCTCCCACTCTCATAGTTTTGCAAAGGTGGTTTCAATTCCTCCTTGGGCTTCAGCACATCTCACTCCTGAGTTGTGAGCTACAGAGATGGGAAAAGGCCAATGACTGCTCTAACTTCTTCCTGTGATGGGGGGCATAGTTGGAATAGGAGTTGCTCACAGAGTAAATGGAATGAAACTGTTGCAGTTGTCTGTATGTATTCACAGGTGCCTGGTTGGGGTCCTAAGGTGTGCATAACAAAAACATTACTGAATTTATACACAGCTTTAGTACAAACACGTAAGTGAACAGTACACTATATGATAAATGAACCCTAACATAATGAATGAATGTCCTAGTTTTAGGAATCCCTATGGAACTGACCTGAAGCCTTAAGGGCTATAGGTGAATGACCTTGAGAACAAATCAGATATGGAATCATTAGCAGAGATTTAAAAGTAGCAAATAAGACTGAGCTCTAATAACAGTTTTACTATAGTTTCTCTTGAAACATAACTTTTTTTCTCTTTATTTTCCAATACTTACCAAGGAAATATCATAGTAGAACAAATTTATTTGTAAAATAAACTCTAATGCCATTAGATTTGTCCTGATTATTGGCATACAATGCAGCAAAAATAATTATTTGTCATATAAACATTTTTAATTGTCTTTGCTGGAACTTTTCTATTGTAATCTGAGATTAGGCCTTATAAAAGCCTCTAGAGTCTAGCCAAGGATTTATTTGTGCCTGTAGATACCTATATGAATTTAAGATCTCTTACTGAGATCTCAGAATAACTTGGTGTTCCTGGGTCCATCAGAAAGTGACATTCTTTACTTACCACAGGCCAAGAACCATGTACAGAAGAAGGTGCAAGTCCAGTTTCTCCAAGAGGCTTTTACCATCTCCATAGGTCAACCTCCATTTGTCAAAGCAGCCTAAAAACATGTAATTCCAGTCAAAGCCTTGGTAAAATAACCATTGTCTCCAACTGTATCCTGCAAAAAACAAACAAACAAAAAAACCCAAAAACCGTTGTATCTTATTGTACTTATGCAAGTAACTATATTGCCACAAGTTAAGAATACTCACAAATAGTTTCCAAATTCTGGAGAAATCAGGTAGAGAGAAAGAAATATCCTCCAGGTTATGCTTGTAGTAGAATACTTTACTCAACTGTTAAAAGCTAGTCCTGGTGCAGTGTCTCACACCTGGAATCCTAGCCCTTTGGGAGGCCAAGATAGGTGGGTTGCTTGACTCCAGAAATTTGAGATGAGCTGAGCAACATGGTGAAACCCTGCCTCTACAAAAACTACAAAAATTAACCTGGCATGGTGGTTTGCACCTGCAGTTTCAGCTACCTGGGAGGTGGAGGCAGGAGGATTGCTTGAACCCAGGAGTTTGAGGCTGTAGTGAGTGGTCATCCCACCACTGCACTCCAGCCTGGAAGACAGAGTGAGGCTAAGTCACAAAGTAAAAAAAAAAAAAAAAAAAAAAAAAAGGGTGTCAAGAGCTCAAAAGAAAAGTTTTCTTCACTTTGAAAAGCAAAACAATTGTCAACTTCTCGAACAAAAAGTTGTAAAAAGATTATTTCAGTCTTCTATTGGTTCAGTCCATGTGAGTAACTCCTATTCTGCTTGATATTCATGAACACATCAGTGCTCTATGTGAGCCGTGAAAGTTTTCCCCTCTATTCTAATGGCACAATCTCCAACATTACTAGAAAACTGCATTCAAGAGCACCTGTCTTTGTCCTATAGCTGATTATGAAACAGCTTTTTGTAAACAATCAAAGTAAAATAATTGTGGAGGACAAGTCGCAGAAAAGCCATGGCTAATAACAAAATTGACAAGGAAATTTGGTTATTTTTGTGACATACAACAATTTAACATAACCATCTTAAGTGTCACTGATAACATACACTGAGACATATCAGAATCACAGGAATCTCATACAATTTTGGAACAGACGCTAATACGTTTATATAAATACAACTGAAAGAAAGTCAAATACTATTTCACACTTGAAAATACTTCCTGTATGATTCTAGCATACCAAAATAAGCCAAATGTCTCTTTTGGACTTCAGAAGATCTAGCATCTCAAAGGGTTAATGAGTTCAAAAGGGCTCAATTTAGAAGCTGAAATTTTGATTTTGGAAGGTTTATCAAATATTAAAGGTTTAACACACTTGATATAACAAAATAGGACCACAGGTCATTAACTTAGCCAAAGTTGTAATTCAGAAAATTTCAGAAAAGCAAAAGCTTTTATGCACTGATAAAGGTGAGACTCAGCTTTGCAAACAAGACCCAATAAAGACAGAATGAAGCAAAACAAATCTGTCTCTCCTCCCTCTTCCTTTTTTATCCTTTTCTTGCAGTTTATTCAAAAGCAACAAAAATTTTCATTATCTCTCAATATTACATGAAAATCTTGTTTAAAAAAGAAAACCAGTCGGGTGTGGTGGTGCATGCCTGTAACCCTGGCTACTCGGGAGGCGAGGCAGGAGAATTGCTTGAAATATTGGGGTGGAGGTTGTGGTGCCGAGATCGTGCCATTGCACTCCAACCTGTGCAAAAAGAGAAAAACTGTCTCAAAAAAAAAAAAAAAAAAAGAGAGAGAGAAGGAAAACCAAATTTTACTTCAATATATTAATATCATTAGCCTCTCACGCACATGATCCATGAAAAATCCCCCCCAAAAATGTATTTGATGTTATGTTTACCTACCATCTTCCCATGAGTGGAGTCAATGCTGCATCACTGTAGAAACTAGCCTGCTTAAATTTAATTCCTGAATGACCATACCAATATACACTCCTGAGAGGCTGAATATATAAAAGGACAATGACAACAGAACTCTGACCCACAAGCTCTGCAGAAACTATCTAAGAAAGCTATGACCTAATCAATGACTGCCAACTTCCTTACTTTCTAACCCTGCTTCTAACTCGGGGCCAACCAGAGAAAACCAATATTCTGCCCTAGTCAATCACATAGAATGTCCTGCTTTTAGTTAGCTAGTCAGCTCCCATGCCAGTATTCCCCAAACAGAGCACACCACTTGGAACCTGGAACCTTCTCTCTCTCTCTCTCTTTCTCTCTCTCTCTCTCTCTCAATCTGTCTCTCTCTTTCTCCACTCGAGAGCTTTTCCCTGCTTATCTTGGAATCTGTGCAAATGCAAGTCATGGTGTTTGACTCCCTAGCTATAGCAAGCTCTGAATAAATAGGCTTTGTTTTTTCTCATTTGGTTGATTTTTATTTCTACACTCTGAAATAATTTGTTTTTGACATTAATTCAATCCAAACTGAAATATTTTGCAAGTGATGACAACTTTATCTGTGTTTACTCATCCAGAGTGTCTTAGTTGGTTCAGGGTGGTCTAACAAATTACCATAGACTGGATTGCTAAAACAACATTTATTTTTCACGGGTTCAGATTCTGGGAAGCCCAAGATCAAGGTGCTAGCAGATCTGGTGTCCAGTGAGAACCTGCCTCCTGATTTGAAGATGGCTGTGCTCTTGTATCTTCACTTGTGAGAGACCTTTGTAGAGAGCAACTGGGGCCGCTTTTACGTATGATCTTAGCCAAAAGGCAGAATAACAGTTGTGGCCTCTTTTATAAGGACATTAATCCTATTCATAAAGGTTCCAACCCTCATGACCTAACTACTTCTCAAAGGTTATACCTTCTGTTACAACATATTGAGGTTTAGGATCCAACATATGATTTTTTTTTTTTTTTTTTTTTTTTTAGGGAGTCAAACATTCAGTCCATAACAAAGAGAAATTTTGAATCATTGAAGTTATCAGTGTACATTCATTGCCAATGATATGTGTTAGGTCATGCTTTTCATCCTTTGATCAAACTGTTTGAAGAGCAACTGTTATTACGGATGCAACTGTATTTGTGGGCCATGAGTATTTTATATGGAAGAATTACTAAGCCTGAATATATCACTTTAGATTAGGAAGGGGAAAATGGACACAGCTGCACAGGTCACTACTAGGAAGTTTAACAATATCACTCATTATTGGTTCTTGTTGTTAAAGATTTCCAGAATTTTCCAGGTGCCAAGGCTGGAAACACATGCTTTTTCCTTCTAAATGTTCAATTCTGAAATCACAGACCCACTACAGGCCTGGAGAAAGCTGCAATCAATACCCTTTTCAATCTGCACTTTCAGTGAACACAATTTAGCAAGGGTACACAAGTAAAGCATTTTCTGATCCGAAAACAATAGGAACACAGAGATATAATGCTGTATCTATGTCTCCACTGATATCCTGAAAGAGCAATTTAATTTTGCAGCCAGCCATGTGTAATTCGAGTGTGACACATTAACAAATGGATGGCTGGTCCATCTTCCTGGCTTCCTGTCAGGAACTGGCTCTTCTGATGCCTTTGGGCATGTCAGAGGGAACTTTAGCCCATTCAGAGCTGCATCTGAAGGAATTAGGGGACAAAAATGTGGACTGATGTGGACAGCAGCTGTAAGGCAGAAAAATTAATAGTCTCATAGAAAACCATATGCAGTGTAGTAACAAATCATGGGGAAATTGACATTTTACTTAGTTCCTCAGAACTATTTTAAATATAGAGTGTTAAACTTATCATTGAATTTATTGAACTTATTTAACTTCTGCCAGAATTTAAAAATAAGTAAATCAAATGGAATGCCAAATTGTAATTAGATTTCTATTGTATGTATTCTGTATAACATTGAGTTGCTCTGGGAATATTAGAACTGATGTAATTAACCTGAGCTTCTCCTGAACGCCTTCCGGAGAGAAACTACAGAGAGAGTGGAGAGAAC
Organism: Papio anubis; assembly: GCF_008728515.1. Lineage (NCBI taxonomy): Eukaryota > Metazoa > Chordata > Mammalia > Primates > Cercopithecidae > Papio > Papio anubis. Next base: position 87,409,893 of record NC_044981.1, on the reverse strand, counting down.
ATGTCACTAGGATTGCTTAGGATAAACACAGCTTCCAAGTTCCTCTCAAAGTAGAAATCCATGTAACCACGATTCCAAGCAGGATACATCTCTTCACACCACACAGGGCTTGTGACAGTCCATCCCAGCCTTACCTTGCCCACTTGCAAGAAGCAATAACTCCACAGGGATTTCTTAGGTTGGAAAAGTGACAACAGAAACAGGGACCCAGACTGCAGCAGAACTTAGTTGAGGTCAGACTTTTCAAGGGTTATCACTAGTTTCTAGTGATAAAGCATCATTAATTGGTGTTAGAACCATGTGCTTATAATTTATTGTTTACACTGTGTACATTAAGTCAAATCTGCTTTTCTTTATAAGTGGCTAGCCTGTCATTTCTAACAATTTTTTAAATCATTTTTAGACATTTTAAAAATACTCCTTCAGATATTGTTAAATATGGATACTGAAGTCAACTACAACTTACCTGAATGATGATTTGCATGATTCTGCTGTCTAGAATAGCTAAAAGCAGAAGTCCTTTAGAGTTGTGTTTTGGAGAAATTTATTTCCATTCACATATGCTACAAATAGCAACTAGACAATGCATCAAATTATTCTTATTGCCAGCACCCTGTTTTAGTTATCAGTGAATTTTTGGTGCTTAGGGAAATTTCTGATATATGGCAGAAACTCAGAAAAGTTTGGTTAATTAAATTTACAAAGGGAATACAATGGAATCAAATATAAAAACTTTAGCAGAAATCCTAGTAGATTAAATCTGAAAGGGTCTAACATACAGTAGTGGATTAACATACTTGTCAAAATAATGTATAGATGAATTAATTTCTTCACATGTAATTTATATATATATGTGAAAAAAGGCAGAAGTAGATTCATATTTAGAGTTTTATGGTCATATAAAATGATTATGTATTTGTTACGACTACTTGAAGGCCTCAGGGTGAGGAATACTCTAAGAACCGCAAATAAATTTGTTTTCTAAGAATTAAACTGTCAATTGTAATTGGAAAAGTTAGCCTATACTAAAAGCCACCAGTACTTTTAAACTGTTAGATACAATTGTTTGTTAGTTTCTAATTAAGCAATCAGAATAGAGCCCCCAACACATGACTTAAAAAACAGTTAGTTAGAGAAACAAGATCTGGGGAAGTGTAAAATGCAGATTCCCAGGTTCCTTTTCAAATAGTTCTCATTCAGTGGGTCTGGGTGAAGCCAGGAAGCTGAATCATTAACATATTTGTTAATTTGCATGCCAATACCTAGAACTTCACTTTGAAAAACCCTGATCTAAGGAAATGTAAGTTATATTTAAGTTATAGAAAGTTAATTTGGGTAGGTATCATCATGACAGATGGCAGGCAGGACTAGATTGCCACTCTGGACAGAGCAGTGTGTGGGGGCTCACATTATGGACTTTAGGTTCATCAACTGCAAGAAAAAACCAGCAATCCCAAGAGGACCCACAGACCCTCTATAGGATGCAGACTGCTCCTGCAGGACCCGGGAGACCCCAAACAAAACTGAGTTCCCCAACTGCGGAATTGAGAAAGGGAGACACTCCTCTCCTGAACACACACTCCCACTGGAGAAGCTGAAGGTCTGTTTGCCAGAGAAGTTTCCAACTTTACCTGTGGCTGAGTCAATTTGGAGACCTGAGCAAAATACAGGGGTAGAGGAAGCAGCAGAAAGGTCCTGGAAGCTCACTAAGTCCTCTAACAGGCCATTCCTGTCTGGCACCGCAGGGATCCAACAGGAGAGGAGCAGGGGTAAAAAACTACAAGGGAGAAGCAAATCTCTACCTGAACTTTGCAACAATTTGAACAGGATGAGAAGCCTCCTGGCCAGAACTCGGGAGAGGGAGCAAATCCACTGTACAGACTCCACATGCTGGGGAAGAACCACACCCTTTTCTTTTGTAGCTGGGAGGCAGGTAGCCTAGGACAGGTTTTCAAACTCTTATGCTCCCTGCCTGGAAACAGACTGGGGGATGTTATGGGAGTCACAGTGTGAGTGAGACTGGCCCTTTGGTTTGCATGGGAACTTGATGAGACCTGTGACTGCTGGCTCTCCCCCATTTCCCTGACAACTTGCATGACTCAGCAGAGGCAGCCGTAATCCTCCTAGGGAGACAACTCCAGTGATCTGGGAATCTCACCTTCATACTCCACAGCAGCCCCAGCAAGACCTGCCCAAGAAGAGTCTGAGCTCAGACATGCCTAGCCCCACCCCCACCTGATGGTCCTTCCCTATCCACCCTGGTAGTGAAGACAAAGGACATATAATCTTGGGAGTTCTAGGACCCTGCCCACCACCAGTTCCTCCCCATACTACCACAGCTGATGCACTGTGGAAAGCACCTCCTCCTGACAGGAGGTCAACCAGCACAAAAATAGAGCATTAAACCACCAAAGGTAAAAATCCTCATGGAGTCCATTGCATCACTCCCAACACCTCCACTGGTATCCATGGCTGGGAGACCCATAGATGGTTCACATCACAGGACTCTGTGCAGACAACCCCCAGTACCAGCTCAGAACTGGGTAGATTCACTGGGTGGCTAGACCCAGACAAGAGACAACAATACTGCAGTTTGGTTCACAGGAAGTTACATCCATAGGAAAAGGGGGAGAGTGTTACATTGAGGGAATACCACATGGGACAAAACAATCTGAACAACAACCTTCAACCCTAGATCTTCCCTCTGACAGTGCCTACCCAAATGAGAAAGTACCAGAAAACCAAGCCTGGTAATATTACAAAATGAAGCTCTTCAACACTCCCAAAAAATCACACTAGTTCACCAGAAATGAATCCAAACTAAGCAGAAATTTCTGATTTACCTGAAAAAGAATTCAGGAGGTTAGTTGTTAAGCTAATCAGGGAGGGACCAGAGAAAGGTAAAGCTCAATGCAAGGAAACCCAAAGAATGATACAAGAAGTAAATGGAGAATATTCAAGGAAATAGATAGCTTAAAGAAAAAAATAAATAAATAAATAAAAATTTCAGGAAACTTTGGGAATACTTTTAGAAATGCAAAATGCTCTGGAAAGTCTCAGAATTGAACAAGTAGAAGAAAGAAATTCAGAGCTCAAAGACAAAGTCTTTGAATTAACCCAAACCAACGAAGACAAAGAAAAAAGAATAAGAAAATATGAACAATGCCTCCAAGATGTCTGGGATTATGTTAAACAACCAAAGCTAAGAAAATTGGTGTTCCTGAGGAAGAGGAAAATTCTAAAAGCTTGGAAAACATATTTGGGGGAATAATCGAGGAAAACTTCCCCAGCCTTTCTAGACACCTAAACATCCAAATACAAGAAACACAAAGAACACCCAGGAAAATAATCACAAACAGATCTCCACCTAGGCACATCGTCATGAGGTTATCCAAAGTTAGGAAGAAGGAAAGAATCTTAAGAGCTGTGAGACAGAAGCACCAGGTAACCTATAAAGGAAAATCTATCGATTAACAGCAGATTTCTCAGCAGAAATCATAGAAGCTAGAAAGGATTGGGGTCCTATCTTCAGCCTCCTTAAACAAAACAATTATTAGCCAAGAATTTTGTATGCAGCGAAACTAAGCATCATATATGAAGGAAAGATAAAGTCTTTTTCAGACAAACAAGTGCTGAGAGAATTCACCTTTACCAACTCACTGCTACAAGAGCTGCTAAAAGGAGGTCTGAATCTTGAAATAAATCCTGGAAACACATCAAAACAGAACCTCTTTAAAGCATAAATCACACAGGACCTATAAAACAAAAATGCACATTAAAAAGCAAAAACAAAGGAAACAAAGTACACAGGCAACAAAGAGCATAATGAATGCAATAGTGCCTCACATTCCAATACTTAACATTGAATGTAAATGGCCTAAATACTCCAATTAAAAGATAAAGAACCACAGAATGGATAAGAACTCACCAATCAACCATCTGCTGCCTTCAGGAGACTCGCCTAACATATAAGGACTCACATAAACTAAAAGGATTGGAAACAGTTGGAAACAGGCGTTTCATTCAAATGGACCCTGAAAGCCAGGAGGTATAGCTATTTTTATATCAGACAAAATAAACTTTAAAGTGACAGCAGTTAAAAGAGACAAAGAGGGACATTATACAATGGTAAAAGGCCTTATCCAACAGGAAAATATCAAAATCCTAAACACGTATGCACCTAACACTGGAGGTCCCAAATTTATAAAACAGTTACTGATAAACCTAAGAAACGAAACAGACAGCAATACAATAATACTGGGGGACTTCAATACTCCACTGACAACACTAGACAGGTCATCAAGACAGAAAGTCAACGAAGAAACAATGGATTTAAACTATACATTGGAAGAAATGGGCTTAACAGATATGAACAGAACTTTCAGCCAACAACTGCAGACTACACATTCTATTCAACAATGCATGGAACTTTCTCCAAGAGAGACCATGTGATGGGCCATAAAATGAGCCTCAATAAATTTAGGAAAATTGAAATTATATCAAGCACTCTCTCAGACTACAGTGGGATAAAAACTGGAAATTGACTCCAAAAAATCAGCTCCAAAAAGATCCTTCAAAACCATGCAAACACTTGGAAATTAAAAAAACCTGCTCTGAATGAGCATTGGGTCAACAACAAAATCAAGAGGGAAATTTAAAAATTCTTCAAAATGAACAACAATAATGACACAACCTATCAAAACTTCTGGGATACAGCAAAGGTGGTACTAAGAGGAAAGTTCATAGCCCTAAAAGCCTACATCAAAATGACTGAAAGAGTAAAAATGGACACTCTTAAGGTCACATCTCAAGGAGCTAGAGAAACAAGAACAAACGAAACCCAAACCCAGCAGAAGACAGGAAATAACTGAGAGCAGAGCAGAAGTAAATGAAATTGTAACAAAAAAAATTACAAAAGATAAATGAAACAAAAACCTGATTCTTTAAAAAGATGAATAAAATCGATAGACCATTGGCAAGAGTAGCCAAGAAAAGAAGAGAGATATTCCAAATAACCTCACTAAGAAACGAAACAGGAGATACTACAACTGACACTACTGAAATACAAAAGATCATTCAAGGCTACTAGGAACACCTTTATGCACATAAACTAGAAAACCTAGAAGAGATAGATAAACTCCTGGAAAAATACAACCCTCTTAGCTTAAATCAGGAAGAATTAGATACACTGAAAAGACCAATAACAAGCAATGAGATTGAAATGGTAATTTTAAAAATGCCAACAAAAAAAATGTCCAAGATCAGACAGATTCACATCAGATTTCTACCAGACATTCAAAGAATAATTGGTACCAATCCTTCTGACACTATTCCATAAGATAGAAAAAGATGGAATCCTCTCTATTTCATTCTATGAAGCCAGCATCACCCTAATATCAAAGCCAGTTAATGATATAACCAAAAAAGAAAATTACAGGTCAATATCTTTGATGAACATAGATGCCAAAATACCTAACAGAGTGCTAGCTAACCAAATCCAACAACATATCAAAAGAAAATCTACCATGATCAAGTGGAGTTCATACCAGGGATACAGGGATTGTTTAACATGCAAGTCAGTAAATATGATACACCACATAAACAGAATTAGAAACAAAAATCAGCAGATCATTTCAGTAGATGCAGAAAAAGTACTCAACAAAATCCAGAATTCCTTTATGATTAAAACTCTCAGCAAAATCGGCATATAAGGGACATACCTTAAAGTAATAAAAGTCATCTATAACAAACCCACAGCCAACATAATACTGAATGGGAAAAAGTTGAAAGCATTCCCCCTGAGAACTGGCACAAGACAAGGATACCCACTCTCACTACTCCTCTTCAACATAGTACTGGAAGTCCTGACCAGAGCAATCAGACAAGAGAAAGAAATAAAGGACATCCAAATCGGTAAAGATGAAGTCAAACTGTCACTGTTCACTGACGAGATGATTGTTTACCTTGAAAACCCTAAGGACTCCTCCAGAAAGCTCCTAGAACTGATAAAAGAATTCAGCAAAGTTTCTGGATACAAGATTAATTTATACAAATCAGTAGCTCTTCTATACACCATCAGCAACCAGAAGAGAGTCAAATCAAGAACTGAACACCTTCTACAATAGTCACCGCCCAAAAAAATTACTTAGGAATATAGGTAACCAAGGAGTCGAAAGACCTCTACAAGGAAAATTCCAAAACACTACTGAAAGAAAGCATAAATGACATGAAAAAAATGACAACAAATTCCATACTCATGGATGGGTAGAATCAATATTGTGAAAATGACCATACTGCCAAAAGCAATTTACAAATTTCAGTGAAATCCCCATCAAAATATCATCATCATTCTTCACAGTATTAGAAAAAAAGCAATTCTAAAACTCATATAAAACCAAGAAAGAGCCCTCATAGCCAAAGCAAGACTAAGCAAAAAGAACAAATCTGCAGGCATCACACTACCTGATTTCACACTATACTATAAGGCTATAGTCACCAAAACAGCCTGGTACTGGCACAAAAATAGGCACATAGGCCAATGGAACAGAATAGGGAACCCAGAAATGAACCTAAATACTTCCAGCCAACTGATTTTTGACAAAGCAAACAAAAACATAAAGTGGGGAGAGGATACACTTTTCAACAAATGGTGCTGGGAGAATTGGCTAACCACATGTAGGAGAATGAAACTAGATCCTCATCTCTCACCTTATACAAAAATCAACTGAAGATGGAATAAAGACTTAAACCTAAGGCTTGAAACTATAAAAATTCCAGAAGATAACATTGGAAAAAATCTTTCTAGACATTGGCTTAGGCAAGGATTTCATGACCAAAATCCCAAACACAAATTTAATAAAAACAAAGATAAATAGTTGGGACCTAATTAAACTAAAGAGCCTTTGCACTTCAAAAGAAACAGTCAGCAGAGAAAATGGACAACCCACAGAGTGGGAGAAAATCCTCACTATCTATACATCTGACAAAGGACTAATATCCAGAATCTACAACAAACTCAAACCAGTAAGAAAAAGATAAAATATTGTCATCAAAGAATGGGCAAAGGACATGAATAGATAATTCTCAAAAGAAGATATACAAACGGCCAACAAAGATATGAAAAAATGCTGAATATCACTAGTGATCATGGAAATACAAATCAAAACCACAATACAATACCATCTCACTCCTGCAAGAATGGCCATAATCAAAGAATCAAAAACAATAGATGTTGGAGTGGACACTGTGAAAAGTGAACACTTCTACGCTGCTGGTGGGAATGTAAACTAGTACAACCACTGTGGAAAACAGTGTGGGGATTCCTTAAAGAACTAAGAGTAGAACTACAATTTGATCCAGCAATCCCACTACTGGTTATCTACCCAGAGGAAAAGAGGTCATTATTCACAAAGACACTTAAACATGCATGTTTATAGCAGCACAATTCACAATTGCAAAATTGTGAAACCAACCCTAACACCAATCAATCAATGAGTGGATAAAGAAACTGTGGGATGTGCACACACACACACACACACACATGCATGTGCATATATATATGATGGAATATTATGCAGCCATAAAAAGGAATGAATTAACAGCATTTTCAGTGACCTGGATGAGATTGGAGACTATTGCTCTAAGTGAGATAACTCAGGAGCAGAAAACCAATCATCATATGTTCTCACTGATATGTGGAGCTAAGCTATGATGCAAAGGCATAAGAATGGTATAATAGACTTTGGGGACTTCCGGGGGAGAGTGGGAGGGGGACAAGGAATAAATGACTACAAAATGGTGCAGTGTATACTGCTTGGGTGATGGGTGCACCAAAATCTCAGAAATCACCACTAAAGAACTTAACCCATGTAACCAAATACCACCTGTACTCCAATAACTTATGGAAAAAAAAACTTATAATAAAACTGTGGCCTAAAAAATTATATTAATATATCTACAGAAGTAAAATAAGACATCAAGAGAAAATAGCACAGACCCCTGGTAAATGGAAAAAAGATACAAAAATGGTTATGTCCATAGAAGTCTCCAAGGGAGACACAAGAGTTGGCCAAAGCTGCCTTAAAAGTTTTTGACTTCATTGTTAAAAAACTTTCCACATGAAAGGACATTTCTTAAACCACCTAATTGTAATGTTGCCTGCTATCTCTTTATCTGGGATTCTTTACTTACAAAACCACATTTTATTATAAATTGCCTTCATATTAAATGGACGAGCTTGACTTTGAGAAAACGATGTCTATTATTTCTCATTGCAAACAAATACATTGGCATTCTAGGATTGCTTAGGATGTACATTGCAATTTAGCTTGATCTTACATATGTTTTGATTACTCAGTGCTTGACTTCTCCAGGGCACTGAAGACCACCTACCAAGTACCTTAATAAAATCAAAACTGAATATGTTTTCCTTTAATATTGAACAGACTTTCCATGTGAACATTCTTGGAGATCCACTGGGCTCTTGAACTGCCTTTGTTATTTACTACAGCTTCATCAACATGACCTTAAGGAGCTGCTTTTTCTGGATAAGTACCCTTTCTTTAATGATCTGTAGAAGATTTTAGAAGATGCTAGAAATTATAAATCATGTTATTTAAGAGTTTCAGGAATTAAAAAAGGAAATAACTCTGTAGAGTAACACACAACTAGATAATTTCAAATATAATAAAATTGACACATCTTCCTCTTGCAATGATCCTCAAATTTTAATGTATATATGAATCACTTATTGGTCTTGTTATTTGGGGATTCTCAATCATTAGGGCTTAAGGCCTAAGATTCTGTATTTATAGGATCCCAAATGGCATTATTACCTCATGAACCACACTTCTGAGTACAAGGGTCAAGGTACCTTCCTTTATCTCTCCCTATCTTTCTGTCTGTTTCTGTCTCCTCTCTACACTTCCTCTCTGTCTCTGTCTGTCTGTCTGTCTATTCATTTATTTCTTCCTCTCTCCCTTTCTCTCTACATCTATGTAGCAAATGTCATCATTCTCCCACAACCAGAAATTCCATTAAGCACGTTCAGATTTTTTACATCCTTAGGCTAGAAAGCAGGGCCGGAGAGAAGTCTCTCTCCTGGTTATCCAAGCACTAATTTCTGAGCTTTCTGGTCTTACAGATTCTCGTCCTGTGGTAGTTTACAGCATATGGAGATATGGCCTTAACCATACACCACTGTGATAATATTAGAATAGAACATAATAAGCTTAGCATCCATATGAGAGAGGAATGAATACACAACTGCAGTGAGAATATTTTCTTTTGCAGACAGTGAAAAGATTCAGTATTCTAACTATGTGTTGCTCTCTAAGCTCATTTCTCCTTTTTTCTTCTTCATTTTTAGTAAAATCTTATTTTCTAACCAAAGTATGATTTGATGAGTTTCAACTCCAACTATCATTCACTGTGCATTCAAATACTAATAATTTTTCTTTGTAGTGAATAACTATGAATAAGCAGTGTGGTCCACAGTTACACAAATAAACAAATGTTTTAACTAAATAATTTTGTTTCATGCTTTTGTATACACAAGAAATTTTAAGCTGTTTTTAATCATTTATAAGAAATATGAAAAATGATAATTTCTATGGTTAAGACAACAAAATTTCCCAATTCATTTAAGTAAGTTATGTAAGGCGTCCTTTCTGGCTTTTGGGTGGGTCAAAAGCCAAGAGCACTTCTCTTCTTTTATCACTTCCTAACTTCAAATAGTAGATCAAAGATCAGCCCCCAGGAAATGAAAAGAGAGAAATAGAAATAAAATAATTTAAGACATGCCATGCAGTAAATGGGAAAAAAATGAAAAGTCTGAATCTAGTCAGTGTTTCACTGTGTTAATTGCTTTGCTTCCCCATCAAGAGGTTCTGATGTCTTGTACTGTACAGTGATGAAGCTTACCCTTGAACCCGGACCCATGTTGAAAAAATCTGGATTAGTAGGTGGTAAAGATAATTAACCTCTAATTGAATGTTCTCAGTTATGTAATGCAAGCCCTGAAAGAGCTTTCAAAGGAGGAAATACTATGAAAACTGCTAGAATATTTCTCTGAAAAAATACCAGCAAAATTTCCTTCCCGGGGCTCCCTGGAACACGATATCAATGGAAGACACACCAGGTTTGAGGGCATTCAGGTAAGGCAGTCCATCTGAGGGGCTCTTTCCCATGAGTATTCATTTTAGTTCTTGTCTAATTGACCTGACAGGTGAGGTGGGGAGCAGGAAAGTCATACTGACTCATTTTGCTGTTGAAAACTCCGTCTGGAATTCTGAGCCAGGACCTGGAGCAGAGGTTACTAGGGGTTACCTGGAAGGAAAGATCTCTAAATGCTGCTATGCACTTGGTGCATCTACTATTTTATCATTTTAAAGTAAAGACTTTGACTTTTGTCAGATATCTTGGAAGAGGGGGCTGCAAAAAAAGAAATAATTGTTGTTGTTTTCTTTTAATGCATAAAACGCATCAGCTCATGACTTCTACCAATTGCTGCTTGTCTCCTGGGACTGTTGCAAAAGAATAGGTGGAGGATGTGGGGTTCCTATACTTCCTATAAAATAAGCAAGGTCAGATCAAGAGGCCTGTGGAAAAGATCAACTTTTTCCTTTTGCATTTTTATGGAAAAATTTAAAAGGTACTGTTCCTCATCAGTTAATATAATTTATTTACAAACTTATGAAGTTTGGGGATTTTAATATATTCTAGAAAAAGAGAACAAAATGTGGATTTGTTTTGATCAGAATCTATGAAAGGGGAGAAACAAGTAGAAAAGCAGACTTTATTTTAGGAGATTTGGGTGGAGACTAAAAAGGATTTAGAGTAGAATAAAAGAAAAATGGTATTTTACTTTTCTCTTTGAGTTTTTAAACTTGATCCACTACTTTGATTCTCATTCCACGGTGATTATCTCAGAAGATGTTGGGGATAACTGGACTGAATAAACTAACTTTTTAATGGTTCTCAGTACATAAATATTTTTTAAGTGAGAGAAAAGATACAAAGATTCTCAGTAGTGATGATGATGATGATGATGATGACAAAAATTATTAATTATTATTAAGGGCTCACTACCGTAAGAAACTTGCAAAATATTTTTTTTAGGAATATGTAATTTAATTCTTAATAAGAACCATAAAATATTGATTTCCCTATTTTATATATAAGAAAACTGAGACCAGAGAGATTAAAAAGTGATATTGAGGAGGTCACTCCATCAACTCCAAAATTGGTAGTTGATAAAATTAAATAATTTTTTACTATTATTCTCTCTTTACTTTTCCCCTCCCTCATCTGATATACCAAGCATCTTTTGTGATCTCTCTTTATTATTTACTGAATGTATCTTCACTTTCTCTTTTTCCAATTGTACTGGGGCTTCTTGCATAGTTATACAGACAACAAAATAGATCTGCTTTCACTGACAACAGTGATTTGTTAATTTCCTTAAATTATAATAATTTATTATAATATTAAATGTATAATTCATACATTGATGTGAACTAGGTAAATAAGAAAATCGATGAGCAAGTAAATGACAGACTCTAATCCTTCAATTTAATATTACTTCTCATGTTAAACTTTACTAATATTTTCAGAATTTTGATATTTTTGGGGATCTAGGAACACATGTATTCTGTAAAACCTGTGTTTCTGCTGGAATACATACAGGGCCCAGATTGTAGATGATCACTAGGTATTCAACCATACTAGACAATCAAATCTTAGTGAGAATTTTGAAGAAGTAAATTAAACATCAGGCAGCTAAACAGTCTTTAGCGTACCTTTCAACTCTAAGTTATTTGGATTAGAAAATTCACAGTTTAGGAAACATATTATTTTATTATTTCATTTAATTTTTCATTTTTATTAACTAAGAACTTGGTTTCCACAGAGCCTTATGGCATATATCATTTTGAAATTCAAGAAAATGTTTAACAAATTTGTCACATCAAGAAATCAAGAGTGATTGTTTTTTCTTTGTTGTTTTTTATCTTTTCTTCTAGGATTCAGTTCACAGCTATTTATTTATCATTTAAATGCATTCAACTGAAGAAGAACATTTTCCTGCTGAATATAGGAACCGTCAAAGATAAATATGGGCTGATGTTTTTCATGCCTGCTAACATTGGGTCTAGATTTATCTACCTTGAAAGACATGCCATTTGTCAAAGGCTTGTTTAGCATGAAAAATCCTCTATGGCTAGTATTAGTTATGTTCAGTCATTCTTGCTTCGTGTGTGTTGGACACTGGGGAAAGAAAGGGAGAGAATCTTCGAAAACCAAAGCACACTAGCCTTTTATTTGAATGACAGCTATAATAACTACTCACACAAATATAATTTTTAAAGACATTTATATATTAATTTGGATTGAATGTTTTGCTGTGCTTGAGACATCCTAAGGGTGCATGTAGGGGGTATATGTATGTGTGTGTACATGTTCCAATGGAGAAAAAACATTCCAATATCTCTCTCATTATTTAAATTGCTTGTGAACTTTCATTGCTTTCACTAAACTGTCCAATTGATGAGACCATTTCCCACTGCCATGACAAATCTGAGTTTGCATTATTAGCCTTTTCCCTGATATCCACTGAATTTTTGTTCTTGCTTTGTTTCTCACACATGCACAAAAATGGGATTACCATTTATTCATTTTCTTGCTGCATACTTGTGTATTTACTTATTTATTAAATTGTTTATTGATTTAAGGCACACACTTGATAAAAAGCATTTAAACTGGTAACAAAGGATGCACTAGAGTTTCCCTCCCATCTCAAACCTAGTTTCACTGATGCTTCAGAGAAGATATTCTTGCATATATTGATGGACATATTTCTATATTTGTATGTGCATATTTTCCAGATAAATTTCAATAACTTGAATTGTTAGATTAAAACGTTTGAATGTTTTAGATACTGTCAAATTACTCTCCAAAGACTTTGTGTTGTTTTTTATTACCATCTAAGAGATACTTATTTTTTTAATCAATGATATCTCATTAGGTGTTGTAATTTTTGTCAATCATACAAGTAAAATTTACTGTTCATGATTTAAACATAACTGCATTTTGAAATTGTGCATAAGATTAAGCTTATTTTCATCTGTTTATAAGCCATTTTTTCCCCATGAACTGCTTATTCTCATTATTTCCTGATTGTTTAATTTGTGTATTGGTCTTTCTCACTACTTATAAAAGATCTTTCTATAATAAAGCCATTTGTCTGTTACATTTCTTTTTCCTGGTTTCCATTTGTGTTTTGGATATATGTATTTATTAATTTTCACATTTCCATGTAAAAACGTTTGGTTTGCATGTTGCCAAATTTCTTTTTATTCTTCAGCTTCTGGACTTTGGTCCTTAGTTTGAACGGGCTTCTACAAAATAAGAAACGTTTTGAATTTTAATGTTTTTAATGTGGTCCTTAATTATTAAAATTTGGTTTTAAAATCCTTTTAAGTCTAAGCACAGTTTAAGCGATACAGATTTTTTTTTAATTCCATGCTGTATGTTTTATTTATTTTCTATTTCTGTTACTAATTTTATTACTTTGCATTTTTTTCAGAAAACGTGATCTCTATTAGGTCACTGTATTTGACATTGATTTGGATATTTTGCTGTGGCCTAATACATGGTCACTTTATCATAGTCCAAAGCCACTTGATATACAGGAGTCTTATCTGATATCAATATAAAATATATAATGCCTTTAGCAAAGTATGTCCACAGCTTTGGAAGTTATATTTTTCCTTCTACTAGACTCGGTTGTTTAAATCATTAATTTTGAGTCAAAGTTATTTGTTTTGCAAATTTTTGTCTTCTCCTAGTATGCTTTTGCAGAGATCTATGGAGCTCATAGTTAAGCTCTGTAGATTATAATTGTGTGTGTGTGTGTGTGTTTTGATGTAGCATTCACTTTATTTTTTTTTTAGCTAATGTAGTTAACAGTGCAAATCTGATTGCCAATGACTATTTTTCCATTCCTTTGCCAGAGATATTCTGTTTCCTGAAAAAGTGTCATGTCAAGCAGTTCATCCTTCAACCTCACAGTGTTGGCAATTCTGTCACACAAAGGGGCCCGGATGCTACTGAAAACCACCCATACTCGTACACACACTGATTTGCTACTGAAAGCAATGATGAACAGGAGTAATATTTATTCTGTTCAGGAGTCCCAGCTTTGGAAAAGTCTTCACTTGTTAAAATTTTAGAATTTACTGGGTGAATTTACTCTCAGTACCTTCTCTTGACCTGTTCAAATTTCACTGTGTAAGGCAGTTTTGCTTCACAATTTGGAATTAAGTTGGTGATCAGTTTTTCAGTTATTCTGGAGATGAAGTTGTCTGTCTTTAAAATGTTTTGTTGTTTCTTTATATCAGAGAAGAGGGGGATGCTGGCTTTCTTTCTGCCACAATTTCTAACTGGAACAAGAATGTTCTTGTTCTTCCTCTTAGCTTGAGGTTTTATTTATGCTTCTATGTAATATATTACATTTATTTATTTCTAGCCTATTGACGTACATTTTTAAATTTTTCCTGACTCAGGGCTTCTAAACAAACAGGAATGATGTTTATATGTTTTACTTATAAAATTTAACAATGTGTTCACAGCCCCAACTTTGATTGCATAATGCAAGTTGTCCCTTTAGAAAGATTAGTCAGAATACAGGACTTTAGCAATTGTGACATCTCAAATAGGAGATGAATATGTGGAAGCAAAAAAAGATAGGGTGATTTGTTTAGACACAAAGACATGGGACTCAAGGACCTTGCCTGTTGATTAGGGATCGGTTAAAAAAAAAAAAAAAAGAAAGAAAAGGAAAGTAACTTGTCTCGAGTACATGTTCTCAAAAGTGAATGAGGTGAATGTCCTAGAATTCTTAAGTGAGAAATCCCCATATAGTTATAATATGGAGATATCTTTATTGACATTACCTATTCTTGAATACCCTGGCCATTTAATGAGATGAGTATATTCTAGGTATGAAAATTTAGAGCCTAGAAACCTCTATAACAAGTGAGATCATGGTTAGAAAAAGTTATTTTTGAGTTGCCAGGAAATGGAGTAAAATTATCATTAATAAAGACTCACCTGAATTTTACCAAAATCTTATAACTTTCTTGGCTACCTTGGGCATACCACTAGTGAGTGATCATGTTCCTGTGTGAGAAACTGATCTTTGTTGCTAGAAAATGATGATAAAAGATTCTGAAGAGCAATTGAAAAGTCCTATCTCCTCCATAATCATTTAAAATGGAAGCTAAGACCTTCATCACTGTATAATTTTTTACAGGTTTGTAGTACCACTGCAGACTCTAAGGAAAAATAAAGCTGAAAAACTGTTTACAGCTTTTCAAAAGGTGCTAATCTAGAAATTCCTAGGGGTCTTGATCAACTTTAGGACATGTCAATGTACCTAATCATTCTTTCTTGTTTCACCTCAAGGAAAGAAAATTGTTCCCCCCAAAAAACAAAAAAAAAACAAAAAAACCCACATATTTCTGAGTTGACCAGTCACTTGTCACTTTGGGACTAAGAAAGGAGGAATATCAGCTTCATATCCAAAAGATTATTTTTGTTGTTCATGTTCAGGTTTCATTTTTTAATTTGCATATTGGAACTTAACAAACAATAATTTAAATGGTAGTCCAAAGTATGAAAAATAAGAGGAAAATATGATGTTTGATGTGGACATGAAGGCAGAGCAGAATTCCAAGGACTCAGCTACTGAGATTGTCCTTCTCTGTTTCCATGTTAGCCCTTAGACAATCTCATTGAAATTCTAGCACTCTGTTAGAGTGCTATTTCACGTCTACTGTCTTTTCAGCTGAAGCACAGTTTTACTATTCTTGATATTAGGGTATTGTTGTGTGACAAATAGGTATGTCCACATCCCACATTCAAAAGATATGTCCACAGCCTAATCTGCAGAACCTGTAAATGTGACCATATTTGGAAGAAAGATCTTTGCAGAAGTAATTAAATTAAGAATCCCAAGATGAGATTGTCCTGGATTATCTAGATGGAACTTAAACCCAGTGATAAGTGTCCTTATAAGAGGCACACAGAAGACAGAACTACAGAGAGAAGAGGAGAAGGCCAAGTGAAGACAGAGGCAGAGATTAGAGTTATATGGCTACAAGTCAAGGATTATCTGGATTCACGAGAAGGTGGAAGAAGCAAGGAAGTATTCTCCCTAAAACCTTTGGAGGAAGTTAATGAAGCCCATTGATGTCTTGATTTCAGACTTGTGGTCTATAGAACTGTGAGAAAATAAACTTCTGTTTTAAGTCACCTAGTTTGAGGTAATTTCTTACAGCAACCACACAAAATTAACAAGGGTGGATACATTTATTACTATAAATGAATTTACTAGAGGTTACCAGAATAGCATCTTTGCTCATGGCTACAGGGACTAGTGAATACAAGAGTAGAAAAAAGTCAGTCTTTCATCAAATCATGACTAAAGATATTATGTATCAGGACACTCTTTGAGGGACCCATTGAGAAACAAATATTTAGGTTCCTACTCTTGTGAAATTTGTGTTCTAGGGGATATCACTAAATATCAATTTTTCATAATAGTACAATGAACTGTGAAACAAATATCAATTTTTCATAATAGTACATTGAACTTTGAAACAGATTGTTTTAAAATATCTTTTGACAGATATCATTAATATGTAGAAAAGAATCCTTTGTAAGCTAATGCAATAATTCCATGTGACCCTTTTCTTAGTTTTAAAGAGTTTTAAAGGTCTAATCAACCTAATGTGTGGCTATATGTTTCTCACAGGGCTCCATGTGTGAGAAGTTGAATTATTTATTTCATTATTTTCTAATAAATTGCCATGTCTTCAGAAAACATGTGGGAAAAAAGATTTTTTTAAAAAAGCAGCTGATAATTAAACACAAGAATAGATGAAAATAAATATTTAATGATGTGAAAATAAATATTTTTCACATATGTGAAAATAAATATTTAATGATGTAAAGTGTAAGAGTTTGAGGTTATTAGAAAAAATGTTGAATTGAGAGTTTTTTCCGGGGGCATTTTAAGTTGTTCTTTTCTTTTTGTTCATGCCAAGCAACCTCAGGCAACTGAGATTCAAGAGTTTTTGTGGTATGAACTATTACGCTATAACTTAGTGAACTAAAACACAGCATATGGCAATTAGTGGCCTGTGGTTTCCTTTAAGCTATTCATTTGGCCAGTGTAACAGGAGCACCTAAATTCCTTCAACTTAACATAATTTGGTGCAGTGGAGGGGTTCCAAGGCAAAGAAGGGCATTAATGAGAGAAGTGCTCTAAATGCATCAGTACTCAGATGGTGAAGGAGGATCAAGAGCTAGGTACAGAGAACCTTGGCACACAATGCAAATTAGACACAGAAAGCCAAGAGCCAGGAAAGAGCTATGATCCAACGAAATAAAAGTTCTTGGGCATCAGAGACTCTTCAAAATCTTTTGACCCATTAACCTTCACCATTTCACATTTTAATTTCACAAAGTAGAAAATGTTTCTTGTATGTTCTTGCAGAAGGACTGAGTAGCTGTGGATTGTTCTCCTATATGGAAATTCTAGAGGATTTGTTCTTCCATCTTCTAGGTTGGATTTTCTGAAAAATATTGTAATTGGAAGTCTGAAAGACATCCGTAGGGCATTAGGATGAAATCTTGCATGGAATAATTGCCTAAGAGAGATCAGATCCCGCCATACTTAGCTGAAAAGTTCTCTTCCTTTTGTGAAGTATTATAGTATCAATTTTTCCTCTAATGTTTATGCAAATCATAGAATGGTATGGACCTTCTATTCAGTTATCAACCTAACTGATAATTGGGTTTCCACTTCATTACTGATTTGCCATAATCAGATATAAATCTGCAGTAAATCAAATTTGCATTTTTCAAATATGATTGTTTCTATAACCAAAACCATAGTAGTTATTACAAAAATAAAGACTTTCAACTGCATGTTTTTATTCTTTCTTATTATAAATTCATGAAAATACTACTACTAATAATGTGATATTGTTCATTGAGCCCATATGCTAGATACTGTGCTAAGTGATTTACATGCTTATTCTTTTTAGCTTCAGAGTGATCTTGCTAGGTAGGTATTATTGCTAGGCTATTCGTTTACTATTTTTCCTCAGTTATAGCATAAACCACCTTCTTAAACTGATATATATATATGTGTGTGTGTGTGTGTATAAATCTGTTCATTTTTTCTGCTGTTTTATTTAATAATGGGGAATATGTTACTTGTATAGAAAATGATGAAAACAATAGCTTGAGAAAATACCATATATATTTATATTGTTTATAACTTGCTGATGACCTTATTTCATAACTTTAATCAGATAAATAAAATTACTTACATGTCTCAAATAAAACAAATACAAAAAAATCATTTATATTTTCTGGTTCTCACAAAGACTTTGCCTATGTTTCTTATTTTATTCCATTTCTTAGTTCAGGAAGCTGGCTTGCATACTAACGATACTGTGAATGCAATTTTCTGGTATCTTTGGTTTTCATCATTCATTATTGATGCAATATTTTTGCTATGTTTTTCTTTCATTCTCAATGTTGATGGTCTACAAAGATCTGTGCTTTAAAGGTCCATCAGTGTAATTGTACAATTACATTTATCTACTCTGAACTGCCTTGGACAGTCATTAGTCTTCTAAGGGTTAGAGCTTTATGATGTCTGCTTATATTCTTTCTCATTATTTACTATGTATTTGTAACCCATACTTTTGAATTCAGTTATAAATCATAATATTCTAGTCTAAACAAGAACATGATATATAATCACTAGAGAAGATCAATCCCATTTTTTATAGTATTTTAGTGAAAATGTGTATTGAATTTTTGGGTAAGATGCATTCATTTTTTAGAAAAAGAGAAAATAGTCATAAAAAGAGAATAAAAATGAATTTTTCATGAGATTGTATAATTAAACATTAATATTTAATAAATAATATATAATGTATATATGTATGTTTGTGATGTGTGTGTATATATACATGTGTGCATGTTTATATATATATATTTATAAAATAATCCTATCTCCTATATAAAACAGATACTTTATTTCTTTGAGAAATTGGAATTTCCCTCTCTTTGGGAAGAAATTGTAGACTCTAGAGGATCAATAAATTAATCACATTTAAATCCAGCTTAATTAGATACTTAAATAAAGGTAAGAAATTGAAAATAAATAAATTCCTATTATGTGCTCAGTAAGGTACTGTGGTGGTTAAGTGTAAGACACGACCTCAGGCAACAAATTGGCTGGGAAAACAAGCCAAACACCTGAAGTCTTCTTATCACTACCTCTGTGGAAAAATAAAAACTAGCCTTAATTAAATGCTTCCTATGTGATAAGTTCATTGCTAAACAGCTAGTCCTGTCATCTCTTAGAACTCTCTTAATAAAAAAATGTCACAAGGACTCAGGGAACAATAAAGAAACTGCTCATCAAGAAAAATTTGTATTATATAGGTAAAACAGGGCCAACAGATGAAGGCCAGGTGGGAGAATTTGACCCAGTGCATGAGAACGATGCCACTTGGCTCCACGTTCAGGAAAATGAATACAGTGCTTTGGAGAATAAGTTGGTTCTTTTGAGATTCTCTGGAATGCTAGAGTGAATGCAGTGAAACCATTATAGTCAAAGGGAACTCATGGTGGCTTGGTATACAATGGTAGTGACAGAAACAAGGAGAAGGAAACATCAAGTTAAGTTAAGAGTTTGTTTAACTTGATCTCTTATAGGAAAGAAGAATAGGAAAATGTTTCAAATTATTTCTAAGAAGTATAGTCATTTTAAAAACATAGATATGCTTCTAACGGTATATGTGTTGTAGTTAGTTGATTATGAGGAGAGGGGAGCTAGGAAAAATAAGATAACAAACTACGTTGTGACAATGTAGAGATTACTTTGATAATAAAAGACTCAAATGGAAATCTCCAATGGGTATTTAGATCTGAGGGAGTGAGTGCGTGTACTTGTGTGTGTGTGTGTGTCTGTAATAGTAATAGTGGAAGACACAAAGATATGCACAATGGAGAATTTATAAAGACCTGAGTAGGAACAGCTAGAAACACTGAAAGAATGCCCACCCAAGTTTGAAATGGGCTAAAAATATGAAAGTAAACAATGGAATCAAATTTGCAGTCCAAGAAGACAAAGCAGAATATGTATGCCTTTACTTATTGCCTTTTCTGGTTTAAACACACATTTAAACATTTAACATTTAAACACACATTGATTCAATTAACATTTGTTCAGAGTGTATTCTCTAAGCCCTTATATGGTAAGCATTTACAAGCATTTGTGAACATTCTATTTAGTAAGCAATTAAGTCTTAGGGATTTTAATGGAATTGGAACTAGGTTTGTCTGATGTACAGTTCAAAAAAGGCAACTTCATGTTTTGTGAGTGCATCCCTTTACTTTCTCTCTATATTTGTAATATCTGATATTCACAAGCTTATTCACAAAACGGTTCTACCAAATTCTGTTTTAGATATTAACAAAAAGCACATTTGTTATCTCTGATGGGAACTTTCTGTAAGTATTGACTGTCAGAATTTGGCTTGAAGTGCATGTCCCATAAGTAAGAAGATAATCTAACTAGAATGTTGGCTCAAAAAATCCTCTTGTACAGACCCAAATAATGTATTTTTTCTGCCCAGAATTATGACGTGTCAAACACTTTCTTTCCCGAAACTCTTTGGAAAAAGCCAGATACATTTCTCTGATGATATGTTTCTTGGATAAATGCTCAAAAGTTCAGGTTTCTAGACTAGTTCCTTAAAAAGTAGCTCTCCAGAACATTGAAAATCATTTTTACAATTTGATTTTTCTTCAATGAATAGTCATCTGCTCCTTTTCTTCTTGATTGAGTGGTTATGCGGTTCTTTATTTCCTGAAAGTTTAAAACTGTTAACATATTTTTATATGTCATTTATAAGACCTATGATATGTATTCATAATATACATAGATATAGATATCTATGTTGCTTTATTTACAGTGTTAGCCTTACGAATAATGAGTACTCACAATCTACATATGAGATTCTTTTCAGGTCAGCACACCTTTCTTCTACTGTATCTCTGAATATTGTTTCTGTGCCATGCCACTTATTCTATTATCTCAATAAAAATTATTAGAATACTGAAATTCAATTGTCTCTTTTCCAAAGCTATCATTTTTTTCATGAAAACTGTCATTTGTTTTTCCTATTTATGTGCTGAAAGAGGCTTTCAAAGCCCTCCTCAGCACTGATTTGGTGTGTTGTGTTTACTCTTCTCTTTATGTTTTTAGTATTTTAAAATGTGTATTATTTCTTTTCTTATACCTTTTAAAATCTCTACCCTCTAACCTTTTATTTCCCAATAAGCTCTTTGTGTTTTCATCTTTGGACCCTTATTTCATTAGGTACATGCTTTCATTCCTTCCTCTCCCACTCCACCACCAAGTACTATTTAAAATCTACTCTTTTTCCTCCCACATCATATTTCTTTTTATTTTTATTTCTCTCTCTTTCTCTCTTTCTCTCTTTCTTTCTTTCTTTCTTTTTCTTTCCTTCTTTCTTTTCTTTCTTTCTTTTTCTTTTTCTTTTCTTTCTTTTCTTTCTTTCTCTCTTTCTTTCTTTCTTTCTTTTTCTTTCCTTCTTTCTTTTTTTCTGGGATGTCCTTTGAGCCTTCCTCAGGGAGGCATTTCCTGATGCCAGTGCGGAGTGTGGTGGGCTCAGGCCAGACCACCTGGATTCAAAATCTTACTATGTCACAGACTACCTCTGTGACTGCAAAAGTTCACTTAATTGTCCTTTACTTCAGTTTCCTCATCTATCAGATGAAAATAATAACAGTAACTTTCATAGCTTTGCCATGAGGAAGTAATACATATAAGGCACTTCAAATTGTCCCAGACACAAAGTGCTGGACACATTTGAACTTCTACTGCTCTCAGTTACTAGTCTGAATGGATGGTTGATGTAGACTTGCATGTTATCAGTTCTGACCATTAGCCTAAGGGACATAAAGAGATAGCTGACCTTTGGAAAATCCCAATAGAACTCCATTTCTGCACAACTTCTCTTCTGTGTTTGCCGAAACTGTCATGAAAGAAGCTTGCCTCATTGGGTATATTCTCTGCTTAATTTTTCTTTAATGGCGTTCACGTAACATGGTGCAGTTGGTCTCTGTTGTGCAATGCTTGCGCACTGAGCCCTGATGCAATGGGAGAGAGGAAAAGAGGTGAGAAGAGATGTTGTCCATTGCATTGGAGAGAGTCATAAAGTTCAGTAAAGACACTTGGCACCTTGTAGAGAGAGGAGGTGTTACAGTAGGCAGTCAGTCAGACATGAGCAGGGCAGGAGAGGGTCTCCCCCCACTGCCCCCACCACCAGGAATATCAGGTGACCAACAGGTGATGGTCAGGCATTTGTTAAGCTGTTGCTCTAACATAATAACTGATCACATCTGGCATCAGAGAAAGGCGGTCTCCCAGTAGACAGAAAAAATCCTTAATCTTGTGATCAGTAGCTTCCCCATAGGATCTCAGGAGTTGGGCAAGTGGGCTCAGGTATGTTCAATAAGAGGCAAAAAGGTGGAGTTTAACTGGTATATGAGCATTCCACTGGTAAGGGAAAAACGCCTCAAGTGAGCATGCACACAACTTCAGTAAACACACTGCTCATCGGGACCCTCCCAAGTGCTGGAAGGCTGCTGTGCATGCTGAATGCCAATGTATAAAACCCCAAGTCGAAGGTCAAACCATACACTTTATCTCTTAAGTTGTCCACTTGGCCCTCTTCCAAGTATGCTTTACTTCCTTTTATTCCTGTTCTAAAGCTTTTAAATAAATTTTCACTCTGCTCTAAGACTTGCGTAGGCATCTCACTGTGTCTTACGCCTCTCAGTCAAAGTCTTTCTTCTGAGGAGGCAAGAACTGAGGTTGCTGCAGACGTGTATGGATTCACCGCTGCTAACATATTTTGGTGCTGAGTGACTTGGATGCATTCCCCAGTGGTAACAGAGGCACCTTCTGTACTAGAAAGAAGTAGTACTAACATTTTATATCATTAGTCTTTCTTTTTAGGATAGAATGCTCCGAATTTTGCTGATCAATATTATTTTTTTCAAAAGATACATGTCATGTTCCCTTCTGCCTCAGCATAAGTATTTGCCTGCAGTGCCCAAAAAATTATTATAGAAACGAACATAGGCAAGAATGCTCACGAACAAAAACTTTGAGTAAGCTACCTATCATTTTTTTAAAAAGCTATTTCCTATGCAGAATATGTAAAGTAAGTACTTCAAAATTTGTGATTTGTACAAAGCCTTGCTAACCTTTTACTAACTTTGCTGAATTAAAATTCCTACTTTTTTCCCTTTAGTCATTTTGCTTTTATTCCAGAAAAAAATAAATAAATGCCTTTTTTCATGAGGTCAGTCCTGTCAAAAGATACACAATATGTATTTCAAATAAATTTCTTTCATTCTGCCTTGACTGCCCCTTCCCCTTCACACCGCTGAAAAAGCCATCATTTCTCTTGTAAACTACTACAGGAAGAACTAATCTAAAATCTCCACTATACTTATGCCCTTATTGTTACAAGGATATCAGAGTCACCTGTAAACATGGGTACTGGGCTATACCACCTCCCAGCTTATAACCCTTTGTAAATTTATTTTCTAAGATTCTTCCAATGTTCCAACAACACAGGCTCCTTGAAACTCAAGGGTCTACATACTTTTTTTTTTTTTTTTTTTTTACAGAAAGGTTCTTGTGATCTCATCTGCCCTTCCCCACACTTCTCCCTTTGCCTGCTATAATTTGTGACTCTTTGCTCAAGACTAGTTTTCAGGTCCTATGTTTTACTAATACTCATGCTTTTTCTTTATAGGCTTATCCCAATTTTTAACATATAATTTTTACATAATTATTGGTTTCTTCATTCTTTTCATCCAAAAAAATATGTAAGCTCCATGGGAGTAAGGGCCACATTCAGCTTTGTAGGATTAATGTCTATAACATCTAATTGTACATGACATGCATTAGGCAAAATTAGGCACCACAATATTTGATGAGTAAATACACTTAAATATTATAGGCTTCTTATTTAGCTTAGCTATACAAATAAATTCAGAGTGGTCAGCAATTATTGGAAACTTTTATGAGTTTCAAGATTCTTTTCCACCTGAACCTGTTTGAATCTGGTTACTTCTAAAGTTCCCTTACAGCTTTGAAGGATGGAAGGAGAAACAAAAAAGAAAATGGAGGCTTCTGACATCATAAAAATAATGAAGAACTTTTTTCTTCCTCTATCACATATTCTCCTTGCTTTTCTATATTACAAAGGCATATACAATTTGATTCATGCTTGATGCTTTTTCGAGGTAAACAAGAATTTAAGAACATTCTATTTTTAAATATTACATAACTACTGATTTCTTTTTCCATGTTGACTGAGGCTTTGTTTACTCAACTTCATTTTGTGAGAGCAGCCACTGGTATCACCTCTGTATATATTCCTTAACCAAGGTTGAAACTATTCCTCCCCAGCTTCTTGATGCACATAATAAGTTGGCATGTAATATCTCTTACCTATAACAATATTGTTACAAGATTTGTCTTTGAACTAAAGCATATAGATAAAATACTAAAAATACAGATCAGTGCTGTTTTATGTGTTGTATTTACAACAAAATACAGATATAATATTAAAAGGCCAACCTTCTACTTCAAATATTTGATTTACTGACAGTAGAAAATGAATTCTGATTAGTTAAAATTATGTCCTAAAAAAGTCTTACATTGTTTTAATAACATATATCTAGAATATAGTTATGCTGTTTCATGGATCTGAGATTTTCAGAGTTTTTGCATTGTGAGCCATCCCTTTGTGCTGTTTCTATCCATATTATAACCACTGATTTTTGTCGTTTTTTTGTGAAGACATTTATTTGCAAATGATTGAACTTAGGGAGGCACTTCTTTTCTCTAGTCAGCTTAATTAAATTATGATACTTACAAGGTTGGTTTTCTATGAAATATTTAGTTTTAGCTTATTTCTAGAATTGCTGTCAGTCTCAGCTGCCCATCCCCCTGCTGGGAGACTAGATTAGTCATTGTCTGCTCTGGTGCCTGTTTTTTCCAAAGTCATTCTAGTACAGAGTTACTGCAGAGATGTATATGGCCTTGGGCAAGTCATTTAGCTTTTCTGTACTCTCCTATCTTCATTTATAAAATGGGGATTAAATGACCTTTCTCTACCTACCTTTCAGAAATGCTTTAGATAAAATTAGATAATAGATAGGAATGTACATGGGAAATATTGTAATAAAACATGATAATCTATTCTAAGGAACCCACATAGAAAAATGTGTGTACAGAGGTTTTTAAATTTGCATTTTTTGGTGACTAATTGCATTTATGAATCAAGTTGTTTTCAGAAAGAAAAAAAATGGCTTTGAAAAATCAGGAAATTATTTTATATTTCTATTATAAAAATGTTTAATATCTAGTGGAGATGGATTTTAAAAGTTATAATCTGCTTTAAGGGGAGATTTTCATAACTTTAAATCTTTATAATAAAAAATATTCTGGGTCAGAGGCTCCACTATAAACTATCGGTGACCTGTGACTTTTAGAGGGACTGAGTACAGGTAGAGAAAACCATGAGGTTCTATAGATAGAGAAAGAAAGAAGACAAAAAAAAAAAAAAGGGAGTTCTGACAGATTGCAAACAAAACTCGGGAAAAAATTGAGATCACTTCTTGAGAAACATCCATTGATAGAAAAGAACCACCAGGTTTTCAAACAATAGCAATCCCACATTAGTACATGATTTTCTGTTCTTTGTTCTTTTTTTTTCTTTTCGTTTCTCTATGCACTGAGGCAGGAGAAGTTAGAGAAAAACAGAAAAATTCAAAGGACATATGTGATCTTTTCCAAAGAGATTGTAAATACACAGTTAAAGGTCTCTTTTACTAGATAAAGATCAAAGGTTGAGTGAAAGCCTATAGAAAGAACTTTGAAGACCAAGTTTGCTGGATATACCCAAGTGTACTGATTCAGGAAAGAAGCTCACTTGATGACAATTCAGATAAGTTAAATCTGCCATAGCCTGAGAGAAAATTAGGGTTAAATTAAATAATAAATGATAACAATTAAAGATAATAAAATAGAAACACAAGTATTTGTAGATATCTATATACAGTGTAAAACAAAATTCTGGAGAATTTAATTGTCATATTTTTTATTATTTATTTTCAATTATATCCTTAAGGAATTCAACTGTATTGAACAAGCATGGAGATTTTAAAAAGCATGCTGTGGGCCGGGCGCGGTGGCTCAAGCCTGTAATCCCAGCACTTTGGGAGGCCGAGACGGGCGGATCACGAGGTCAGGAGATCGAGACCATCCTGGCTAACACGGTGAAACCCCGTCTCTACTAAAAAAATACAAAAAAAAAACTAGCCGGGCGCGGTGGTGGGCGCCTGTAGTCCCAGCTACTCGGGAGGCTGAGGCAGGAGAATGGCGTAAACCCGGGAGGCGGAGCTTGCAGTGAGCTGAGATCCGGCCACTGCACTCCAGCCTGGGCGGCAGAGCAAGACTCCGTCTCAAAAAAAAAAAAAAAAAAGCATGCTGTGATATTTGATTCATCATAACTAGGAAAATTATTATACTTTTAACTCTAAGGCTGCATAGTGGGTTTAATCTTGTCTGTTGGCTATGTGCCCTAAATGCTGTAGTCATTCCAGTCTTGCATATGGAAATCCACAAAGGTAGGTGCAATGGACAACTTTGTAAGAGGATACTTACCTGAACTTCTAAGAAACGTATATACTCCTTTGCCATTCCAACAGAATTCTGAAAACTGTTCTAAATACTTTATTTGATTTGTCTAATTGTTATTTATCATTTTCTTTTAAATCTTACTGCCCATTTCATTAGGCCAATTAACAATATCTGAAATTGATTGTAAATAGTTTCTTAGAACCTGTTTTGCTGTTCTCAAAAGTGTTTCCAATTTTTAGTTTCTTATTCTTATACATTAAATTGCTGTTTTCAATAAATAGCAACAAACAAAAAAGAACATAACCATAATATAAAAGCAACAATCTTGTATGATTTATATGTGTGTGATTATCTGTTTTGCACCTTCGAAAGTCAATTTCTAGAGAGCAGAGGTCATAATTTGCATCTTTCTTTGGTGATAATAAATAATGTGCACTGAAGTCTGTCTTTGCAAAGCAAATGAAACAAAAAGCAAAACCATCAAACATTCTGGATTGAATAATACACAGCTTAGAGACACACAAAGAATTACTTTTTGTGTTTCTAATCACTTGACATGGGAAGAGAATATCTTCTGTATATGCCAATTATTTTCTAATTCCTAAAAGGCTAACATTTGAAAGTTTAATAGATGTTATAACTTTCTACACAAAGTCTATAAATGATACAAATATATAGATGAACACCCTTTACAAATCATTCACTTAAAAATGTTTATTTGTTAAATGTAATGACTATTAATGTTTTCTATCACAGACATAAATTATGATTATAGGCCATTTGTGATTGGGGGAACTTTCAGAGCATGTTTCTATTCCATTTAGAAAACGGAACAGAAAAGAAGGGATCATGGTGCACACCAAGGATAGAAATGTACAAGAAACAGAGGAAAGCAATTGATGTCAATGGAAATTATCTTTCTTTTTGTTTAAAATTAAGTGGAAAAGTGGAAAGATTAATACTTTTAGCCAAATATAACTGAAAATTATTCATAGGAAAAGTTGTCAAAAATGCCCCTGACATACTTTTTCTATCTTGAATTTTCCTGATTTTTTTCTCCTAAACTTTTATATCTCTTTGCTAAAATTTATTACATTTCTAATAAGAATCATAATATACTTGAATTTTTTTTCTTTATTCTTCTTCTAGTTGAACTTCCTGCTGACAACATCACTGATACTCAGTATGGATAAAAGTTAACAAGTTTCAGTCTAACTTTGGGGTTCTTTATGAACATAGATTTGTAATTGAGCCAGCTTATGAACAAAAAAAAAAGTACGTAGCAGGTTTGTGAAGCAAATTAACTGGGGGCCAAATTTAGCCTTCTAAGCTCATTTCATTTGCACCTCAGCTTGGACTTAAGCCATTAGCACAGCAGGGAAAAAGCAATGGTTATGCACCAGGCCACCAACACTTCCATGCAGAAGATTTTGCAGAATGACAGAAATAATGAATGTAATTAAAACAGCATGTAGCCAAGAAAAAATAATTAGTATACAAGTTGGATGGCTCTGGGAGGCCCATGACATGACAAAAACATTTTTAAAGGGTTTAATGATATTCTAAACTAGTTTTGTTTCCACGTAAGAGTTTGCATATCATAACATTTGATAAATGAATATTCTTAATAATTATCTTTGAGCTTTAGATTTAGGTTGCTCTAGTTTTAATAATGTCAGCTTTTATTCTCAGAATTTTTTCACTTACTCTTGGAATGACTGCTATAAATTATTTAATTCTTATTTTCAGCAGGAAGAAAGAATATAAATGCCCAATGTTCATAAACTGATGAAAGTTAATTAAGATTTAATAATTATTAATCAAATTTGAATCCCAAATTTTAAATTATTTATTTGTAATTATATAGGCTGCAATCATTAAAAGCATATTCATCTTTAAAGAGAGAGAAAGAAAGAAATCCAAACATTCTCAAGGAAGACTGTTTTGGAAAATCAAATCAAGAACCACTAAGAACTGTGCTAATTTTTTTAAATTACAAAAGTATTGTACATTATTGAAAGCACAAGTACTTAAAAGAGAAATATATATTATAGACAATTCTATTTCCAAAAATGTTTTAAAAAGTAATTGTTAAATTAAATATATATTTTTACAATGTAGAATACCTTATCTTCTCCAAGTAAACCATTAATACAACCCCAAAACAATTTTTAAATTATTTTTCTTAATACATGTTTCAGTACATAAACTCGAAATGACTTCTAAATTTCTTTTTTTTCCCCTTTGGTAAATTCCTTAGAATTAAAAAATTTGCAATACAAAACCAAAACAAGTAGGTTATCACTAAGAAAAAGATATGACAGAGTAGATGCAATTTGATTGTTCTTCAAGGATAGATAAATTGTAGAGTGAATGCAAAGGAAAGGAAGAATTTGCCAAGTGCATGGACGTGTAATTAACAAGATTGAAGAAATTTCAAAATTTGAGCCTTTAGATATCTAAGATAATAATTGTGCTATTGACAGAATTGTGAAACGAAAATTATATTTGTTGGGGAAATGATAAAATTCAGATGTTGAGATTGAATTGGCCATAAGGAATTCAAGGTGTGAAATATTAATATTTATAGACTGTACATAGGGAAGATCTTAGAGGTGGGAATAATTTGGAAAGTTGTTTACTTAAAGGTGCTAGTTAATGATTTACTAAGGTGGTTGATGCCATATTTCAAATGATATTTTTCATTCAAAATATTTTTAAAAGAGGGAATCATATATAAAGACATTTTCAAATGGTATATGTAAATATAAATTAAATATATTTGTATTGTATTACCTTTTAGATAGAATACTTTTAAACAAATCAGTAACATGCATCATTTTGCCTATAAGAAATGAGCAACTGCATATTTACAAATGGAATTTAAAATCTAAATTAGGGACTATATATTCATAATAACATCAGCTATAGTTGTTAAATTATTTTAAATCTTGAGATAAAGTAAAATACAAATTCTCTCAAGAAAAATGATTTAAGAAAGTGAGTTGGATACCACAGAAAGTGAGCCCCAAGGAATACAACATGTCCTTGCTTCACTACTTCTTCCCAACTTCTATTTGTACATGTAGAATGGGGGAAACAAGGTCCATCTACTTTTTAGGACATCAATTGCATATCACTCTACCTTTAAACAATGAAGGCTATAATACACACTGCAGAGTCCCTGCCCTTGACATGTCCACAATCTAATAAGGGAGATGGTCATGCTAAATCATGATTCAAATATTATGAGGAAGCATGTCACACTATATTTAAAAAAATATTGTGTCAATAGGCTTGGAATCCCTCCTAGCTCATGGGTAAATGGTTTTTTTACATGGCTCTTTTTTTTCTAAATCTGGCAGCCTGAATTCTTGTGATTTATTCTGTTTGCCTTCAGTTGACATGAGAGAGACTCTCTTGAAGATAATCTTGCAGGATAAATTTTTGTGTAATAGTTTTTGTTTATATTAAATGATAAAATGACCATTTTAGGTTTTTACTAGTTTTCTCATATAAATCATTCTCTTAATATGTACTTACACTGTCAAGGATTCAATACTTTAAGTATTTTGGCTATTATTTATTGTAATATTTCTCATTATTTATCCTTGAAATTTAGTCAATATCTATAAAAGAATGAAAACAGTTGAAGTAAAATAATTAGTCTGCATGAGCACAGGTACCAAAGCATCCAAATAACATGATACTATGTCTTGTTGGAACTAATCATTTATAATAAGTAGAGGTTTTAACTGAAACACATTATCAGTGGCTAATGGTCTATTTGGCAGAGCTCATGGCCAACATTATTTTGGCTGCTCTTGATTAGGAAGTGGACTGTAGGATGCCACAGGGATTCTTAATTGATTGTTATTAACAGTCAATGGAATGTGTTTAATAATGAAAAAAACTGGACCAGAGAGATATTCTGATTAAAAAAAATGCTAAAAAGAATTAGAGTTCAAAACATCTCAAATATGGTTCAGCTATGGATCTGTATAACTTTCCTTCAATCCTACATTTCAAATGCCTTGGGAAAAAGGAAACTGATTTTTGAAGTGAGAGCTGAAAATGTTTGTTTGAGAAAGCAGTAGTTGCATTGAAAATATAAAGGCTGTAGTGCCTTGCCATCTATCAATTGATTAGCTGTATACTTAACACAACTTGGAACAACTTTTTAGAATCCATGACTTCACTAAAGTAAATATTACAATGATGGAGCAGCTGAAAAGAAACTTCTGGTCAAATGGATAGTACATTTAAAGGCTATTTCTGAACGCAGATATATAGATGATTTTAAGAAATATTTGGCTCTATAATTTGTCTTCTTAACTCTCACCAACAGAATTGTTCACGAACTGAATGCTAATATGCCCCATAATTTGAGAAAAAAATGACAAGGCAAGACAAGACAAGACCAGATCAGACAAGAAAAAACATAACCACAGTCTTTAAACCAGTTTTATAGCTTGGCATGAGACAAATAGTAGTAATCAGGAATACTTAAACATGACGTTTATTGTATTAACAGTGTTTTGCTGTTAAACAGAATTCCCCAAAACAACAGAGAATAACAGATTAGATACGATTTTCTCAGTTTCGCTAAGCACTACTAAAAAGTCATTAAATAATTTCCAATCAGGCTTTGAAAAGAAGTGGTTGGCATTTATGTGATTTCCAACAGGTGAATAATAACTTTGCCTTAGGAATGAAACATACATTATTCATTGACCAAAATCCAACACAGTTCTTCAAATGAAAATAAATGAATAATTTTGTTTCAAATAAAGATATAAAAAGTGCAGGATGCTCTAATTGTAATGACATGGATAATATAGTAAACTAGAGTAGTATTTTAGAAATAATGTGTTTAAACTCAAAGAAAATTATAACACACTGTGAACAGAGCACTTATTACCTAACTGATCTCCTTTCTTATGGATGATACCAGTAGAAAAGAAGAGTATCATCAACTAAGCTAATGAACCTTTCTCAAAGCTAAGAGAGAAGTCCAACTGACAAACATATGTTAATCTCTTTTCTTTGCTAATCCAATAGCAACTTTTAAAATGCTAGTTTTAATCACTACTTCTTAATTATTGTTTATATTTGAATCTAATAATCTAAATCATTTTCTATAATTGAAGATACTCTAAATACTAAGGGAGAAAAGTGGACACATTCCCCCTGAGAACTAGAATAAGAAGAGAATTCCCACTCATCACTTCTATTTAACACAGTACTGGAAGTGCTAGCCAGAGGAATCAGGTAAGAGAAAGAAAAAATGGAATTTAAATAGGAATAGAAAAACTCAAACTATCTCTGTTCTTTGACAATGTGATTATATGCTCAATAAGCCCTAAAGACAGCCAAAAGGCCCCGGAACTATTAAAAATATTTCAGTAAAATTTCAGGATACAGAATCAATGTTCAAAAATCAGTAGCATTTTTATTCACCAATAATGTTCAAGCTGAGAGCCAAATCAAGAATGCAATCCCATTTACAATAGCCACAAAAAACTAAAATATGTACAAACATATCTAAACATGCAGGTAAAAGAGACCTACAAGAACTATGAAACACTACTCAAAGAAACCATAGATGACACAAGCAAATAAAAAAATTATATGTTTATAGATTGGAAGAATAGATATCATTAAAATAACCACACTGCCAAAAACAATCTACACATTCAACTCTATTCTTACCAAACTACCAATGTAATATTAATAAAACTAGAAAATCTTCTAAAATTTGTATAAAACCAAAAAAGAGCCTGAACAATCATAAGAAAAAAGAAAACCAACAGAGGCATTACATTATCTGACTTCAAACTATACTATAAAGCTACAGTAACCAAAACATCATGGTACTAGTACAAAGACAGAAGCATAGACCAATGAAACAGAAAAACAGAACACAGAAATAAAGCCACACACCTACAGTCATCTGATTATCGAAAAAGTCAATAAAAACAAGCAATGTGAAAGGAATTCCTATTCAATCAGTGGTGCTGCTATTACTGACTAGCTCTGTGCAAAAGAATGAAACTTGATCCCTAACTTTTACGATATATGGAAATTAACTCAAGATGCATTAAAGATTTAAATGTAAGACCTCAAATTATAAGAATCCTAGAGGAAAACCTAGGAAAAACCACTGTAGACATTAGCTGTGGGAAAATTTTTGACTAATTCCTCAAAAGCAATTGCAACAAAAACAAAAATTGACAATTGAGACCCAATTAAACTAAAGAGCTTCTGCAAAGCAAAAGAAACTACAAACAGAATAAATGGGCAACTTACAGATGGGAGTAAATATTTGCAAACTGTGCATCCAACAATGGTCTAATATCTGGAGTTCATAAGGAACTTAAACAATTGAGCAAGCAAAAAACAAATAACCTCATTAAAAAGTGGGCAAAAAGGCCGGGCATGGTGGCTCACGGCTGTAATCCCAACACTTTGGGAGGCTGAGGTGGGTGGATCAGGAGGTCAGGAGATTGAAACCAACCTGGCTAACACGGTGAAACCCCACCTCTACTAAATATACAAAAAATTAGCCGGGCGTGGTGGTGGGCGCCTGTAGTCCCACGTACTACTGAGGCTGAGGTAGGAGAATGGCCTGGACCCGGGAGGCGGAGCTTACAGTAAGCCAAGATTGTGCCACTGCACTCCAGTATGGGCGACAGAGCGAGACTCCACTTGAAAAAACAAAAAAAAAGGGGGGGGGGGCAGAAGACATGAACAGACACTTATCAACGCATACAAGTGGCCAAAAATGTATAAAAATATGTCCCATGTTGCTAATCACTAGAGAGGGAGAGTTGGGGCAAGAGTTGAAAAACTACCTATTTGGTACTATGCTCAGTAGCTGGGTGACAGGATCATTTGTACCCCGAACCTCAGCATTACACAATGTACACAAGTAACAAACCTCATATGTACCTCCGAGTTTTAAATAAAAGTTGAAAAATTAAATTAATGTAAGGAAATGAAATACTTATCACGAAAAATAAATAATTAAAAGCAACCGTTGTGAAAAAAATTTAATATAGTAGTATTTTAATATTCATCTATATCTTATTTTCCTTTTTAAATTTCAATGAATATAAGAATTTTTGTATACTGAGTGATATTTCCATATAGAAAAATTGTATACCTAGGAATGTACAATATTTTATAAAATTACACCAACATGATAGCAACACAGCTTTGCTTTTGAAATTCTCATGATTGAAGCCAGCCAAAACAAAAGATATGTTGAAATAGTTTTAGGATCCTCACCTTCATTGAGTAGAATTAAGTACTAATGGTTCCCTAAGATTTACAAAATATATAATACTGAAAGCCTTTGATAGATAATTGTTTACCCTACAAAGACATTTTTCTTGTCGGCTTTAATGAAGGAATGGCCCAGCAAATATTAAAAAACAGTTTATTGTAATCAATACGAATCTACTTGAATAAATTACATGTGGAACTTTAAAATCTTCAGTCCACTCAATTTTCTGAGAAATTTTTCCCAACGTTTTTAAAGTGCAAAAATTACTGCTGTATTTTTCCTTATTAGTTAATTTCTATATATTACCATATACACAAATTAATTCAAGACAATTAAATATTTAAATGTAAGACCTCAGACTATAAGAATCCTAGATGTAAACCTAGGAAAAACCACACTGGATATTAGCTGTGGGGAAAAAAATACTATGGCTAATTCCTCAAAGGCAATTGCAACAAAAACAAAAATTGACTAATGGGACCTCATTAAATTCTACAGCAAAAGTAATTGCGGTTTTTGCCATTAAATCTGCGTCCAACAATTTCCAATTACTTTTGCAGCAATCTAATAATTAAGTAATGTAAAAAATTGTAATGATAATGATAAGACTAAAGTTTATATTTTGAATTATTTTATTCTAGAACTGATCCAATGGTAGAAAACCTAATAGTCATTACTATCCACTGAAAAATCTTAATGTTCACAGAATCGATTTCTGTGATATATTACTCACACATGTTTGTCATCTGGGAAAAGTATAGTAACAAAATTAAAAGTTTAGAAACGAAATTAGGGTAAACAAAGTAGGAAAGATGTCTGGGTAAGATGACAGCTTCAGTTATTTTTTTTCTAATTTCCCCAAGGTCTGATCTTGCCTCAGCATTAGAAACAGAGACAGAGTGCCATTCACATGCTAAGAAGTTTAGAACTTTCTGCTAGACATGTAGCAGATGTGATCACATTGAAGAAAACTGATAAAGACTGGAAAATAGTTTTCTTATTGAGAATGCAGCTAAATACTGTGGAAGTTGAGGAGAGGAGACTCTGGCTGAATCACGTAAAAGGAAAAGTGAAGTATGTCACATGTTCTCATGATTATCACTGATGAGTAAAATTTTAACAGATAAGTAAAAATTCCAGACGCAAGGATCCCAAGATGTTAGCACTTTCTGTATAAATACCAGGTCAAAGAGAACTCTACTCATTAAAAAGCAAACAAACAAACAAACAAACATAGTTAACTGGAAAGAAAGAAGCTTGCGAACTGTTAAAGAAATATTTGCTATACAGAAAGCAGAATTCATTTTCAGGGTTAAGTATGTTTTTAGTTTTGAAAATGTTTTTTACTATTGAACACAATATATTTCAGAATACTTACTTTGTGCTTTTGACAAAATCCAAGGAAACATAGACTGTTGGAGAAAAATGAATTCAAGTACACACGTATAAAATGAAAGGAGAATCAACTAATATGAGAAAAGATTGTAGCTAAACTGATATTAAAACTGATAACAAATTGCACATGGAAACAGTGTTGAATATAATCTCTATTATAAATAAAAATAGATGTATTCCTTCCTCTCTTTCTGTCTCTGCCTTTCCTTTTTTCCTTCCTTCCTTCCTTCCTTCCTTCCTTCCTTCTTTCCTCCCTCCCTCCTTCCCTCCCTCCCTCCCTCATTCCTTCCTTCCTTCTTTCCTTTTCTTTCTCTTTCTTCTTTTGAAAGTGTGTATATCAAGAGGAGAGTAGCCTTGTGAGTAACTGAAAGAAAGTCTAGATGGATTATTCCCAATCTCATCCTATCTACTCTAAAATTATTTTTGCTCCTGAAATGTGATAGAATGAATAGTCTATCAAATCAACCTTTTGCAGAATAAGTTGATATAGAAGACAAACTTAACATAGATTTTTAGAATTCAAATGTATATCAATTATGTGAGTAAAGCAGTAAGAGAAAATAGAGCTATGATAAAGGCCATTGCAAGATTAACTTCTATGGCTCTTGAAGGAGAAGATAGAAACAAAGGAAAATAAGATATAATCATTACATAAAAGAAAAACATATGAGTGAAGGAAATATAAAAAAGATCATAAAGTTAAAAAAAAAAATAGAAATAAAAGGAGGTCAATACCTAGGCATATTTTGGTGAGTTTAAATTTCAATGAATATAATGATTTATATATACTGATTGACATTTCCATATAGACAAAATGTATACCTAGGAATGTACAATAGTTTATAAAATTATACGAACATGAAATCAACACAGTTTTGCTTTTAAAATTCTCAAGATTGAAACCAGCCAAAAGAAAAGATGTGTTGAAATACTTTTAGATCCTCACCTCCACTGAGTAGAATTAAGTACTAGTGATTCCCTAAGATTTATAAAATAAATAATACCGAAACCTTTTGATAGATAATTGTTTACCCTACAAAGATATTTTTCTTGTCTGCTTTAATGAAGGAATGACCCAGTAAATTTTAAAAAACAGTTTATTGTAATGAATATGAACTTACACGAATAAATTAGATCTGGAACTTTAAAATCTTCAGTCCACTCCACATCTGAAAGTATACTATACTATATTGATAAATAAATGAAAATTAAAATTTTAAAAAAGGAGCATAAAAGGGCTAATATTGAAAATATTTTTAACCAGGTTTAAAATTTATTTTTGTTATTATAATATAGCTATATCATCTAATGGATACATTAATAAATTTTAAAGAGGAAATAAAATAGCAAAATTAATATAATTATATTATTCAGAATTTAAAAGATACAATATCTATAGAACATAGGATGTTATTAAAAACTAGATTTTACCGAGTTTTATAGATTTCATATGGGGAGTCAATAGAAATTGCTTTATTCTTGGCAAGATAATTAAGAAAATATTGAAAAATTTACATCAAAAGTAATCTTAATACAAGTATACATTTATTTCAATTGCCAGTGGACAAAATAACAAATAAAACAGTACATATAAGGAAAGAAAAAGTGACGGAAATAGAAAATAAAATGTGAAGAGAAAACACATACTAGGAATTGTAATCTATTGTAATGATAAAGAAAACATCAACAGTCATCATCTAGGTAAATGTATTTAAACCCACCGAATTATTCTCTGTCCTCTATCCTGTGTGCCTTTGCTCCCAACCCCTACCTGCCACCACATACAAAAAAAAAAAAAAATGTAAAAAATTACTTCTATCAATACCTGAAAAAGCAGCGTATATCCTATAGGTGGCTGATTTTTATGGAACTCTAAAGATGCGTGCAGTGGGTGAAGCCAGAAATGCTACTCTTTTTGTCCTTCTGCTTTTCTCTACTTTTCTGCTTTTCCATCCCATCCCTTCCCTTCCCCACTCTCCCCTTCCCTCCACTCCCCTCCAGTCCTCTCCACTCCCTTCCAGTCCCCTCACCTCCATTCTCTTTCCCTCCCCTCCACTCTCCTACCGTCCCGTCCCCTCCACTCCATCCCTCCTTCTTTCCCTCTCTCCCTCCCTCTCTCCTTCCCTCTTCCTTTCCTTTCCTTTCTCCTTCGTTTCTCCTTCCTTCCTTCCTTCCTTCCTTCCTTCCTTCCTTCCTTCCTTCCCTTCCTTTCCTTTCCTTTCTTCTTTTCAAAGTCTGTATTTCAAAAGGAGAGCAGCTCTGTGAGTAACTGAAGCAAAATCTGGATGGATTTTTCTCAATCCAACCCTATCTACTTTATAATGCTTTTTGCTGCTGAAATGTGATAAAATAGTCTACCAAACCCAGCTTTTGCAGAATAAGTTCTAATCTTGGTTGTGCATATCTTTTTCTTTTCTTTTTTTTTTTTTAAGCTACCAAGGTAGCTGCTTAATTCTTTGAGGAAAAAATAGGTTTTCATTGCAGAGCTTAGAATATAATGAATGAAAATGCTAAATATTGGAAAAGAAATGAAGCACAGTCACCTGCAAATGATACTGAATAGATATTTTTGAATGAGTAAAAAAAAAAGGTCATTACATAGGTAATCTATAATTGGATATGCTTTTAAAGTGTTAGTAACAAAAGAGTAAAATGTAGAAAATACTATATTCGTATGTACAAAATATTGTAATACATATAATGGCTTGAAGCTAAGAGAAGAGTGTTTGAGGAATAGTGTTGACAACAAACTTAATATTTTATAGACGTAAAATGCCTATGAGTGTTAGAAAGTATCTTTGGAATTATCTCTGAAATTTGTATCATATTTTTGCTTTATGGAGTTATGTAAAATGTCTTATCCCTTAGCCATTGAAATATATCATCATGATTTTCATATACCCATTATCTTCTGTTTTCAAGGCTGGTATTTTTTCTGTTCTCTCACCCATTGCTGAAATTTCTATCTTCCAAGCTACTCTTCTCTGAAATCAGTGCTTTCTTTGAGTAAGCAAGAATTTCTGTTCTTCACATGTAAAAGTCCCACAGTCAGGCCTGGTATTTAAAGTAATGTGTAAACTCACATATCCTATCCAACTGCAATACCTAATTCTGACACTAAGATAATTCTTTTCTGCAGTCCGATTATGGACTATTGTCACCACATCTTTTTATATGTCTTCTTATATCTCATTATTTATGTCAGTCCTCTGACCTGAATATCCTTCCCATTTTAAACATGGAACGTATATGGGGCAGCCTCCTGCTGCACAAGTGTGCCCCCTACCGTTGTCACCCACACACACACACAAACACACGTGGCACACCGTACCACACATGCATATACTTCTTTACCTCTCAAGATATGCAAAAATGAAGCAATTTTTTCAACCCTAGGAAGCCTTATAAGACATGTTATGTCCACAATGATTTATTTCTTTTCTGAGAATTTATTCCTGTACAAGGCATGTTACAAAGAATTGTGCATTATTTTATGATATTTTTGAACATTTGCTTTCAAACATTATTCTCTATGCATTCAGATTTTTACTGTCTATATTTTACTTCCCCAAGTAGAGTGTAAGCTCTTTGAGCACAGGATAAATTAGATTTTACTTTATTTTTTTTCTATCCTCCATGTCCTTGCACAAATAATGTAGTATTGAAAACATATTTATTGATTTATTTACTTTATCCAGATCTCAAAATAACATATTACCAGTTGGAATTGAAAAAAAAAAAAAAAAAAAAAAAAACCTTTCAATATCCCTTTAGAATTTATAAGCAGCAGGCATTACATTTAGATGAAACTTGAATTATTCAACTTAAAGTTACTAAACTATGAAATGCTCTATAGAAAAGCCAAAGGTGTAAGTGCAGCCATGTATAATGTCACTATAGGTTAACGATGGAATAGATCTTTTCCACATTTTCCGTGAAAGCATTTGTGAAAAGATGTATTGCTCCAACTTGGAAATCTATATTCTGCGACAGCTGCTGACTAGTAATGAGATCTAATGAGCTGTCTCTTTATTGGAAAAAATAACATTTGCAATAACAGCCCCTTTGCAAATTGTAAAAGAGTATGGGAGTACAGATATAACCCCCAAGTTGATAGGGGTATATTCATGTCAATGTCATTTCAATTCAAATCTGAGTTTCTGTTCTTATTTAAAGTAAGGTACACTCCAATGTGAAAATCAAGTTCTTTTCTCCCAAAATAGCCTCTGGCTAAATTCATGTAATATTAACAGAACATTGATGCCAGTATTATCATAGGAAATTTAAGACAATTAAGTTTAAACAATTATAAGCTTTTCAGATATCATTTCCAAGTTTAACAGAAAGCTATTGTTCTTTCTCATTGTTGTGCTCAGCTAATACGCAGGGTCCATTATTGGAAACGGATATATTGATGTATGAATAGCCATCCCCTTTGCTCACTCCACAACTCCTCAACATACACATAAAAAAGCCAACTTTGCTAAGTACTACAGTACTATCTTTGAAAACTGATGGGTGGTTTGCATTATCTTAGAATGCCTCAAGGCTCAAGTTAAAATCATTTGAAACTAGCAGTGGCAGCGAAAATATAATTCATTTTGGAAATATAAAAAATACAGTATTTCACATAATAAAAACAGGTACTATCAAAAGTTGTCAATAAAATACAATTTCTTTTTTAAAAAAGTAATTTTACCCTTGATTCACATTTAATCATAGGAGTTTATATGCACAAAATGCATACAGTTCTGAAAGCAATAATTTTTATGGCTTTTAAAATGCCCTAGCATTCCTTATAGAGGGATAGTGGTTTTCTGCATCCAATCCATCTTTTCCTTTTCTCTGCCATTACAAGAAGAAGAACTACATTATTCTTAAGGCTAATCCCTTCAGTTCTCCAATTCTCAACACCTCAACTTTTGTCTGGATTCCTTCTGTACATTTTACCCCCTCTATCTCCTCCTATATTTTCACCACGGTCATATCTTCTAGCTCTCCAATCAGCTTAACTATACCTACATAACTCACATGTTAAAAGCAAGGAAAAACAAAACAAAACAAATCTCAGAATTCCACCTTTTAACTCCTACTCTGTCCTTCCAAATCACAGATGAACAATTTGAAAATAAAATTTCTATAATTCCTGTTTCCACCTTTGTACCTCCCATTCACTTTTCAGTCTGCTCCTTATATGCTATAGTTCTTTCTCTAAGGAATCCATTTTCTAAGAAATCAACCTCTCAATTCATTTTTTTGGAACAAATTTTATTGTTTCTACTTAACGTATACAGCATAATGGAATATATGTAGATAGTTAAAAAAAAAAAGGTTATTATGATGGGGAAATTAACATATCCATCATCTCACATCGTTATCCAATTTTTTTGGTGGTTGTTTTGTGGCAAGAGTAGCTAAAATCTACTCATTTGGCATGAATTCCAAATGCAACGCAATTTTATTACCTACAGTCCTTATGTTTTGTATTAAATTTCTAGACTTGTTCACCCTACATATGTCTCAATTGAGTTTGAATATACTCCTATTGGAATGCCTCAGCAATATTTGACACTGTTGCTCACTTTTTGACTTGGCTTCCCTATTAGCATATTCTCCTAATTACCTGTCTTCTTCAATTTTTTATCTTCTTCAGCCATATTTTCAGAGTCCTTGCTGTCTTATCACCTAAATGTTGTTGCTTCATATGATTCTGTCCTGCACATTGTTTTCTTTTCATTCTTCATATTCTTCCCAGAAACACCTCATAAATTTCCAGCAATTACCCTTTAGATGCTGATTGGTCCCTATCTTTTTGCCCAGATCAGATGTGTCTCTAATGTGTCAGAATCATCAAAAGCCTATTGGGCATATGTGTACCTCCATACTGAATGTATTCAACTCTACTTTGTATATAAACATTATTTTACACCTGCAGTATCTTCTAGATTTTTCTACATGAATGCATGACTCATAAGGTTTGGCTCTGTGTCCCCAACCAAATCTCACCTTGAATTGTAATAATCCCCAGGTGTCAAGGGCAGGACCTGGTGGAGGTAACCGGATCATGGGAGTGGTTTTCCCCATGCTGTTCTCATGGTAATGAGTGAGTCTCAGGAGATGTGATAGTTTTATAAACATCTGACATTTTCCCTGCTTGTACTCACTCACTCTGTCCTGCCACCTTCTGAAGAAGATGCCTGCTTTTCCTTTGCCTTCTGTGATGATTGTAAGTATCCTGAGGTCTCCCAAGTAATGTGGAACTATGAGTCAATTAAACCTCTTTCTTTTATAAATTACCCAGTCTTGGGTATTTCTTCATAGGAGTGTGAGAATGAACTAATATAGTCCAGAGGACATTGACCATTCCCTCACCTCAATACTTTCCCACATTACATCTAATACAATCACTAAATTCCTCCAATTCAACTTCACAGATACTTCTCATGTTTGTTAGCTCTGTAGTCCCATTCCACTAGTTTAATTCAGCTGATTATTAAATTGTATCTTATCCAGCCCAATAACTATGTCTCTCTCTGGTCAGTGACTACATGGAAGCAAAGTGATCTAGCTAAACACAAAACTGATCATATCACTTACCTCCTTAAAGTTATTCCATAACTTCTTGTGGCTTTCAGGCTAACTCACAAATCTTTAGCTTAGCTTTATTCACTTCAGCCTTCTCTCTAGATCACTCATTTAGTGCCTGGAAGACGAAAATTTACCTTTGAGCCTATGGACATCCGTTTGACAGGTTACCTGACAACATTCACCTAGAAAAATTAAAGAAAGCCAGTTTTTTCAAATGCAAACACATATAGAGTGCCCATCATGTACCAGGTTATGGACTCCACATGTGTCATCTAATTTAATCATGATATCTATGAAAGAAGTTACTGTTTTATCCATTTTATATACTATAAAACTAAGGCTTAAAATGAATAAATAACTTGCTTAAATATACCTGGCTGGTTTTGAACAAGAATCTGAACACAGTTCTTGCCTGACTCCAAAATTAGAACAATGTCACCTCTTTAAAAACTTTTGACTTTAAAATCACTGTTGTGTGCTTTGTCTGTATTTTTCCAGAGCAGCCAATACTTTAACAAAGCACTAATCACTCCGTACTGTACTTACCTATTAAATTATTTGTATCCTTATATGATGCTCCAAAATCTGTATTGTCTATTTTATCTGCCATTGTACTTCCATAAAACAGTCTTGAAAAAGCACAGTTAATTCATACCCAAACTCTGAGATATTCAGAATAGCACCAACTCTTGCAGGTAGCCCTGCATGTTTTCTGCAAAAATTCTCCAATTGATTATTTAGGGTAAGGGCACATTTTTAATAGATAATTAGTCACTTTTGTCACTGAGCACTATGTTGGGTATTCAGTGTTGTCAAGAATTTTTTTTCTCTCTCTTCTACTAAAAATAGCATCCTTCTTCATCTGTGAAATGGCCTCTCCTTCACTACATGTGATTCTTGTATAGCTGCCCATAACAATGCTAAATCTCTCTGACCACAGGCGCAAGTGAGTGTGACCAAAATCTAGACAATCATTGTATTCATTATCCTTACTACCTATTTTGGCATTAGGTATACATATAACCAATTCCAGTCTAATACAAATTTAATAGCTAGATAATGAAATTGAAAAGCTGTCTGCATCATTCAGAGCTCTAATAGAAACACTTAACTTTCTTAAGGAGAAAATAAATATTTTAAAGTGTCTCACCTAGGGACAGAGAGTCAGACTTGGAAGATACAGAACCAAGAACAATGTCCAAACCATGTTATAGCATCACTCTAGTAGAGACCTCACTGCAACCCTCTTTTCAGTTTCCCAGTAAAGACCTGGAAAATAGTTGACACTAAGCAGGTAATCACTGAGTGCCCATAACACCGTATAATAAATATCAGAATTGCCACAGAGAGCCAGAATGTATAACTCCCAATATTACTAGAAATTGCTTCTGTCTAGGGCCTCTTCCTTCACATCACTTTCTCCTAAAGCAAGATTTTAATAGGAGTATATGTGTTTGATAGATAAACTTCAAGAAAAGGTGGGAAAGTGAGTTTTCAACTTTTATCTAAGAGAGGTAGGACTAATACTATGG
Organism: Papio anubis; assembly: GCF_008728515.1. Classification (NCBI taxonomy): domain Eukaryota; kingdom Metazoa; phylum Chordata; class Mammalia; order Primates; family Cercopithecidae; genus Papio; species Papio anubis. The sequence continues at coordinate 87,366,251 of NC_044981.1, read as the reverse complement.
GAAATTCCCAAGAAAAAAAGCAAACTGAATGATGCTATGAGGCAACTAAGCATGACAACCACTAAACTCTTTCTCATACAGGATCACTTAACTTCAGGGTTATAGAAACATGTGTGCATCTTCAGTTCTGTTCTCCTTTTCTGACACTCAGCGGAAGCCAATATACAGTGGGAGATATTGGGTCAATACCCAGAAAGAAAGAACCTGAAAGAGAGCTAATGCCATCATTTAAGCTCCTGGAGTTCTTAGGCTACACTATTCATTGATTACACACACACACACACACACACACTTCTTATATTAATTTGAATTGTATATCTGTCTCTTGCAGACAAGAATGTCCCAAATAATGAAGATAATAGTGCTGGTTAATTTTCTGTGTCATCTTGGCTGGGCCATAGTGCCCAGATATTTGGTCACACATTATTCTGGACATTTCCGTGAAGTTGGTTTTTGCTTAGGTTAATATTTAAATCAGTGGGCTTTGAATAAGTCATATTGCCTTCCATAATGTGGGTGGGCATTATCCAGTCTGTTGAAGGCCTGCATAGAACAAAAAGACTGACCCCCCTGAGTAAGAGAGAATTCTTACTGCCTGATAGCCTTCAAACTGTAACACTGGCTTTTTCCTGCTTTGTGACTCAAAAAGCAAACATTACCTCTTGCTGGGTCTCAGTCCTGTTGGCTTCTGGACTGGAACTACACCACCAGCTCTCTTGATTATCAGCCCTTCCAAATCAGACTAGAACTACACCATCAACTCTCTTGATTCTCAGCCTTTCACAATCAGACTGGAACTACACCATGAGTTAGTCTCAGTCTCTAGCTTGTCAACTCACCCTCCAGAATCTGGGACATGCCACTCTCTTATTCCTTATGATAAATTTGTTTATATATATATATATATATATATGTGTGTGTGTGTGTGTGTGTATAGTGTGTGTATGCGTGTATACATGTTGTGTGTGTAAATGTACATACATACATATATGTATACATATATATATATCCTATTGGTTCTGTTTCTCTGAAGAACTTTGACTAATACATATATACCATATATATAAACATCCTCTTGGTTCTGTTTCTCTAGAAAACCTTAAGTAATAGGATACTCTACCAAGAAAATTGTTAAAAGAAGATGGGAATGTTTAAAGCAGAAAAACACTTCATATTTTATAGAAAAGTAATGACTTGCATGGAGAACATGGATACTATATCCTTCTTCCTCACCATACAACAGCAATTTCAAGGTTAGATGGTTACATATACTCATGGGGAAAGGTTTTGTTTCAGAGTTAGGTGGTTATATATACTCATGGGGAAAGGGGAGAAGAGGTCTGTATATAGGCCTTGTTATCTTATGTTTCTAACAGACTCATGGCTATAAACAATTAATAAGTTCCATTCCTGGAGTTGTATCCCAAGACCAAAGCCAAATACCATAAAATATACCCATTTTAACCTCCTGATCAAGTATCTTTGGATTTTTCTTTTATGAACTATCAAATATTAAAGTCTAGTTGAATGGTGCTTGTACAACTAATGGAAATGTTTCTGGTAATAAATTGATAATTACAGTAAATTCTGAATGTCTCTACATCATAATTCCTCCATTTTTCACACAATTATAAATCAGATAAGAATTTCTTGCACTTGGGGCTGTGACCCGATTATGTGGCATATGAAGTGAGGTTAATGGGAAGCTTAGAGTAAACTGCATGTGAATAGAAGTAACTATTAAAAAATATACTCTACTATTTGCCATCTTAAACAGTACTTATTAAGACCACTGCCAAAGTTTATGTTAATTATTTGCTTTTATTTATTTTTCAGACTTTTTTCCTCCCATTCAACATACATATTTTTTGGCTCATAGTTGGCCATCTTTCCCATGCATCCTCACATGGCAGAAGATTCAAGGGAGTTCTTTGAGGTATCTTTTTGAGAACACTAATCCCATTCATGGGGGCTCCTCTGGCATGACATGATCACCTTCTAATGGTCCCACCTCCTAATATAATCAGGAAAAGATGGCCAACTATGACCACTAGGTGCTTATTGCTTTTTTGAAAGTCATTTCAATCGCATACGAAGATTCTGAACTAACCATTTTAACTAGAGCATCCAGTAAAATCCATCAAATGTAACACAAATTAGTTATCTACTTTCAGAGTTAAATCCCATTTTGTAATAATAATTTTTTGAGACCTTTAAAATAATTTGAAAATATAAAACCAAATGATCTGCCTTAGTTTGGTGGTTCAGGTTTCTTATGGATATAAATGAAGAGTTATTAAGAGTAAATAATCAATGGATGAGCTTCAAGAGATACAGGATCATACTAAATTTATATTCAATTTTATGTGTAAGCTTATGAGGAGCATTGGCAACTCATCAGATTGCCAAGGTGTTCATGAGTTTAAAAGGTTAATATTTAAATAAAACACATTTCTGCCATGAGATCTGACTGATTGTCTTCCCCTTTCCCACCACATCAATGAATAAATGATTGAAGGGAATCTTGATTAATCTGGGCAGATTCATATAATAGAAATATTAGAAATAATAATACCTAAAAATTGAGATCACATTTTGTAGTAGAAATACTCTTTGAAATAGGTGTATTATTTTCCCCAGTTTTCAAAGGGAAAATGTGAGGATTAGAAAGATTAAGTAACAATTCTGCAGCCACACAGTTTGTGAGTGACAACTAAAATTTGGACTCAGTCTGCCTGATTTAGAGCCTGGGTACACCCTTAGACACAATGTTCTGTTGTCTATCCACTTGACCTTGAAGGTAACTCAGGCTGTTTTTTACAGACTGAAGCACTAAGATCTCCACTCTTAGGAGATGTTATAGACTGAATGTTCATGTCCTCTCAAAATTTTTATGTTGAAATTCTAACCCTCAAAGTGATGATGTTAGGAGATGGGGCCATTAGGAAGTGATCATGTCACAAGAGAGGAGCCCTCATGAGTGGGATTACTGTTCTAAAAAAGATACCTCAAAAACTCTTTCCTCTTCTGCCATATGTGAAAGAAGGGAAAAGATGGCCAACTATGAGCCAGAAAGCAAACCCTCACCAGACATTCAATTGTTCAAATACTTTGATCTTAAAGCTCCCTGCCTCTAGAACTGCGATACATGAACTGTCGTTTATGTTAAGTCACCCAGTCTATGGTATCCTGTTATAACACCCCAACATACTGAGAAGGAGCAAAAGGTTTTGAAAGGCAGTGGTGCCCCCTACCTCCCAATTAATAGGAGAGAGTGAAATATTAGATAGTTGAGATTAAGATGATTTACTGATAAGTTTCTCAGTCATCAAACTGAGGAATTCAAGGCATCAAGAATAATGAAATAATCAGTCAGAACAGGACAAAAATGGTCTTTTCCACTCTGCTCTATGGATGGCACAACAGGTGCTTCCTAACACAAAGTGGTAAAAGCTGCTAACTCTTGGGTACTACATGAAAAATCAAAAACTAAGGAAATTATTGGACAATCCTGAGTGTGTGACTCAACAGAAAAAAGAAACACACTACAAAAAACTGTTCTCTCTCTCCTTGATGGAAAAAGAGAAGATAAATGGATAGCTGGACTTAACAAACGTATTAGTGAGGGAGCATGTGTATGTGGGTGGAGGCTGGTGATGGTGAATGAAGAGACTGGAGATGATGTGGAGTCATAGTAGACTTCAATGGTGAAGGGAAAGCTTTTCTCTCATTTCTTTTTTGAAAGGAATGAAGATTTTGGTTTTCAGTATGAGATAGTAAAAGCAGAATCAGCTCCTGATTAGAGGAATAAGCTCCATAAAAACAAAGCAACTTGAGATTACAGGTGCTCTGTGCATCCAGCCCAGGGTTGTCATTTCTGCCTTGTCCTGAGGGCTATTTGGAGTTGAAAGGGTGAAATGAAATAATGCACTTCTTTATCTTGAATAAAGATTCAGAATATCACATTCGTGAATTCTATCTTTATATTCCTCGCCAAGTATGTCCCTGGGAGAAACGATTAAGAAACAAGCAAACAAACAAACAACAAAATATGGGTATGGAGAGATTTTCAGGACTAGATCATTCATAAGTTTCAAATTCAGTGTAATTCCCAGCATAGAGACTAACCAAAGGGAAAGAACTACTTTTGGAAAACTCAGTAGACACACTTATTAGGGTCTAATAAGAAATTAGTGTTAAGCTTCAACAAATGAATTCTGGAAGAACATAAACATTTAGTGTTAGCCTATGATATTTCTGTAGATTGGAGCTTTAAGGCTCCAATTCAATTCTATAGACTGGAACATTATTGAAACATGAAAACCACATAGAAAATTATTTATTGTCAAGGTTTTTATTATGTTTTTAATTAAAAAATTCAGATTATGAAATTTTGGTCAATGAATTTTTAAATTACAGTTATCACTGATGATTCTATACACTTCTTATGTAGAGATCATTTAGTTGCATGGGATAGAATCCCTCTCTTTCTAGCGTAAGTAAAGGTAATTTTCTTCTAATGTCAAATTAGTGTATTCCCATAGGAGCTAAAAGCCAGTGGCAAGGAATACAGTAGATTTCACAGGTAACTGCTCTTTGTATCGCTTAGATGAAACAGTGTCTCATATTTGCTTCCTCTTCACAGTGCCTCATATATCTAAATCAATTTTCCAAGAGTTTCTCTATTTAAGGAACTGTCTGGGCAGTTTGCATGTGGCATTAAGACCAATAGAATTGACAGGCATGTTCAGTATTCATATTTTTTTTGGCTAAGATATATAGATATAATAGAGATAGGTTAAGTATGAATCTCTTCCTCAATAATTTACTAAAATAATGATTAATATCAGTGAATAAATAAATGATTATAGAATGATATGATTATGTGCTAGAAGTTTTTCAAAAATTCCTGTTAAATCCAGACAAAAGGATGATCTTATTCATCTTAAGGCGTTGTGCTTTAGAAAAGCTGAGAGAAAAGTTTGTGCAGAAAAGTGACATAATCAAGACCTGTCTCATATGTGTCCTCCATTTTCTAAGCTCAAAGTTTAGAGTGAAAAGCAACAGAAATATTTATGAGCAAAACTTAATTGATTCTATTTTGTACTTCTATCACTCCTGTGACCCTCCATCTGGAGATGATAAACTTAGGGAGAGAAAGAAGGAAAAAGAAAGATAGGAAATCTTTGAGTACTTCATTTAGACTATTATTAATTCTTCATTAATTTGCTTAACTAATAATTATTTAATTCTTATTATATATGAACATATTCTTTTCTTTATCAAGAACAACTGCTTGCAGAAAAAACCCTTCCCTCTCTCATACCCCCTTTCATGGAACTTCATTTTATTAAGAGAAAGACAATACAGAATGAATGTTAATACATGGCATGATAAAATATAATTATGTTTATGAAGAAAAATATACCAAAAAAGGGCATAGTAATGCTGATAAGTGTTTGAGGATCATCGTTAGTTTACAATATATTATTTTATGTATGTGACAATGGAGCAAAAGCTTGAAGGAAAGGACTGAGAGTGAGGATTTATAGAGGAAGGACATTTTAGAGAAAGAGAACAGCTTGTGCAAAGGCTGTGAATGAGAAAAGTTCTCCTTTGTTCCAAGAGCAGTGAGGTGTTGAATGTGACTGAGACAGAGTGACTGGGCATGTAGTAGGAAATTAAATCAAGGATATAAGGTCCAAGGTCATATTGGGTCTGAAGGGCATAGTAAGGGGAAGAGGCATTGTAGGTACTTTGGGTTTTATTCTGAGTAGAAAGTGAATAGCATAACTCTTCAATGTCTAAAACTAAATTCTAATGTAAGTTGCTTAGATCAACAAGCAATTCAAACTCCTTAATCATCTCCATGGAAAGCTTTTATTTTGGATTGATTGGTTACAAATCCTGCAACAGGAAGCAATCTCCAGAGTAAGGCATTCTCATTGAAATCAGTAAGAAACACTTTTAATTTTACTACCTGGAGCTATTATACTGAGTATTTAAAGGGCAGATTAAAACTCAAGAAATCAGGAATCAGTAATTAATTGGGTTATAGAAACATCAACACCAAGGTCATTAGTTCAAATCAAGGTTGTGGAAACATAATTGTTAACATCTGAAAGCACTTCAGTGGAAATTATGAAATAGAGGTCTGTCTCAATCTCTTTTCCTTGTCAAGAAGCATTCACATGCACAAAGCAAGAATGACCCTGCTTTTGATATTCAACGGCATGGCTTCAGGAAGCCTTTTTGTAGACGCTAAGGTTAAATGAATTTGGAAACTGGCCTATTGGGTTGGAGTAAAATATTTTAGCACAATGCATAATCAAACATTTTCTAAAATGGCATTGGAATGTATGTTCCCTGGTTGATTCTAACCCTTATTATGCAAAATGCACTGAAAAATGTAATGCAGAACATAATGATTTGATTATGTAACAAAGCTAGCTAAATGTTTCCATTAGCTGCACAATATTTTTGCACAATAAAGATAATTGAGTGTTGAAAATGTACTAATTCATTTAATCCCATGAGGCAAAAAATAATAGTGAGGGAAATAATTATATTGTTAGGGACTATAATTAGCAAAAAATAAGGAAAAATTCAGCTAATAAGCATAGTGTAAATTTAAAGAACAATATGGAAAAAATTAACACTTTTACTCATTGAATTATTTAAAGTTAATAAAATGATTAGACTTTGCCTTCTTATGAAGTTCAATTTCACCAACTGGTTGAACAACAGGAAACATTATTATTTGCCCAAATGGAGAAGTACTATATAAGTTACATGTGAGCACATATATAAAGGCTATGTTGTAATCTGCTGCACTACAGCCCTATGTAAAGAAAAGGGATGGAATAGGATTGCCTGAGGTAAAAACTGCATGTAAACAACATAATTCAATAAACTACAGCGTGGTCTTTTGTCAAGATAGAGTTAGTATATTGTCCAACTTCATAAAAATGAAATAAAGATACTAAAAGTCTTGAGAATATCACATAAAAATGTCTTTTTCATTTTGTTAGTATTAAAGTGTAAACATTTGGGCAGCATTATCATATAATAGTACTTCTGTTGAATAAAATATTTACATATTCCTCATACTATTGCAAGAACCATATGTTTTATGCTGCTAGCTTTGTTAGTATTCCACTGTGTATTAGTCTGTTTTCACGCTGCTGATAAAGATATACTTGAGACTGGGCAATTTACAAAAGAAAGAGGTTTAATTGGACTCACAGTTCCACATGGCTGGGGAGGCCTCACAATGATGGCAGAAGGCAAGGAGGAACAAGTCACATCTTACACGGATGGTGGCAGGCAAAAAGAGCTTGTACAAAGAAACTCTCGTTTTTAAAACCATCAGATCTCATAAGACTCAATCACTAACATGAGAACAGTGCAAGAAAGACACACCCCCATATTTCAATAACTTCCCACTGGATCCCTCTCACAACACATAGGAATTAAAGATGAGATTTAGGTGGGGACACAACCAAACCATGTCACACGGTATCATACAGTGTGGCAAAATCCTAGTGGAAAGGAAGATATCTTATTTTTAATATTTTCCCCAGATATATCTGAATACTTATTTTCATCAAAATTCAAAATTCAAAAAGCCAAAGAGATATTTTAAGGGGAATTCATAAGATAATTCTGAAATTCATCTCAAGGAAGCAATACCTGAACCATTACTAGCTCTATTTTTATTGACTGATTTTGTTCTTCATAATGGGTAACATTTTTTTGCTTCACTTCTCAATTTTGATTGCAAGCTTAATGTTGTATGTAGAAGAATAGTAGCAACTAAATTAATTGTTGTCCCGAAAAGGGCATTCTTTTTCATCTGTAAGCTGCTAGCCATCAATTCATTCTAACCTGTAGCTTAGCTGGTTTTGATGTTCCTTTGGTTATATTCAGTTTATCATTGACTTTAAATATTTGAATACGTGATCAAGACCTTCCATTGTCTTGGTATTAGAACACCAGAAAGATTCAGCAATTTTGTGATTGACACTCCAGTCACCAATTTCCAAACTGCTTGTGATGTCATTCTTGATTTATATATGCCCTAGCTTTTCAGGTTTTTTGTTTGGTGTTTCAATTTGCTGGGGATTTCTGTTTGTTCTCCAGTCTTGTTCCTAGCTTTCTGTCCCATAGGAGCTATTTCATATCCTGCTTTTTATTTTGCAGACAGTCTTGGAAGACTTTTGCAGTGTGTACAGTGAAGGTAGAGAGCAGTTATGGAGGGCTGATCTCAGGACCCCAGTCCTTCTCTTAATGGGTAATGGCAGCTGCTGCCTACTTCTCAGTTCTGTTCTATCATCTGACTTCAACTGACCTTGTAGGATGTACCTTTGCAGTCATCTCTCCCATCTCTTACTCCCTGCTCCAAATCCATCATGTGAACATTCAGTGATGACCTATGAGAAAGCTAGTGGGTAGGTGCAGAATCTCTTTGTGATTGGGACTGCCAAGTTTTCTGAAGTATTTTACCAGTCAAGTCATGGCCAAAAAATTTGTTAAAAATTCAGCCACTCTCCTTTTACCTCTACTAATAGTTGCTTTCCCATTCTCTTGCTTCTCTATCTGAAATGAAAACCACTGTAAGTCTCTTTTCACCCAAGAGGGCTTGTCCTTTTCTATATTGTAATTTGTTTTAATTTCTTTTTGTTCTCAAATTGCTAATGGGTTTAAAACAAAAACAAAAATAAATTTTAGTTTTATAAATTATCCGTCTTTCCTGTTGCTGAAGTAGCAATGACATTATGTTGTTACTTTCTTCATCTTTAGCAGTGCAGAAAGCAGAATGTCTGTAATTATTTTGATAAAAGAAGATAACCAACAATATAGGGTTACATAAATTATGGTGTCATAATTTGTTCAGGCTTCTATAAAAAAATACCATAGACTGGGTGGCTTACAAACAACACAAATTTATTTGTCACAGTTCTGGAGACCGGGAAATCCTAGATCAAGACACCCACAGATTTGGTGCTTGGTGACAGCCCACTTCCTGGTTCATAGGTGACCATCTTTTCACTTTAACCTCACATGGTGGAAAGGGGCAAGAGATCTCTCTGGGTTTTCATTCTTACTAATCTCATTCTTGGGGGCTCCACCCTCACAACATGATCACCTCTCAAAAACCCTATCTCTAAACACAATTATATTTTCGTTTAATTATGCTTCAGTACATGACTTTTAGAAGAATGCAAATGTCCAGCCTATAGCATATGATATTTCCATAGTTTAGAGCATAATTTGAATATGAAAATAATAGATTATTTATTGCCATACAAGTTTTATATTATTTTTCTAATGACAAAGGCAAATTATGAAATTTTAAAATAAATTTTAAAACTATGGGTATCTCTGTTGAGATATTCACTTCTTAGTTAGGGATCATTTAGTTGCATAGGATAGACTCTCTTTCTAGCCTAAGTAAAGGTATTTTTCTTTTACTGTCCCATTAGAGTATGCTAACAGAAATGAATAGCCAATGGCAGGAAATACAGTAGATTTCAAAGGTAACTGCTCTTTGTATTTCTCTTAGATTAAATAGTCTCTCATATTTGCTTCTCTCTGCATAGAAGTGGCCTATTGTAACTACAAGAATTCTCTGAGTCCCGCTTGCAAATATTTAGGAGGGTTTATATGGAAGGTTCAACTTCACTTTCAACCAAGTGTAACAGCAGGATAAGTCATGATATACTAACATAGAGGTTGGGAACCTTTATTTTATAGTGTTATTGTTTTTGTTGCTATTTTAAATTTACTATTTTTCTCCCCATATTAGGATACAATTCTCTTGAGATCAGGAACCTAACTGACTTACTCTTTTACATTCCCAGTATAGAAGGATCTGCCCTACTCATGTTTTACTCATGTTTTATGTTTAATTAAACTTTTACTATAACAAACTCAAGTCTTTTGTCTGCCATGTAAATGTTATTTTTTATACACTTCATTTCTGTTATTCATTAAGATACTATCTCCTGCAATGGTAATTATAAAATTTAACTAAAATAACACATATGAAATTTACATTATAATTTAAAATGTTATACAAATACTGCACTACTACCTAAAATTATATTAAATATGCATAGTAGTTAGACCGGCTGAATCGCAATAATTAAAAGTGGAATTGGGATTTTTAAAATAATGTGACTATATAAATATGATAACAGATTTGAAATAAATGGTCACTAGTTCACTGATAATGTATCAGAATAAATAATTCACACAACATAGAGTAAAAGTGAAAGAGTTTATGAAATTACTGGTGATGCAGATGTCTTCTGGAGTGAGTGTTTATTGTTGAATATGTTTTGTTAGGCAAACACAGTGGAAAGAGTAGAGAACAATTGAAATTTTGTTAGAGAGTGTGTGATGGTTGATTTTATGTGTTGACTTGTCTGAGCCAGCAGATCCCCAAATACTTGTTTAATCATTATTTCTGGGTGTGTCAGTGAGGTTGTTTCCAGAAGAGGTTTAACCCAGTGAAGTAGATGATCCTCTCCAGTGTGGGTGGGTCACCCCAATCATTAAGGGCCTGAATAAAACAGAAAGGTTGAGGAAGGGAGAATTCTCTCTCTCTGTCTAAATGTTTCAGCTGGATAGTCAGTCTTCTCCTGTCCTAAGATTAGGATTTTCACTTTTGACCCTCCAATTTTCAGTCCTTTGGATTTAAGCTAGAATTCACATAATTGGCTCTCCTGGTTCTCAGGCCTCTGGATTCTGACCAAATATGTGCCACCGGCTTTCCTGAGTCTCCAGCTTACCAAAACAGATTGTGGGACTTCTCAGCCTCCGCAAGTGCATGAGCCAATTTCTTGTCGTAAATCTTTTTATATAGAATTACGTATATCTAAATATATATGATACATGGCATATATCTCCTATGTATTCTATTGGTTCTATTTCTCTGGAGAACCCTGTGCCACTAGCAAGTTCTGCCTTCTCCTTTTCTTTCCTTATTTTATTTGTTCTTTCCTTCTATCCTTCCTTCATTCATTCATTCTTTTCCTTCACAAAATTATATCGGGTACCTACTTAATACTGGGCCTAGGCACGCTTTTTCAGAGCTATGGAGATAGGAATGAATGAAACAAATCTCATTCCCTCATAAAGCTTGTGTTTTATAAGAGAGACAGACAATGAACAGATATTTGTATATACATATATATTTACATATGTACTATATATATTTACATATAGGCATGGCTAGGTGATAGGCGCAATAAAGAGTTAATGACAGGGAGTAATAGTAGCTGCTGTTCTAGATACACCGTTTTCTGATCAAAGGCTACCTCGTACTTGAATGAAGAGAGAGAAAGAACCATACAGATGTGAGAAAAGTGGATCAGGCAAAATATGCATCAGGTGCTTGCACTTGAAGATGAGAGCTTACTCATCAACTTCATCTAAGTTCAAGGACTCAGAAAATCTAGAGTGGAATGAAGAGGGGAGTGCATAGTAAAAGATAAATTGGAAATGGTAACTGGGAGTCAGATGATGTGTCACAGACCATAAAAAGGACTTGGAATTTTATTCTAATAAGAGAAGTTACTGGAGAGTTTAGAGCAGGAAAAAAAAAAATGGTCCTAACATAAATCTTAAAAGGATTATTCTGGCTGCTGTGTGCAAAATAACTGTGGAGGAACAATAGGGCATGCTGTTGTTCAGAAGGTTGTTCAGATTAAGCATAATTTTTAACATTGATTTTTGAGAGTGTTGGGGACTTATAAATATCTTGTGTTGTTGCTTTACATGTCATTAGAGTATTATATATAGGGTGTGTTCTTAAGACTTCTACCATCAGTCAACAAAAATGCATTTCTTTTACTTATGACACTAAGATATCAGATAAAAAGAAAATAAAAATATTTTTTTTAATTCTCTAGGGAGTCGAATGCATTAGACTGAGTGCACCATTTTCAAACTTATGAAAGCACATAACATTAATAATAAATAGTTTAATGTCAAATTATACTTTTAAAGCACAATTCAAAATATCAAAAATGTAAAATCATTTACATAATCAAATGAATATAAATGTACAAAAAAACATTAGTTTGCCATTTTTGGTTTTTAAAATAAAAATTTGTCAGAAACTGTTACCAAAGGAGATCTACAAATATATATATATGAGATATCTTTTTAAAAGTATCTTTAATGGTAATGTAAAGTGAAGAGAATTCCAAGGGCTACATTGGAAAATATGGGGATGTATCCAGAACTGTTGATGCACTTAAGGGCAAGGAGTCTTTTCATTTCAAATCAAATGTCATATAATGATCACTATTTCTGGATTTTCTCTTTCTGCCAGTCACTGATCTAAACACATTGTATGCATAAATTCTTTTAATATTCTGCCAATTCACTGCTAAGGAGAATAAATTATGGGCAACCACTGCCAACAAATAAGGTCATTTGTTGCACATCTATTTTAGGTAAGTAGCCAATTCTTAATAGGAAAAATGAAAATCTGATTTCACTGGTTTAGTTTTGAGATCATGAGGAAATAATAGAATCTCCTATCTTCCTATTATCCTGGGGAGAAAGAGCTGGAAAATATTTAGCTACAATACTAAAGAAGGAACTAATACACTACAGCTTTATATTTCATTGTTTATTTCCTGCAGCTGCCTCGCAGGAAATGTGTGTATCATCTAATTGGGAAGGTGTCCACCAGCAATTACATCAGATGGAATCCATGGGATCCAGCAGTTATAGCAGATTGGATTAAGAGCAAATGGATGTTTAATAAGTACTTCTTAATGATGATGATGATGATGACCATATTAAGAATATTGGTGTGACATTTGTGGTGAATAAAAGATTGTTTTCACTCTTTTTAAAATACATTTGTAATATGCCTACTTGAATTCCAAATGTGCAGTGAGAAAGCATCTTTTTCAAGGTCTCTTATATTACAATATGTCAGGTATTGATAAGTTAACTAAACAATTTACAGTAGCATGATTTAGTTAGATGTCATACAAAAGGCAGTTAACAGTAATCATAATTTTCTTCTATGTAATGCATTTCTACAACCTAAAATTAAATTATAAACATTAAAAACTTCACCTCTGTCTTAGAACACTTTGTGCTGCTATAACGGAATATCACAGACTGGGTAATTTATAAACAATAGATTTTTATTTGGCTTATAGTTCTGGAAGCTGGGAAGTCCGAAATCAAGAGGCCATGTGTAGTAAGGACTTTCTTCCTATGTCTTCTCATGGTAGAAGGAAAAAGAGATTACCTAATCACCTCCAAAGCCCATATCTCCTAATACCATGATCTTGGGGGTGAGAATTTCAACAACATACAAATTTTAGGGGGGCATAAATAGACCATACCAGGTACTCTCTGTGAAACTTCTTTTTGTGCAATTAATAACAATTTTTTTTTAAATTTATTTATTATTATTATACTTTAAGTTGTAGGGTACATGTGCATAACATACAGGTTTGTTACATATGTATACTTGTGCCATGTTAGTCTGCTGCACCCATCAATTCGTCATTTACATCAGGTATAACTCCCAATGCAATCCCTCCCCGCTCCCCCCTCCCCATGATAGGCCCCGGTGTGTGATGTTCCCCTTCCTGAGTCCAAGTGATCTCGTTGTTCAGTTCCCACCTATGAGTGAGAACATGCGGTGTTTGGTTTTCTGTTCTTGTGATAGTTTGCTAAGAATGATGGTTTCCAGCTGCATCCATGTCCCTACAAAGGACGCAAACTCATCCTTTTTTATGGCTGCATAGTATTCCATGGTGTATATGTGCCACATTTTCTTAATCCAATCTGTCACTGATGGACATTTGGGTTGATTCCAAGTCTTTGCTATTGTGAATAGTGCTGCAATAAACATACGTGTGCATGTGTCTTTATAGCAGCATAATTTATAATCCTTTGGGTATATCCCCAGTAATGGGATGGCTGGGTCATATGGTACATCTAGTTCTAGATACTTGAGGAATCGCCATACTGTTTTCCATAATGGTTGAACTAGTTTACAATCCCACCAACAGTGTAAAAGTGTTCCTATTTCTCCACATCCTCTCCAGCACCTGTTGTTTCCTGACTTTTTAATGATCGCCATTCTAACTGGTGTGAGATGGTATCTCATTGTGGTTTTGATTTGCATTTCTCTGATGGCCAGTGATGATGAGCATTTTTTCATATGTCTGTTGGCTGTATGAATGTCTTCTTTTGAGAAATGTCTGTTCATATCCTTTGCCCACTTTTTGATGGGGTTGTTTGTTTTTTTCTTGTAAATTTGTTTGAGTTCTTTGTAGGTTCTGGATATTAGCCCTTTGTCAGATGAGTAGATTGCAAAAATTTTCTCCCATTCTGTAGGATGCCTGTTCACTCTGATGGTAGTTTCTTTTGCTGTGCAGAAGCTCTTTAGTTTAATTAGATCCCATTTGTCAATTTTAGCTTTTGCTGCCGTTGCTTTTGGTGTTTTAGACATGAAGTCTTTGCCCATGCCTATGTCCTGAATGGTACTACCTATGTTTTCCTCTAGGATTTTTATGGTATTAGGTCTAACATTTAAGTCTCTAATCCATCTTGAATTAATTTTCGTATAAGGAGTAAGGAAAGGATCCAGTTTCAGCTTTCTACTTATGGCTAGCCAATTTTCCCAGCACCATTTATTAAATAGGGAATCCTTTCCCCATTTCTTGTTTTTCTCAGGTTTGTCAAAGATCAGATGGCTGTAGATGTGTGGTATTATTTCTGAGGACTCTGTTCTGTTCCATTGGTCTATATCTCTGTTTTGGTACCAGTACCATGCTGTTTTGGTTACTGTAGCCTTGTAGTATAGTTTGAAGTCAGGTAGCGTGATGCCTCCAGCTTTGTTCTTTTGACTTAGGATTGTCTTGGAGATGCGGGCTCTTTTTTGGTTCCATATGAACTTTAAAGCAGTTTTTTCCAATTCTGTGAAGAAACTCATTGGTAGCTTGATGGGGATGGCATTGAATCTATAAATTACCTTGGGCAGTATGGCCATTTTCACGATATTGATTCTTCCTATCCATGAGCATGGTATGTTCTTCCATTTGTTTGTGTCCTCTTTTATTTCACTGAGCAGTGGTTTGTAGTTCTCCTTGAAGAGGTCCTTTACATCCCTTGTAAGTTGGATTCCTAGGTATTTTATTCTCTTTGAAGCAATTGTGAATGGAAGTTCATTCATGATTTGGCTCTCTGTTTGTCTGTTACTGGTGTATAAGAATGCTTGTGATTTTTGCACATTAATTTTGTATCCTGAGACTTTGCTGAAGTTGCTTATCAGCTTAAGGAGATTTTGGGCTGAGACAATGGGGTTTTCTAAATATACAATCATGTCATCTGCAAACAGGGACAATTTGACTTCTTCTTTTCCTAACTGAATACCCTTGATTTCTTTCTCTTGCCTGATTACCCTAGCCAGAACTTCCAACACTATGTTGAATAGGAGTGGTGAGAGAGGGCATCCCTGTCTTGTGCCAGTTTTCAAAGGGAATTTTTCCAGTTTTTGCCCATTCAGTATGATATTGGCTGTGGGTTTGTCATAAATAGCTCTTATTATTTTGAGGTACGTTCCATCAATACCGAATTTATTGAGTGTTTTTAGCATGAAGGGCTGTTGAATTTTGTCAAAAGCCTTTTCTGCATCTATTGAGATAATCATGTGGTTCTTGTCTTTGGTTCTGTTTATATGCTGGATTATGTTTATTGATTTGCCAATGTTGAACCAGCCTTGCATCCCAGGGATGAAGCCCACTTGATCATGGTGGATAAGCTTTTTGATGTGTTGTTGAATCCGGTTTGCCAGTATTTTATTGAGGATTTTTGCATCGATGTTCATCAGGGATATTGGTCTAAAATTCTCTTTTTTTGTTGTGTCTCTGCCAGGCTTTGGTATCAGGATGATGTTGGCCTCATAAAATGAGTTAGGGAGGATTCCCTCTTTTTCTATTGATTGGAATAGTTTCAGAAGGAATGGTACCAACTCCTCCTTATACCTCTGGTAGAATTCAGCTGTGAATCCATCTGGTCCTGGACTTTTTTTGGTTGGTAGGCTATTAATTATTGCCTCAATTTCAGAGCCTACTATTGGTCTATTCAGGGATTCAACTTCTTCCTGGTTTAGTCTTGGAAGAGTGTAAGTGTCCAGGAAATTATCCATTTCTTCTAGGTTTTCTAGTTTATTTGCGTAGAGGTGTTTATAGTATTCTCTGATGGTAGTTTGTATTTCTGTGGGGTCGGTGGTGATATCCCCTTTATCATTTTTAATTGCGTCGATTTGATTCTTCTCTCTTTTCTTCTTTATTAGTCTTGCTAGTGGTCTGTCAATTTTGTTGATCTTTTCAAAAAACCAACTCCTGGATTCATTGATTTTTTGGAGGGTTTTTTGTGTCTCTATCTCCTTCAGTTCTGCTCTGATCTTAGTTATTTCTTGCCTTCTGCTAGCTTTCGAATGTGTTTGCTCTTGCTTCTCTAGTTCTTTTAATTGTGATGTTAGAGTGTCAATTTTTGATCTTTCCTGCTTTCTCTTGTGGGCATTTAGTGCTATAAATTTCCCTCTGCACACTGCTTTAAATGTGTCCCAGAGATTCTGGTATGTTGTATCTTTGTTCTCATTGCTTTCAAAGAACATCTTTATTTCTGCCTTCATTTCGTTATGTACCCAGTAGTCATTCAGGAGCAGGTTGTTCAGTTTCCATGTAGTTGAGCGGTTTTGATTGGGTTTCTTAGTCCTGAGTTCTAGTTTGATTGCACTGTGGTCTGAGAGACAGTTTGTTATAATTTCTGTTCTTGTACATTTGCTGAGGAGTGCTTTACTTCCAATTATATGGTCAATTTTGGAGTAAGTACGATGTGGTGCTGAGAAGAATGTATATTCTGTTGATTTGGGGTGGAGAGTTCTATAGATGTCTATTAGGTCTGCTTGCTGCAGAGATGAGTTCAATTCCTGGATATCCTTGTTAACTTTCTGTCTCGTTGATCTGTCTAATGTTGACAGTGGAGTGTTGAAGTCTCCCATTATTATTGTATGGGAGTCTAAGTCTCTTTGTAAGTCTCTAAGGACTTGCTTTATGAATCTGGGTGCTCCTGTATTGGGTGCATATATATTTAGGATAGTTAGCTCTTCCTGTTGAATTGATCCCTTTACCATTATGTAATGGCCTTCTTTGTCTCTTTTGATCTTTGATGGTTTAAAGTCTGTTTTATCAGAGACTAGTATTGCAACCCTTGCTTTTTTTTGTTCTCCATTTGCTTGGTAAATCTTCCTCCATCCCTTTATTTTGAGCCTATGTATGTCTCTGCGTGTGAGATGGGTCTCCTGAATACAGCAGACTGATGGGTCTTGACTCTTTATCCAGTTTGCCAGTCTGTGTCTTTTAATTGGAGCATTTAGTCTATTTACATTTAAGGTTAATATTGTTATGTGTGAACTTGATCCTGCCATTATGATATTAACTGGTTATTTTGCTCGTTAGTTGATGCAGTTTCTTCCTAGCCTCGATGGTCTTTACATTTTGGCATGTTTTTGCAATGGCTGGTACCGGTTGTTCCTTTCCATGTTGAGTGCTTCCTTCAGGGTCTCTTGTAAGGCAGGCCTAGTGGTGACAAAATCTGTAAGCATTTGCTTATCTGTAAAGGATTTTATTTCTCCTTCACTTATGAAACTTAGTTTGGCTGGCTATGAAATTCTGGGTTGAAAATTCTTTTCTTTAAGAATGTTGAATATTGGCCCCCACTCTCTTCTGGCTTGGAGAGTTTCTGCCGAGAGATCTGCTGTTAGTCTGAGGGGCTTCCCTTTGTGTGTAACCCGACCTTTCTCTCTGGCCGCCCTTAACATTTTTTCCTTCATTTCAACTTTGGTGAATCTGGCAATTATGTGTCTTGGAGTTGCTCTTCTCGAGGAGTATCTTTGTGGCGTTCTCTGTATTTCCTGGATTTGAATGTTGGCCTGCCCTACTAGGTTGGGGAAGTTCTCCTGGATGATATCCTGAAGAGTGTTTTCCAACTTGGTTCCATTTTCCCCCTCACTTTCAGGCACCCCAATCAGACGTAGATTTGGTCTTTTTACATAATCCCATACTTCTTGCAGGCTTTGTTCATTTCTTTTTCTTCTTTTTTCTTTTGGTTTCTCTTCTCGCTTCATTTCATTCATTTGATCCTCAATCGCTGATACTCTTTCTTCCAGTTGATCGAGTCGGTTACTGAAGCTTGTGCATTTGTCACGTATTTCTCGTGTCATGGTTTTCATCTCTTTCATTTCGTTTATGACCTTCTCTGCATTAATTAGTCTAGCCGTCAATTCTTCCACTTTTTTTTCAAGATTTTTAGTTTCTTTGCGCTGGGTACGTAATTCCTCCTTTAGCTCTGAGAAATTTGATGGACTGAAGCCTTCTTCTCTCATCTCGTCAAAGTCATTCTCCGTCCAGCTTTGATCCGTTGCTGGCGATGAGCTGCGCTCCTTTGCCGGGGGAGATGCGCTCTTATTTTTTGAATTTCCAGCTTTTCTGCCCTGCTTTTTCTCCATCTTTGTGGTTTTATCTGCCGCTGGTCTTTGATGATGATGGTGACGTACTGATGGGGTTTTGGTGTAGGTGTCCTTCCTGTTTGATAGTTTTCCTTCTAACAGTCAGGACCCTCAGCTGTAGGTCTGTTGGAGATTGCTTGAGGTCCACTCCAGACCCTGTTTGCCTGGGTATCAGCAGCAGAGGCTGCAGAAGATAGAATATTTCTGAACAGCAAGTGTACCTGTCTGATTCTTGCTTTGGAAGCTTCCTCTCAGGGGTGTACTCCACCCTGTGAGGTGTGGGGTGTCAGACTGCCCCTAGTGGGGGATTTCTCCCAGTTAGGCTACTCAGGGGTCAGGGACCCACTTGAGCAGGCAGTCTGTCCGTTCTCAGATCTCAGCCTCCGTGTTGGGAGATCCACTGCTCTCTTCAAAGCTGTCAGACAGAGTCGTTTGCGTCTGCAGAGTTTTCTGCTGCTTTGTTGTTGTTGTTGTTGTTGTTGTGTAGCTGTGCCCTGTCCCCAGAGGTGGAGTCTACAGAGACAGGCAGGTTTCCTTGAGCTGCTGTGAGCTCCACCCAGTTGGAGCTTCCCAGCAGCTTTGTTTACCTACTTAAGCC
This sequence comes from Papio anubis, assembly GCF_008728515.1. Lineage (NCBI taxonomy): Eukaryota > Metazoa > Chordata > Mammalia > Primates > Cercopithecidae > Papio > Papio anubis. Next base: position 87,347,094 of record NC_044981.1, on the reverse strand, counting down.
TCAGCAATGGCGGGCGCCCCTCCCCCAGCCTCGCTGCTGCCTTGCCGGTAGATCACAGACTGCTGTGCTAGCAATGAGGGAGGCTCCGTGGGCGTGGGACCCTCCCGGCCAGGTGTGGGATATGATCTCCTGGTGTGCCTGTTTGCTTAAAGCGCAATATTGGGGTGGGAGTTACCCGATTTTCCAGGTGTTGTGTGTCTCAGTTCCCCTGGCTAGGAAAAGGGATTCCCTTCCCCCTTGCACTTCCCAGGTGAGGCGATGCCTCGCCCTGCTTCAGCTCTTGCTGGTCGGGCTGCAGCAGCTGACCAGCACCGATCGTCCGGCACTCCCCAGTGAGATGAACCCAGTACCTCAGTTGAAAATGCAGAAATCACCGGTCTTCTGTGTCGCTGGCGCTGGGAGTTGGAGACTGGAGCTGTTCCTATTCGGCCATCTTGCTCCGCCCTCCCAATAACAATTTTTTAAATTTCCTATTTCTGCTTTCAAAATTATTATTGCTATATAAGACAATGTTGTAATTAAATATTATGGAGAGAAGGATTCTAGCACTGATGGCCATTTTTTAAGCTCATTTCTGTAATATCTCATAGGAGTTGGTGGCCCTGCATATGCATGTAGTCTTCCCTAACATTCCTACTGTAAACGTAACCTTTACGGTTTATAACATTTATTTTGCTTTAATAACTGAAGTAAATCCCAGGGATAGAGGTCTCATACATTATCACTTTGATTAAATCTCTACTCCTGATCGTGGTAACAGGAAATTTACTGCAGTCTGTCTTAGGGCATCTATATAAAACTCCTTCCTTTTGTGCCATCATCACACCTACTTAGTTAAGTTTTGCCATGGATTGGAAGAGTGCAAGATTTTCAACAATAAATCCATACTCTGAATCAATCTTTTCTTCTTGTATTTTGGGAAGTAGTGCATTTGTATAACTGATTTTTTTCATCCAATGAGAGAGAAACAAGTGAAAAAGAAAAGGGAGTGAAGCAAGACTAGAGAATGTCTGTGTACTTTGAAAAGGCACATTCCTATTGTAAAATTTCCATGCATATAACATGATAACATAAGAAAGTAATTGCTCCATAATACAATCTACAGAAAAGTAAAGCTCAACTAAATCTTCTGGATTGGTAGGGATAAAAATTAAGAAAAATTCAACATTCTACGGTTTACTATTTCTCAGAAGGGAGAACTACATCAGCATTTGGACCTTGGCACAAGTATTTGTTATTATCAAAAAGATTTAATAGATTACAGATTACCGATGGAATTAGCCCTGGGCTGTGGCAGAGAAGATTGACTAATGCCTGGTATACGACTATTTTAAAAAGTCACTACGTTTATTTACGCTTCCAGTTTATAGATCATATACACTCATTTGGGAGCACCTCGGATAATGTCTTTCTCCCCTGATTTTACTACCCCCGAATACATTTTCCATTCAACTACTGCAAAGCATCTAGTTTTGGGAAATGCACTGCCTATCAAGGCAGCCCATTCTATATTTGAAATTGCTGCAACTCTTTTATCTATGGAGCTAAATTTGCTTCCCTGTAACTTCTCCCACTAGTCCCAGGTCTACCCTTTGAATCTGAACAAAATTATCTAATTCTTCTTTTCTATGACAACCCTTGACATAGCTGAAAATAGCTATCATGTCTCCCTAATATTTTATTTTCCAGGCTATTTACCCATCACCAAAATAAGATTAACTATCCCTAACCTGCCTCATCTCAGAATGGTGATGAGAATGAGGTGAGATAATAGATGTGAAAGTGTGTCAAGAATACAAACAAAAATACATGAAACTTATTGTTGTTATATTTTAAAACTAATAGATACGAAATTCTAATATTTCAGTGAAAGTATCTTTCACCACGGTATTTAAAAAGTTCATTTGTTTGCATTTCTGCATTCTTAAGATTGAACTAAATTAGTGATTGGTTAAAAGATTCAAAGGGATTTTAAGAAATCAGAATATGTAGCAATTAGGGCAGTTGAAGAATGTCAGGGCAATCTCCAGGAAGGATAGAATATGTGCTGAGGTGAAGTTTCAAACCTCCCAAACCTAAAGACTTCAAGAAACAGAGCTGAGGGGGCCTCATTGTTGTTGTTGTTGTTGTTGTTTTGATACAGAGTTTCACTCTTGTTGCCTAGGCTGGAGTGCAACAGCGTGATCTCCGCTCATCACAATCTCCGCCTCCTGGGTTCAAGCGATTCTTCTGCCTCAGCTTCCTGAGTAGCTGGGAATATAGGTATGTGCCACCATGACTGACTAATCTTGTATTTTAAGTCGATATGGGGTTTCTCCATGTTGGTCAGGCTGGTCTTGAACTCCTGACTTCAGGTGATCCACCTGCCTCGGCCTCCCAAAGTGTTGGGATTACAGGTGTGAGCCATCACGCCCAGCCAGCCTCACTGTTTAAGACAGCATTCCTCTCAATATGAAAACTCTAACCATAGACCCATTCACCCTGATACAGCTCTCACAGGTCCTATCACTGTTGGGCTTAAAGCTACCTCTGGCAGCTCTATAGTGATTCAGACCTTACAGCATTAGGTTATGGTAAGACTTCATAAATTAAAATACAGCAAAGTGCATAGAACAGCCCTATCTCATAGTTCAATAAGTTCCAGCTGAGATGATGATGGATGATGATTACTCAGAATTGAGGCTAGAAAGAGTATCTTCAATTATACACTTTTATAAATTTGTACACAAAGTTATGAATTGTGGCTACATATCTGAGCCAATAGGCACAAAGTTGGTTTTCCCATTTCTCCTCCTATCCTCAGTGTCATGGAGAGAGATCTGAAATATTATGCACTGTAATTGACTTAGTTATTGGAAAATGATGGTCAATAATTAACTTAAAGGACTGAGTTGTAAATAATATTGACCACATGTTACCCTCTCACTACTCAACCTGAGAATGCCCATTCTTCCTATACTTCCCTGGAAAGTAGGAAAATCACTGTTGAAATTGCTCCACTCAAAGCCAAATATCAAGAATTAGTCATGTTACAGTCAAAAGAACATTCCAGTGAGTGATGCCAATGAATTGAAAAAGGAGAGAAAAAATATTAGGATGCAACTATCAGGTTATTATCCTCACTAATGCTATTCAAAGTCTGAGGGAAAGACAAGTGTTCTATGTGTATAAACTGTCTTAACTGCACAGGCTCAAGTTAGCGCTTCGATTAGTAATTCATTTTGTTTCCTACTGACTTCACCTTTTGCTGTCTAAATCCCTTCCAAACTTCTATCCAAAGTAGAAGAAGCACACCAGGTCACCAGAAGCTGTCTCTCTGATTACTGTTGTTTTCCTGTGGCTTTCTCATTCCAGTACAATCAGAAGGAATAAGGGACCCTCTTTTCAGGCCACTCTAGAGTGGTCCTACCTTGTGGCTCTTTCTGACAAAATGACTAGCTTCTTAGCTCAGTTGCCCTGCATGATTGGCTCACATCTCCTTGATAGTCACCCGCAAATGACCACACACTTTGCATTCCTTCATTTTCATTCTGTCTTGCTTTTCACAGGATCTTGCTGACTGATAACATTGCTTCTGAATTTTCAGTTTAAATCATTCTATTTTACCTATTTTTTTCAGTGCTCTCCTGATTTCCTCCCTGATCTCCTTTTCTAATCAATACTATCCACTCAAAATATAATAGACTCTGAGAAGTGCATTCTTGAATTTTTATGACTTGGTTTTATGTTCTCTTTTTCCAATATGGAACATCTCCTCTTTTTCTCATGATTCTGAATTTCTAGTTTCCATATGATGCAGATGTTCACTATGATGTTGCTTTATTATATGACCCAGAATCCATCTGCACTCTACAATTAGGCTCACTGAGTTTGTTAGCTCAGAAACTCCAGCAGCTGGAAGTCTCCCTCCAGGGGCTTGGAGAGAACAGAATTCTTTTGCCCCTTTATCCTGGAGGTTAGACCCAGGAGCTCTCACTGGGACTCCACAGCCTACAGTTATCTTTTACCCTTAAAATTATTCTATTTTGTTTTTCCATGGTTGTGATCGAGATGTTAGCCAAGGAATATGCCCCTCCCCGCCCCCGCTCTTTTTTTCTGAATACTCCTTCTGTATCTCAAATATATAATCTATATTTGGTGGATTTCTGCAGCCTCTCTTCATTGATGGTCTATGTGGGCAAGAAATGCCATCAGCAGGTAAAATACCAATAAATGGTAAATAGCTAGATCCTCTATCAAACAGGAAAGCATGAATTTAACGAGTCATATTTTAAGGATATCAAATTACATATATATATTCTTATATAAATTATTATGCCTGTAAGATCTATTGACTTAAATCAGATATAGATTTGACATACCACTGTCAGGCTTTCAAAGATTATGTGAATTCAAATGAATAAGAATATACAGATTGCCATGAATATACCTAATAAAATTGGTGTCTTACAAAAAGTCATTCTAAAAATTGAAACTGGTAGAAAAGTTTAAAACAAACCTCAAAATAATGTTAGGTCCAAAGAAGGAATCAAAATTACATTTACAAGCTTTCTACAACATGATGAAAACAAGAACCTAGAATATCAAACCCTATGGAATGCTTTAAGAAAAGCACTCAGGACAATATTCTTAACACGAAGCATAGATTTCTAAGCACCAAGCCATTTTAAAAACTTGGAAAATGATAACAAATATAAGGTCATTATTAATAAAGACATGGAAAGGATTAATTGAAAAATAGAGAAATGGTAAAATTGATTAACAAATTCAAAAGCAGTTTGCTTGAAAACACAATGAAATAAATAATAGACTGATGAATTAAAAAAATTAAGATAAATTCATGAGTTAGCAAGCAGGTGAAATGGCAGTTAGAGAGAAAATGATTTTAAGAGGCTACTTTGTAAACCACTTTACAAATATATCTGCAATGTGTACGGCAGATTGATTTGTTCTGGAGGAATATTATATAATGCTTACGAAGTCAACAAAGAGTTTTAATCTTGAGTCCATTACTCGCTAGCTGGATAAACTTGGGAAATGTATTTATTTTATCTGTACTTCAGTTACATCATGTGTAAAATGAGGGTGATATATTTTATATGGATTTACCTCATCACATTGCTCTAATGATTTAATTAAATATGTGTAGACTGAGATAAGTATGCAAGTTTCTGGCACCAACCTTGTGATTAACAAAAGTTAGTGTATTAGTCTGCTTTTACGTTGCTAATAAAGACATACCTGGTAATTTATAAAGGAAAGAAGTTTAATTGACTCACAGTTCAGCATGACTAGGGAGGCCTCAGCACACTTACAATTGTGGTGGAAAGGGAAGCAAATACATCCTTCGTCAAATGGCAGCAGCAAGGAGAAGTGCCGAGCAAAGGGGGGAAAAGCTCCTTTGAAACCATCAGATCTTGTGAGAACTCACTATCATGAGAACAGAAAGCATGGGAGTACCTACCCCCATGATTAAATTACTTCCCACTGGGTCCTTCCCATGACACTTGGGGATCATGGGAACTACAAGTCAAGATGAAATTTGGGTGAGGACACAACCAAACCATATCAGTTAGGCTTTAGCAGTAGTGGCAATAGTTGGGTTTTATAGGTTTAATACTTTGGCAGCCACTGACTTGGATGTTCTTAATATATAACTTTATTTTTAGAATTCCTTTAACACTAACTCTTAGAATTCAGATCAGCAATTGGACGACAAATTTATGAAGATTTTTAAGTAAATAAAACCCAAATCAATGATCAGTCAATTATGTTCAAGGTGCATAACTCTGCCCCCTTTTGAAGCCCTACGGGCTCCATTTCAAAGGTTCATCATCAGGCTTTAGTTTGTCTTCCTACTTGGTTGGCTATCATATCATGGAGAATTTATATAAATAGCTGGACACTGGTGGATGAGAGAACTCATCTACTTTCTTGAACTTATCTGTATCTAGACACCATGATATCACTCTCACCAACTGTTTTGACTTTGTCATTTCTTTCCATGGCACAGAAAATATTTACATCTCTGGCAGGTACACTTCTATTTTCTGTTTAACAATCTGGCATTGATGATTCCCCAGAGAGGGTATTCTGGACATCCTGTTCACCTGAACATTTAGAGGTGCCATGCTGCCATTTCAACTTGGCTACCAACTTTTGAAAACCTAGACCACAGAAGGGAACTACACCTTCATTTCCTAACTAATTCAAGGCAGAATTCAAGGGAACACAGGTTAACTCCTGCCAACTCTCCCCCTTCAGATTCTACTAATTGAAAGACAATTTCTTAATACCCCTCCTTTTCTGTTTCCTTCATTTGGTATCTTTATTTTCAGGCTCCAAAGGATCCACTAACGTAGTGTGAGAGAGCAAAGTGGTGGCAGTGAATATGCAGATTATCTTTCATTTCAAATCTATGAGCTGTCAATTCAAATTAAACTTCAATTATTTATCATTATTATATTTTTTAATTGATACATTAATTGTACATATTTTGGGGGTACAAAGTGATATTTTCATTCACACATGTGATGTGTAATGATGACATCTAGGCAATTAGCATATAAATCACCTCAAGTACTTATCATTTTTTCATGCTGGGAACATTCAAAATCCTCATTTACTTTATATTTTGAAATATACAATAAATTATTAGCTATAGTCAACCTACAGTGTTATATAACAATATAATATATTCCTCCTATCTAGCTGTAATTTTATTTTCAACTACCAATATTTTCCTATCCTTTTCCAATTCCCAGCCTCTAGTAAGCTGTGTTCTTCTCTTCACTTCTGCGAGATCACCTTTGTTATCTTCCGCATGACTGAAAACATGCAATATTTATCTTTCCGTTCCTGGCTCATTTCATTTTACGTAATGTCCTCTAGGCTCATCCACATTGCCACGGATCAGAGGGTGATGTTTCTTTATGTATAGAGGAGAAAGATGTTGTCCTGAAGGGACAGGAAGTTTAGTGTGAGTGGCAAGTAGTCTAGAGATGAGAGAGTGAAAGTAATGAAACCAGAAAGTGGGCAGGAGCCAGAATATTTAGTCTTAGAGACCATAAAAAGGAATCTGGATTTTATTCTGATTGCAATGATAAACAATAAAAAAGTGTTAAGCTTGAGGAAGGCATAATCTGATTTATGCTGATAAAAAATGTGGACTCTAAAAGCAAAAGAAAAGAAAGAGATCTCTTAGGAGAATGCTGAACAAATCCAGGTGAGGAATGGGATGATGGTTGAGTCTAATGTTATTATAGTAGAAGAGATGGTGAATTAGATGTGGAATGGAAAAAAAATGGGAAGAATCAAGGATGAGTTCTATGTGATACACCTGAGAAACTAAGTAATTCGTAGAGCCTTTTAATGAAGGGAGGCATTTATCCTGCTTCAGGCTTTGACATATGTGGAGTAAGGGAGAAAACATCGTTTTCATTTGAGAATGATATTTTCAGGGAGGTGAAGGTAACCTTCAGAGATGACAGTGAAGATTCAGGGAAGTTGCTTATCATAGAATATTCATTGCCTGTGGTGGGGGCAGGATTTGACTGAAGAAGGGCATGAGGGAGCTTTCTATGGTAATGGAAATGTTCTACAACTATGTACACACAGCTATGTGCATTTATCAAAACTCATGGAACTATAAACTTAAGATCTGTGCATTTCAGTGTGTGTAAATTATACCTCAAAACTAGAAACTTAAGAGTTGGAAAAACAAAAGTGGTGTTGTTTGCATATAGAGAAGATGGTGAGAATAAAAAGCATTCAACCAAGGCAGCTGTCCACTGAGATAAGAGTGCAAAGCAGCTTTAATTCTCTGAATAAACAGTTTCCACTTAGCATGTTGTAGACAGAAATTTGACAACCTTGACTATAAAGAATTCATCACAACCGCTTGAAAAGACAAGTTATAAAGAACTCCCCTGTGACAATGATAACTTGTCAGTAAAATGTCCAACTTGTCAGTAAAATTTCCTAATATGATCAAGTATACAAAGTCTCATGACACTACCTGACCCTAAAGTTTCCCAATGGGAGGGTAGAGATACAATTATTAGTGGATTTCTTGTGTTCCTGTTTGTCCAGGCCTTCCGAGCAATGGGCGTGTTTGGATAGCAAACATGTTTTTGGGATCTATAGAAAGTGTGTCTCACTAGAAAGAGACATTTCAGGATACTGAAGTGTGATGGTTTATTTTTGTGTATCTACCGAAGTCTCTCCCCTCCCTGGAAACACTTTTCTTACTTTCCAGGTTATGAGTAATTTCTGTCTCTCTACAGAGGAGGGTAAGCAGATTGCTAAAAGCCCATAAAAGCTTAACGTTTCGTAATTTGGGGTTTCCTCTACTGGAGTGCAACCCCGCTGCATGCCGAGGTAAACATTCTGTACTCACAATGTTGCCCTAAGGGGGACTGGGGTGTAGAAATGCTAAGATAATATGATATTACTCTGACTACTGCTTTTGCTGTGAGTAACAAACCATCTGTGTCTCTGGCCTAGGGTTTTGTGTTCTTCTATCGGTGCATACATATTAAAAAAACAAAAAGCTAACTAGCTAGCTTGTAAGTGGAGTTTTGTCAGCTCCTCCACAATCTCAGAACTAATCGTGTTAAAGTTTCCAATGGTGTATATTGGATTCCTATATCAAGACTTTAGTTCTAAGTCAGAGGGCTGACACAGTCCAGAAAAATTTGGAGGATATTTCCAGTCAACGTAGGTGGGACCTATTAAAATTTAGAGTTATCTACTCTGGGGAGAGAAATATACAACTTTACAGCGGTCTTTACAATGTCCCCAAACTCCAAATATACCTGTTAGTAACCTGTGTTACTGTCCAAGCCTAGTTATTTTTCATCAGTCGTCATTGTGACTTCGCTCTCAAAGACCAGACACAAGTAGGATACAATATCTAATTGTATTTTCCCATAGGAGAAAGAGTTTGCATTTAATTTTGTATTTAAACTGAAGAAACTGATTTATACTCCACTCTCTTAAAAACTTTTTTGGATTTTAAACATATACATTCTTGATGCTTTGACAGGGACCAAGTTCCTACTTTTTCTGAAAGTGGAATATACAGATAATTTAACAATGGGCTTCTACCCAGATGTACCATCATTATCTTCTTTTAAGTAAAGCAAAAAAATATATAAATAAAAATCGAGCATTTCTTCATAGCAATTTGTAGGAAGATCAGAAGATCTGAAGCCTGCTATTTTGCAATTCTCCTATTGATACTACATCTTCCCGAGATTGTGAGGTCTCTTTTCACAGATTTTTTCTTGCCTGGAAGTCTTGACTTCAACCCAGCCCTGTTAGAGAGGACCTCCTTTACTAGGTGTACCACCCCTCCTATCCTGTACCAAAAAGCATTAAATTAGTCCCTCACTCTCATTCTTAGCCAGAGAAGCATATAATTCCAGTACATGGTACCATATTGTCCATTTCTGGAACTTAACTCCTCTGGTCTAGGATTCCACAGGCCAAATACAACATATTAGTTTCATGAATCTGCCTGCAGCAAAAACTTCTCCATAGGTTTAGGGGAGTAGGTAGATCATAGAGAAACATTTGAAAAATTCTATGAATGTAAGTATATTTTGAAACATAGGTAAAATTGACTGTAGTTCTGACAATAACGTAACAACTTTCATGCTTATATTATTAACAATTGAATAGTGTCCATGGGGTAAAATATTCAATGCATTATTTATGCCATTACTGTCTTTGTGTGATAGACAACTCTAACAAAGTAACTATTTTAATGCCAAACTGAGAGACAGAATCAGATAGTGTTTCTGCTACACCCTAGTGGAATATTTTTTCTTAGGTACTAAACACATGTTAAGCAAGATATAGAACTTTGAATTAGATTTTGATCAATGATCTCATGCTAATTTTCATTCTGTTTGTTTTGCTAGTGGGAAACTAATAAGTGAGGTTTCAGATTTCTTATGCATTTTGAGGGTATTTTAAAAAATAATTGTTACAGAAAGAATAGCTTCATATCTTATTTCTTAATATCAATGCTCTATATGCCTAGGATTATTAGATATCTCCTAGAAAACTCTGATCTTTTGTGAAAGAAGAGCACAATTTATTTTTAAGAACAAAACCATTGAATATCTTTCTTCTCAGAAAAGTAAAATAATCTTAAATTGCCTTAAATTTTAGGCGATATTATCTGGACTAGAACACAAAGATAAAGAACGCCGTCATATCCTTTATCATTCATCAACACATAGTTTGAGATTAAACAAAAATTTCATAATAAAGAATAAGATAAAATACAAATATAATTTTATTTGTCTTAATTGTTATATTTATACATGTGCCTTAAATGTTTAGAAACATTCAACCTATCTTCAGTAATAAAGGTCAATGAGATATTCAATTACTTTTAAGCCATCAAGATTGCCTAATGAAATACGGGGATTATTTTGCTCTTTTTTTTTTTAACAACTCACTAGAGTGTCTGCAAGTTGGTAAATTGTTCCAAATTTATGAAAGTAGAACATTTTATCAGTACTGCAGATAACCTAATTACCATGTTTATTAATATGCCTGCAGAAAAATTAATTCATACTCTTCCAATCCCCCAAGGGAGCCAGGGCATAACTTTTCTAATCAGTAAGACTGTGGATTCCTTTCCTCTCAGTGGCAGGAGAGTGGGAATGGGCCTCTCCCTTCCAGTGACCAGCCTTGGTGTGACAGCCATGGTGTGGAAACAGACACCAGAGACGTAGCCGAAAAAGTTAAGTGGGCTGAGTACATGCTACATCCTAAAAGATGTTTCTCTGTATGGCTGAATGTATGACATCCTTTTGAAGTTTCATTAGGACTCTAGGAACCAACCTTCATGCTTCAATGTTCTCTTGACCCATTTCTTCTGAAGAGTCACAAAGTTCAAGGCAGAATAGAACAGGTTCTCAGTATTTCTTTCATAGTCTTTTTTTTTTTTTTTTTTTTTAATGGAACATATAGTAGTTCTGGGATTTTTCTCAACTCACATATATATTTCCCTGATGCCTTTGTTTTATAATAAGGGCCACACTTGGGAAGATGTATGTGGTACAGGATTGTCTTCTGAAATTTCTCTTCTTTCCTAAACCTCACTTGCTCCTATAAGGTATAGTCTGCAAACTCAGCAGTCCATGTGTGATGATGCAAAGCAAATGCCCTACTGGTAGCTGCTTGAAGGTGCAGGTTCAGATGGAAAGACATTCTTCTCCTTCAAGTATTATTAAAAAATAATTTTATAAAAAGTTTTGATTAGCTTGTAAACTGAAAGTAAACCAAACCAAGTATCTATAGGCTAAACAGCGCCCACAGGGCTATCAACTTATGATCTCTGCTAGAGAAAGGGACAAAGGCACACAGAAGATGATACTGCCTGGTTTATGTCTCTAACATAAATGAATCCAGAATCATCTATTTTGGAATGTATACTGAGAGGTATAAAGATTTCACATATGTTGGGGATATATTTAGAATCATATTCCTTTATTTCTCTAAATGTAATTTGACTTCCTATTTCTCCATCAGTAAAACTCTTAGTTCGCCATCCCATTCTTAAGAGTTTGTTTGCTCCTTTGCAAATTGATCAAGAAATCACAGAATCAATAATATTTTTTTAAAGAACTTGACCTAGTTTCCACTGCCAAGTGCAAAAAAATTAAAAATAAAGAAAAAAAACAAAACAAAAAAACAACTGTGGGCATCTCCCCTCTGCCACTGCTTTCAGTACTACTGATCCTCACTTCCATAAGATGCCTGCCAGGAGTAGGATCCAGAAGATCCACTCTGAGTTGAGCCCTCTAAAACCTACTTTGGCCCCCACATCAGTGGTGCAACTCGCGATCCCCTGTGCTATTTTGTCTTCTGGCTTAGTTTCCACACTATTTGGGAGGAATCTTGGTTGATAAATTCGCTCTGCCCACCTGATTCATAGTAAGCTCAATCAACATTGTCATATTAAGTGGAGAGAGTACACACTGATCTAATGCTGCTCCATCCCCCTACCTTCTTTCTTCAAGTTTTCATCCTTCCATTTGAAGTATGGGGCAGATTAATTGGTCTATTGCTTAAGGAGACATTAAACCAGAAAGTGAAGTGTCCATTTCCCCTCTTTCCTGCCCCTTCAATCTGTAAGAACGATTCCCTCAAAAGACTCTTCAAATGGCTCTGAGTGAAAAGAAACACATGCTTCCATCCTTCCTTATTCAGGGAGCAAAGGGAAAAGCCACCGCATTCTCAAACAGACTGACAGTTGCCAATTCTATAGATCCCTTCCTCCTAATTCCAATTGTTTGCTTATAGCTTATCTAGTCAGGTTTAGAAGTAAATAAACTTTTTCAGTGATGTTTATTGGGGAAAAGCTTTTTTTGGGGGGGGTTCCCCGCAATCAACCCCAAAGGGAGTTTTCTAATTACTATTTGCTGTTATTCTCTATTTTGTTGGGTTTTTTTTTTTTTTTTGTGAAGTTTTGAACAGCAGTTCCTTCCAAGTTCTGGGATATTAGGAAAATTTTGGCTCAAATTTGCACATTTGTATAAAGTAGGAAAAATCCCAAAGATAAAAAGGCTATGAGATTTTGGGGAAATTCCAGAAATAACCTGAACACAGAGGGCTCATGAAGTACCCTTATGCCAACACGACATGCAAAAAATATGGACAGCACACCAAAGTAGGAAGAGTAAAAACACTTTTATCCTATGTAAATGATTCTTGGAGGAGAGAAATAAAGAAGAACGAGGAGGAACCGGAAAAAAAGGGAAGAAGAGAAAGAACAAAAAAGGAAGAGGAAGAAGACAGGAAAAATTTCTTCTGACTTGCAGCATGAAACACAGGAGAAGACAGCCAGGTATCCTGACATTAAGCAGCAGAGCAAGAGTTCAGGTTCCCAGAGGAGAAAGAAACTATTACCTCTGGTGGGCTGAAGACATGACTTCTCTGCTCCTTGGAGTCGGGTTCAAAACCGCCTAGATTTCCTTAGGCATCCACAGACATCTGCTGAGGAAAGCATGCTGGAGGAGAGACATGACTGTGAGCACATTCTGCTCCTTCACACCCTCTCTCTTCTCCTTTGCCATCGTCCTTGGGGCACAGGTTTAAGAAAGAGGACAGCAGTGATCAGCCCTTGGGAACTCAACAGGTGTTGAATGTGACAACTCTTCTCTGTTCTCACTTCTGAGACTGTCTAGGACCCTGCATAAGCCATCTGGAAGGCAATTGAAGTGCTGGCAGCAGCAGTGATGGTGGTGGTGAGGGGTCCGTGTAGGATGCTTAAAGGAGGGAGATTTGAAATGAATAGCATGTGAGAGTCTACTATTGAATTCTACTCACAAAATACATAAGATTTATAAGGAAAAATTATTTGAAACTATTTTAAGAAAAGACTAGAGTACGTGGAAGCTCAAATAGTACGTTTCTGCAGTAGTGTCATTGTCTGGGCTAAATACCTGGGGTTCATCATCTCATGCCAAGAAAATTTAGGGCATTGGACACATACAGGGAGTTTAGGAGTAGAGGCTTAATAGGCAGAAGAAAAATAAAGGAGGACAGTTCTCTCTCTCCAGTGAGAGAGAGGGGGCTCCAAAGGCAAAAAACCAGCTGGCTGGGAGTTTGCTAGATTTTATAGGCAGGCTTGAGGGAGTGGTGTCTGATTTAGGTAGGGCCCACAGATTGGTTTGATGAGCTATTGAGAGGTGACAATGTGCTAGCAGCCTTCACTCTCAGCCCCTCCTCAGCCTCAACGTCCACTCTGGTGGCACTTGGGGAGCCTTTCAGCCCGCCATGGCACAGTGGAAGCCCCTCTCTGGGCTGGCTGAGGCCAGAGCTGCCTCCCTCTGCTTCCGGGGAGGTGTGGAGGGAGAGGCACGGGCGGGAACCAGGGCTACGATTGGGGGCCAGTGTGAGTTCCGGGGGGCACGGGCGCAGGCTCAGTGGCCCGGCACACGGAGCGGCCAGCTGGTGTGGCAGGCCCAGGGCAGTGAGGGGCTTAGCACCAGGGCCAGCAGCTCTGGAGGTTGAGCCGGGTCCCCCAGTAGTGCCGGCCTGCTGGCACCGCACTCAAATTCTAGCCGGGTCTTAGCTGCCTCCCGGCAGCCCAGGGCTCCGGATCTGTAGCCTGCCATGTCTGAGCTCCCCCTCTGCAGTGGGCACCCTCCCAGCCTCAGCCTCCCCGAAAGGTGCCGCCCCCTGCTCTGTGGCGCCTGGTCCCATCCACAGTCCAAGGGCTGAGGAGTGCAGGTGAGGCTCGGGACTGGCTGGCAGCTCCGCCTGCAGCCCCAGTGCAGGATCCACTGGGTGAAGCCAGCTGGGCTCCTGAACAGGATGGGGACTTGGAGAACTTTTGTATCTAGCTGGAGGATTGTATGTGCACCAATCAGCACTCTCTATCTGATCCACTGGGTGAAGCCAGCTGGTCTCCTGAACAGGATGGGGACTTGGAGAACTTTTGTATCTAGTTGGAGGATTGTATATGCACCAATCAGCACTCTGTATCTAGCTAACCTAGTGGGGACTTGGAGGACTAGCACTCTGTGACTCTGTATCTAGCTCAAGGATTGTAAATGCATCAATCAGCACTCTGTCTAGCTCAGGGTTTGTAAATACACCAATCAGTACTCTGTGTCTAGCTCAAGGTTTGTAAATACACCAATTGGGACTCTGTATCTAGCTAACACTGTATCTAGCTAACTAGCACTCTGTGACTCTGCCTAGCACAAGGATTGTAAAGGCACCAATCAACACTCGGTCAAAATGGACCAATCAGCTCTCTGTAAAATGGACCAATCAGCTCTCTGTAAAATAGACCAATCAGCAGGATGTGGGTTGGGTCAGATAAGGGAATAAAAGCAGGCTTCCCAAGCCTACCAGCCCCAACCCACTGGGTTCCCCTTACACAGTGGGGAAGTTTTGTTCTTTTGCTCTTTGCAATAAATCTTGCTGCTGCTCACCCTTTGGGTCCACACTGCCTTTATGAGTTGTAACACTCATCAGGAAGGTCTGCAGCTTCACTCCTGAAGCCAATGAGATCACAAACCCATCGGGAAGAAGGAACAACTCCAGAGGCACTGCCTTTAAGAGCCATCACACTCACCACGAAGCTCTGCAGCTTCACTCCTGACAGCGAGACAAACGAACCCAGCAGAAGGAAGAAGCTCCAGACACATCTGAGCGTCTGAAAGAACAAACTCCGGAAACACCATCTTTAAGAACTGTAACACTCACTGGGAGGGTCTGCGGCTTCATTTTGAAGTCACTGAGACCAAGAACCCACCAATTCCAGACACACTATGACATTTACATAGCAAGCAGGGAAGGCTGGCCACCCTAACCTAATCTTATTGTGCAGAGGGGCTTTCCACTTGACCTGCACCATCATGTCTGCTCCTAACTCTACACTTGGCTGGCAATGGCAAAGAGAAGAGACGGTGGAGCTACCATTTTGAAAATGCTTAGTTCGAGGTAGCTTTGTCCTGCCGGCATTCACACTTGCAAGCTTTGAGCCTATTTGTGTCTGTAGCTTGATTCTACAGGCTGCTCTTTGTTAGAAAATGATTTGGGGACTGTTTTTCATTAAAAAGAAAACCTTACCAAAAACTCTGGTACCCTCTCTACTTAAGTATTTTCTTCTTAACTCGCATGTCATTTCTGCATCTGTTTGGGCCTCATACATTAAAGCTCCGATTGTACAAACACAGTATCTGATTTGCGACTGTAGTTCATACCTCATGCAGTGAGAATCCTGTGGGAAAATCTTCTTTTCTCTCTAGCATATTCACAGACGTATTCCCTTTAACCCTGATCCAATCACAATGCCCCTTGATGGAGGAGTCCTGAATTTAAGTAGAGGGTAGTTTTTAGTTATTCCTTGTCGTAGAGCATTAACACAATAGGAAAACTCTTTCCTCTTTCTCTTCTTCTTCCTCCTCCTCCTCCTCTTCCCTTCTTCTTCACTTTTCTTTCTCTTTTTTGTTGTGCATTCTGATTTGCTGCACATTTATCTTAGTTAAGTATTAAGATCTGTTCAGTTTTCCAAGTTCTTGTTCTTTTCACTAGCGCCAGATTTCTACCTTGAAGAGACATTGCAGAAATGGTGGAGCAGATCAGTCAAAAGCAACAGGCTCTCCAATGGCGGAAGGCCTGTGTGGCATAGGACATGGACAGGGGATGCAGCACTCTTTTGAGGTGGAAAGGAAGACTCAGAGAAAGACTGAGGTGTCACTGGCTGTAAAGGCCACTGAGCCATACCAAGTGATCTCTGAGGTTCAGTCATAGGTGAAGTTGCACAATTCAAAGTAAACATAATGAATCACTGCTCAGGCAGTCATAGAGCAGCAATGATCCCAGCGGAGTGGGAAATATAACCATCCCAGGGGACTGCAGCAAGGAGAACGTCAAAGGGCGCCAAGGCTGTAGGCAAGGCTGACTCAAAAGGCTTGCCTATGTTGTTAACAGCTGTGAACTTATTGATAAAAGATCAGCAAATGCACAGGGAGAAGGGAATTTACTGATATTGCATAACAACTTCTGAATTAATGTTACTTTCTATTATAATGAAAAAATGTTTTATTTGAAATTAAAATTTTCTTTCAGGGGAACCTTACAAAGGAATGTAGTTGAAGGCCATTTTATTTTAGCTGAGAACCTACATAGCTCTTGGATATCCAAAATAAGACCTTGAAGCTGAGTTTGGGAATAGCAGACAGAAGAAGCTGAACTCTCTGCTTAGTGGAGTGAGAGGAATTAGAGTTCCTGGAAGCAAAATCAGGGTGAAGAGGGAAAGAGGAACAAACATAGACTAGCCTACAAGACCTGAGTGCCTTGGGAGCAGAAAGGCAGAATGGGGGGCAAGAGATTGGGGATGTAAAAATGACCCACGTGGGTCAGCAAATTTAGCAAAAGATGGAACTAGAGCCATATACAAAAAGCTTTGGATTTTCCCTATGTTGTCAAACAACCTTAGAGTGACCTAACTTCTATCTTGTAGTCAGGAGGCTTCCAGATAATTAAGCATGTCAAAATAATTAAGTGACCAGAATGTCTTTCCCAGATTTCAGGTATTTTCAGGAATGCTGAGTGGCAGGAAGAAAATATATGATTATCTCAAAATAAGGTAGGAAACAAATTATAGGAAAGCTTTAAGCAAGAACAAACTAATAAAGGTATTTATTTAGATATTCCTTTAAACTGTGAATCCTCTGAGAGATATTCAGTTTCATTATTTCAGTGACTGTTACAGTGCACATAATAAATGTTCAATAAATGCTTGTTAAATGAATTAATAAAAGGAGGGTTAAAGAAAAGCAGGAAACGGAGCAAATCTCAGATTGTCGTTGGTTAGGAGCAACCTAAGAACATAGAGAATATGCTTAATGAAACTCAGTGTCTTTGCCATGGCCCTTTCATCTGGAACGTGGTCTTTTCCAACATGCACTCACACACACAGTCTCACAACCACACAGCCTGGTTCCCTTACCTGCTACAAGCTTATCTGCCATTAACGCTTTATTTAAAAGTGTGCCTCTCCCCTAAACTCAATTTGGCTTTTCCTATATCATTTCCTACTTTATTTTGCTGCATGGCCTGCATATTATCTAGTCCATTATATATTTTATGCAGATTTATTTTCGTCACCACACTTTGATATGTAAGCTCCAAGATGTCAGGAACTCCTATCTGTTTTGCTCAAGGATATACCCCCAGCAACGAAGGAGGGCCTGGTCTGTAGTAGGTACTTTTGTAGGAATGCATATACGAATGAATGAATGAATGAATGAATGAATGAATGAATGAATGAATGAAGGTTTATAAAGGAGTCATGGAACTTGTCATTCGAGAGACAGAAATAATTTTTTCCAGCTGGACTGAAAGAGGCATGCACACTGAAGCAGTTTTAAAAAAAGAAAAAACCATTACCAGATATGAATTAAAGCCTGTCTGCTTTTATGTATTCAAAACCCCAACCAACACAGAACAGTAGTCAGAAGCTGGACCTAATTTCAAGGAAGGAAATTAGAAGCTTATTTTCTGTCTTTGCATTGCTTTTGAGTGTGTCTTCTGATACAAGCCAAATGCTGTCCGTCAGCCTGTTACAGCATGTGCTCTCATGTGCTGCCATACTTTTCACTGCTGTCCCCCTGAGTTAAACTGCTCTGTTCTGCTGCCTTGCTGTCTAAGGCTTGAGATAAAAATGTTCAGTTGCTGCTGCCATGCTGCCTGTCTCCTGTGTTTAAATGTGTCCATATCATGGTGTTTGCATCTGACTACATCTTGGCAGCTTCCAAATAAGACTTAGAGAAACCAAGCCACTGCTGGGATGATGACTAATCATTTTGCAGAACAGCGTGAGTCAAACAAAGGTATAGCTCTTATGGTTCTCAGTTTTCCTTCTGAGACATACCACCACAGAACAGAGAGAGGATTGATTACAAGCAAGTACCATCATGGACACAGCTGTAACTGGTCAACAGATGCAGTCTTATTATAATATGCATTCCACAAGCATATGGAATTGGGTGAAATTAAACTAAAAAATAAAGAGATTGAGCCCTTCCTCAAATAAGAGGTGTGTAGAAGCCAAAAACCTCCCTGTTTTTTGTTTTCTACCTTTCCAAACTGTAGCAGATGTTGTGAATTCTATAAAATTAGAAAAAATGCAAATGTCCACTAAATCCTGAGTGGGGATTAATGCAAAACTGCAGAAACATTGAAATTCAAAATACCCAGCAAGTTATGTTTATTAATATCATCCACATATGCCTTTTTTTGGTCTTTAGGGTGCTCTTTGATGTAACGCCAAGTGGATCTACAAAGGATGTGGAGCAGTATGTGTGATCCTTTTATTCATTGAAAAGGAAAGGGCAGCACGAGGTAAATGGTGGTTGCCATTAACTTGTAAGCTTTATCCCAGGAAAAGTTTAGGGCAGCATGAATTATCATAGAATGTGCCCTTTTTTGGATTATCTATTGCTACCATTTATCTAAAACACCCTCCAACCAGTATGGTTACCTTTCTCTTTGTAATATTTTAAAATTCAATTGCGTTTAAGACATTTTCTCATCTTTTCTACCATATCTTTTTTTTCTGTATGCCGTCCTAAAGTTTATAAACTTAGAGGACAAAAATGAAAAGTTGTCATAAGGGGTCATTTTTCAATATTTGTTGTAAGTGGAATTATTTATAATGCAGAAACCATCGTATCTTAAAACATAAACATTTAGGGCATGTATCTTGGCTAGAATATTTGAATAATGTTCTCTACTTGACAATGTTCAATAAATATTATCACTCAGAAAATAAAAGCAGCAAAAATTTGGTGGTACAGTTTTAATGTTTAAATTTAGAAGAAAATATCAAAGGCCAGAAATCATCTAATATCTGCTTCCCTATCAATGAGAACCAATGTAAACTGAATATCGCAATCTTGTTATAAAAATTTGGTTTCCTTTACTGACTATTGAGGAACACATTATGACAAACAATCTTAATTTAAAAAGTCAAAATTTGAAAACAGTAGTAATGCCAATTTCACATTGCATTTGAAGGATAAATGTCAAACTCTGTCGATGAATTTGTCCTTAGAAAAAATAGTTTTGCAGGTTTTCTTTTCTAAAAGATCTACCCTTATCATTTAAAAATAGGAGTCCAGTCTTATCTTTCAGTCCTGCCTTTCCAGTGCCCTCTACTGGGCACTACAGTTGATAAATATGTGTATCTACTCCTCCAGGTTTGCCTCTGATTTTATTTCTAAATCATAGAATAAAGGGGAGGGCTGAAAGAAATTTGAGAACTCCATCCCTGCTTTCTACTAGGGTCATAACCAAGCCACCTGAGAGGTATGAAATCTCTTCTGTTTTTCAAGATTGTTAAAAAAGAAAAGTGATTTAAACGTATTTGGCTTGGTATTTTCACCCAACTGGCCTATACCTTAGCTGCCTTAGTGAGTGTTTAGGATGACTTAAATTACTGCACCTGCCACAAGTGCCTTCCGGGTGCTGTAATATATAACATTGCCTTTTATTCTTTAAACACAAAAGATGTGGCTTTCATTCTCGACTGATGGAAGTTATCTGTGCAACATAAAAATTGCAAGTGTGTTTATCTCTGTTTCTTTGCTAGCTATAGTAATGGGTGCATATGCCCAATGGAGATGACATTATTTCTGTCTGTTTTAAATATTTTTTCTTAGTAAACATCTATAAAAGAATGCATTCACAAGCAAGTAACCCTGGAGGCCTTCTAATGAAATTTATTTTGCTGCATTTTAGTGCAAAGGACAAAATATCCTTTATTGTTAGACTGGAATTCAGTATAAAATATCCATTAATATTTAGCATTTGTGCATAATACAGGCTTTGTTATGTTTTGGTGTGTGCAATTGATCTCTAAAATATTTTTAAGCAAGATTTAAAACAAAATAAGGCAAAAGCTCTGGATAAACAGACTCTACTAGCTTTTTCTCTTCTTATTTTTTTCCCTCCTTTGGTTATCAATGTTCCAATTGAAAAATTACAGAGGATGACATTTAGTACCTTTAAGAGCTGTTTTGACTGAGCTTTTACTCCCTGAATGTTAAACACATAATAATATTTACAACATATCAGAGCATGGCACACCTATTCTTTCCTTTCTCTTTTGGAAATTTGCTTAGGCTGCTCAGCTGTCCCTTCTCTATGGCCACATAATGGAACCATCATTACCTCCAGTGGGATAGTAGCATAACCTTCCTGATGGACAGAACATGTTTCTGTTTTTTGAAGTTACTCAAATATTTCTAACAGCTGCAGCTAATCAACTGCTGCATTGATTAATAAAAATGTGCCCCAGTAATTATTATAAAATATCAATATACAGTAGCTAAAGTAGTCTTAAAGAGGCCAGTAAGGATTATTCTATATTTCTGTAGTCATATTTTGATTACAAGTGCATAGAATGTTTGTATATATTATAAATACTGTTGTTCTGTGTAGCTGTTTTTGACAAATATTCTATTGCAAAATGAAAATAACCAAGAGGAAAAGTACAAGAACTTTAATTTTAACTTTAAAAAAAATCAAACCTTCTTCAAAGCTAACAGAAGACCGACACGCTGATCATATCTTTCAGAATTTCTTGAAGTGTAAATTTGGTCAGAGTGCCAAACATAGAAAGTTGATCTCAACCAAATCTTCAAATGGACAAAACATTCTCTTGGACTCAACGGGGACTGAGCCAGCTGCCAGTTGATATGTGGGCAGAGAGGAGTTGAGTGCCTGATTCTGGGGGCATTCAGCTTCTATGCTTCAAGGTAGCATAGTCTCAATATCAGATCCTGCATTAGAGCTTTGAATATATGTCAGAAGAAACAAAAAACAAAACAAAACAGTTTAATTTCCAAAAGTATTCTAGCTTGCAATATTTTTGACCATCTAGTCATGTTCATACATTTTGTGATAATATATTGGAATATGTATTAAGCTGAAACCTTTGTCACCCAACTACTGGGCCCAGAATTGTAATTTTTAACATGTTTGTTGCATTAAGCTACCAACCACTGTTTACTAACTGCATGTGGAACTAAAAATTGCTGATGAAAGCTTTTAATATAATGGAAAAGGTGTTGGATCAGAAATCAAGGGAGCTATTTTTTTTTCTTTGCTTTCACTACATGTTACAGTGGCCTTGGAGCAAGGTGTCTTGTTTTACTTTTTAAATAACACTTTTTACAAACACCGACTTCTGCAGAGTGGGGTGGCTCACGCCTGTAATCCCAACACTTTGGGAGGCTGAGGCGGGCAGATCACTTGAGGCCCGGAGTGGGCCAATGTGGTGAAACCCTGTCTCTACTAAATATACAAAAATTAGCTGGTTGTGGTGGGGGGCACCTGTAATCCCAGCTACTTGGTAGACTGTGGCAGAAGAATTGCTTGAATCCAGGAGGTAAAGGTTGCAGTGAGCCCAGATCGCACCATTGTACTCCAGCCTAAGCGGAAAACAAAACAAAACAAAACAAAAAACTGAATTTTTTATCTGTCATAAGTATTGGTTGAACTAAGATGATTAGGTCTTCTGCAGTTATAAATTTTCATAAGCCAGACTTGTATACCAAAACATTTCATCAACATTTCTTCCCAGAAATCCTAACAGATTTCAATGATAACATGCTAACGTGTTCGAAAACAAAGTTTTGACTTTCCTCTACACTCTTCTCAGTCTTCTTAATTTCAGAAGATAGTAATTTTCAGGTCCCAAATCCTGAAGTCTTTTTAAGTTCCCTCTATTCTTTATACCCCACACCCAATTAATCAGCCACACCTGTTGGCTCAACCTTCAAAATGATGCCAATAGCAGTCACTTCCCTTTGTCTCCAGTGTTTATGCTCTGGTCCATCCATCGTCTTTAGACTTCACTATTTCCATAGTATACTGGTATGGTAGAATTGCATTCTTCCAAAAAGATACATGGAAGCCCCAATCCCTAGTGTCTCAGAATGTGATCTTATTCAGAAATTGTGTCTTTGCAGTCAAATTAGGATGACGTCATTTGGGTAGGCTCTAGTCCAATATGACTGGTGTCCGTATAAAAGTGGAAAATTTGGATGCAGAGACAGATGAGCACACAGAGAGAATGCCATGAGGAGATGAAAATAGAAACCAGAGTGATGCATCTATGCCTAAGATTGTCTGTAGATCACCAGAAAACTAGGAGAGAGGCATAGAACAGTCTCCGTCAGAGCCGTCAGAAGGAACTGACTCTACCAACACCTTTGTCTCAGATATCTAGCCTCCAGGAGTTTCAACAACAAATTTCTGTTGTTTAAGCCACTCAGACTGTGGTACGTTTTTACAGAATTCCTAGAAAACTAGTGCATATGTTAAGTGGTCTTTCTGCTTTCCACTCCTCCACTATGGCCTATTCCCCACACAGCAGTTAGAAATATATATATATATACACACACACACACATATATATATAAAGGACTGCAGCTCTCCTTTTTATTCTCCCAGTGGGAAAGAAGAACTATCATTAATGGCAAATGGCAGTTGAAGCAACACCAAGAGCTGGCTTCACATTTAGGAAAGAATGCTACACCTTCTCGTCCTTGTCATGGTTTCTGGTGCTCTGCACATTCAGAGAATCTTCTCTAGGAACAAACTATAGAAATGATCCCTGAAAGTATAGCCTTTAGAAACAAGTATTTTTTTAAAGTGCCAGTAAAATCGTATTGCCTCTTTATTAAAACTCCTCCCATAGTCCCCCATGTGCTCCTGATCTACAATTCTATTCTTTCTACCATTTCTTCTCTGACCTGTCCCCTAAAATAAGTCTGCTCCAACCAGAGTTCCTGGCGTATAATAAGTGCTTAATTAGTATTTGTGAACTGATAGAATAATTAAATTTTAAATCAGCAAAACTATTTTTGAAGTTTTTTATATTTTTTTTAAAGATTAATAATGGAGAGAATAAGAACAGGTGCATAAGTGTTGATTAAACCAGAATGACCTTGCAAAATTTCATTCATTCATTCAACACACCTCCTTAATACATGCTGTTAGCCAAGTGCTGTTCTAGGCACTTTACTTTCAAATGTGGAGAGGTCATAGCTCCTATACATCTGGCTGGCATAGATGAAGGGGCAACTACAATGCATTAAGGTAAATCTTACCACAGAGGTGAAAACAAAGTTCTATAGTATTACAAATGAGGGAGCAATTACTTCTGTCCAAAGCAGTTATGGGAGGTTTCATAAAAAAGGAGACAGTTAAGCCAGGCAATCTTAGAAGTTTGGTGGTGACGGTAGGAGTGTTAATAGATAGGTGACATATAGGAAGGTGAACATTTCAAGGTGCTGACATAGCATGTGCGAACACATGGCAGAATCATGCATCTAGAAAAGGTGCCATTTGTTAGGCAAAGCTGTATGTCCCTGACTCACTACTTCACTGCTCAGCAGCCAACCAGCTGCAGAATCCTATAGAAACCCTGGAATCTCTGATCTTAAAAATAGGAAATCATAGGCGCCTTCTGCATTTAAGAAAATCCCAGACTCTCTTTATTTAAATGTTCCACAAACCAATGAAACAAGAAACCAACAAAGTGGGACTGGACTCTAACTTTGCCTTCAGTTTAGCAGCAGAGCTGTATACCCAGCTGGATCCTGCTGCTAGATGATTCTATGTGACTGAATCCTAGCCCACTCTCCCAGCAGGAGACAACCAGGAGTGGAGTCTGGCCTCATCATGAGAGATCTATTTTCATATTTCAGTGTTTTTTCTTCTATTTGTGTAACCCTAAATGTTTTACAGCATTAATATTTTATTGCCCCATTTCTTATGTTGCAAGTACATGAGGCAGACATGCAAAGAGAACCCATGTATTTTGATGGTCTGATTACTACCCATTGTGAGGTTCGGGGTTTTAAAATATCAATTTCTTGCTGATATTTCATGTAATGCTAACTGTCACAACTGCTCTGTGTAGACCAGCAAAATTGGCTTTAACATACTAAAGAAATTAGGGAATTGTATTGTGTCTGGGTTCTAATCCTAGCTCTCTAACTAATCATTGTATGTCATAAAACAAGGCATTTAACTTTTCTCTTAGTACCCACATCTATCTGACAAGCAGCTTGGACTATAACAGTTGCTAAGATTCATTATTCCCTGATTCTAGAAAGTAAAAAAAAAAAAAAAGGGGGTGAATTGGAAACAGCTTAGAATCACCATCAGTAGTTACTTGAAAGACATTGAGATTTATTTTTTGTTTGTTTTGTTAGTTTGTTTTCAATATTGACTTTTCAGATGTGTGAATCCTCATGCTTCCTTGATCCATGTGTCTATAACTTAGCAACCAACCAGTTGTTTTGAATGCTGAATTTAAAGAATGTATTATTTTTCATATAGAGTTAATGGTGTGTGTGTGTGTGTATGTGTGTTGTATTTATCCACCTAATCTTCTCAGGCAGGGTTATTTAAATTCCTAGAGGCTGCTTTACAAAAACTCAGAGCAGGTTTGCTCTTTCATCATAACTACTATGTGGTGTGAGCATGACTTAAATGGGTAGTTGGTTTTCATTTCATATCATTGCTACATTTATTTGCTTTTTAGATCTTAGAAAGTATTAATAAAAAAATCAGTTGTGGATGCAACACCATTTTTTTCTGTGCCTGCAATGATACGTAATATTGACTCAACAACCTCACTTTTATTTCTTTGATGGAATCTTGTGCCTGTGGATCCCATTTTGATCCCAAAACGTCTTACATCTCAAATGCTGGAGCAAATGTTAGTTCCCTCATAATACTCTACTTCTTCACTTCCCTGTGATACATATAGCTACATTCAAGGTTTAGCATAACTTAGGAAATATTTCTGTGGGAAATATGCACAACAGATCTTCCTAGCAATATAAAAGCTATTTTAAAAGAGAGATATTGCATAAATCAGAAAAAAAAAACAACATTGGGGTGAAAGAATATGTGTAGACAGTCAATTTTAAAAAAATAAACAGACTTTTATTTTTATTAATTTTTTTGGTGTTACCATCTGTCATAATGTATATAGTAGTGATATGCAATTTATATTTTAGGATATAAGAAGTAATTTCTTTAAAAAATCAGTGAGTAAAGATTTTAAATGATACTTTTTAAAATCTTGCATAATTAATAAGCTCATAGTAATCAAAGAAAAGTATTTGTTGAGTATATTAAGAAACTAAACTTTAAATAAGGTACTTTGATGATATTTCTGTGTATGTTGTATTCATCTTCACATGATCTGGTAACCACATTGCTACTAAATTAAAGCCAGTTTACATGATTTTAGGCCATTTATGTGTTTTATTTCCTTTTTTAAAAATCTATACAATTCCATCCTATCCCTCATAATATTAATTTCCTTGGTTTCTATTCATGTTTCAAACACATTTCCAAAATAATATGATTCAGATAAGTATTTAAAGGAAATATATCATCACGTTGAGCCAGGTATTATAGCTATATGTGAAGGGATTAAGCAGCTTAAAATATGTTGTCACAGATCCTGTATTCTCCCCTCCTTCTTGACAGCCAAGGTCATGTTTTCCTGGCTGCAACTATGGGGAATCTTTCCAGGCAGTTTTGTAGACCCAGTCCTGCACACCTTGATTAATGTATCCTTGTCGGGGTAGGGGAGGAGTATCACTTTTGTAATGATGTGTATCTTAAAACACGCAAAATTTTTTATAAATCATGAAAAACAGAGCTGCATTTATTTGCAGCTGCTGATGACAAAAATACCTCTGAGAGCAAGTTATTTTTATTTCCACTTGGTTGAAAATAAGCAGAAACAAATCTTCGCATAGTTAGGATGACAGGACATGTTCCGCTCTTCATCTCAAGTTCCCCTTCGGCTGCCACACCCACTTGATGGCTATGCTCTGCCATCTCCTGCTTCAGGGATCTGCACCCTCCTGTTTCCTATTCCTATTTCACAAAGCACTGACATCCATCGGGGCACTTTTGCATTAATTGACTTACTGCCCTTTATATGAAAGAATTTCAAGTATTCTTCTAGGCCAGCCTTAGCATCTTCAGCCTTCTATTCCTAATTATGAAATAAATGTTATAAATTCATGAGCAGGTGGCTCACTGAGTTGTTCAAATACCTGAAATCACAAAATACAGTCAGTTCTGCTACAATGCTTGCTCTGATAACATGAATTTGTTTCAGTGTAATTGAGATATTTGGGAATAATTTAAGCATAATGCAAATTTCACATTTGCTTCTGTGGGAATTCCTCTGCCAGAAACACCAGGAGAACTCAAAAAAACTGCACCCAGCGGAACCCATCTGCATAAGAATATGCAAAATTCAGACGTCACCCATCTCAAACTTCCGCTAGCTACCTCAGTTCACTATGTGTGCTGTGAGCCACATATGTCCACATCTGGTGTTACAAATTTCATCTGATCTCTGAGAATCCACCTTCTACCATCTCACAATAACCTAAAAGCTATTCTTAATATTGCTTAATCTTGAAATAAGAAAACTTCAGGTCTTAAGATTGCATTTTATTGTAGAATTTATGTATTCATAAACCACTTAATATATATAAAACTGTGCTAACATATTTATTAAGTTCTTATATTTTTAATGTATGACTGATGAAGTTTTTCTGTTGAGTGTCTGGTTTTTGCTGCACAGTTTTGCATAGCATGATAACTTTCAGGAGTGTATATGCAGCGTTATAGCAAAACTGACAGTATGAAACTGCCTCCACTGCCAAGATTGCTGTAGCGGGGATACCTAACAATACCTTCTTTGGTCCTATTTTGAGAACTTCTTATCCTTGACCCTTCTTCACGTCAATTTTCAGTCACCACTCAAAGACCAGTTTTCTTTTATAGACCTGAGAACAGTTATGAAATATCTGAGCATTGCATTATTCTAGAGGGTTTGGCTTTTATTAGAAAGGCAAGAGGTACTCTTGAAGAATTTTAAGCTGGAGAATGGCCGAGATAATAACAGGAATCAAATCCATGCTGGAGAGGGCTTTGCATAAAAGTTTCTATCAGGACGCTCTGATTGTGACTCAAAAGCCCGTGAGCTCCTAGAGGATAGAAATTGTCCAATCATCTCAGAAGCCTCTATGCTGGGCATCCTGCCTGACCTGGAATGGCTCAAACTGTTTACTGAACTGAATTCCAACAGTACAAATGAGGATTAGTCCTCAAAATGGTTACCAAGAGGCACTGAAAAGTCTTAATAATGATGCAGATAATCAAGTTCTCCACTTAGACAAGGAATTCTTCCCTTAGATTTTAGAAAACAATTGTTTAATAGTAAGAATTAAAACAAAAATGATTTTTCATTTATCTAAACTAAATAATATGCTTTTGAGCTCCTGCTTTATGCTTAATAATATTTGGGCAATGTGCCTTTCCCATCAGGACATGATAGATGATCATTCAATTCATCAAAAACCCAGTTAATCAGAACATTCATTTCCTCATAAGTATGCTATTTAAGTGTCTGTTGTGTATAATTTAATGTTTCACACAGTTTGGCTACTTTAATTTCTTAAAAGACTTTTGGAATTTTTACAGCATCCTCTAGAGATGAAAGTATGAAAAATCTTTCATTCTTTTGCAATGCTACTGCATTCATATGCAGTAATAATACAATATCATTGCCTTCTATGTAACATTTATACAGTTAAAGCTAAAAAGACAGTGAACATCAGAAGTAAAACAATAGTGGCTATGAAATCATGAGTAGTATGGCTTACTCTAAATGTGATCTCTGCTGACTGACTCTGACTTCCTTTCAATTAAGTGCATATTACAGCTCCCCAGGTGGGTAGCCATCTGCTCCTCATGGAAGGTAATGCCACCCAAGCTCTTGGCTCTCTTCCCTGCCAATTAGTCCCCTATATGCATTTTATATGAATGCTGCAGAGCCTTAGATAGGTGTGAAAATTTTAAGCTTCTATACTTTTGATGAAGTCTGATTTAAGCATACATTGTCAAAGAAATGAAAAGAGTAAATATCAATATGGCAATGGAATTTCTATAACCACTACACAATTTTGTTCCTCAAGTGGTTATCTGAATTTAAAATGATATTCTTCCAGGCTTAAAATAGATAAGTAGCTTAATACTAGATTTGTTTTTAGTAATAATGTCACTCCTTACTTCTCACTGGGATTCAAATATGACAGTTTTTCTTTACATGATTTAAATACATGTGACTGGCCACAATCCTGTTGTGCACATTGACCTCTCTGTATGTTCTATATGTTTTCCAGTTATTTTAAGAGTATTGTTTTTGACCCCAAGCAATTTTTATTGCCTTATAGCATTATTCTGTGTGGAAAAAAATAAAATCAAACTGGAGTTATTTAGGCCAAATGATACAGTGGGTTTCTAGGAAGCCTGAGGCAGACTGTCCATTTTGCATTTAGAAGAAGCCACTGGAGAGTGACAGTTCAAAAAAACCACACACACACGAAAACCTCTGTTGTGAAATATTTGGCTTGGCAAACAGAATTTGGGAATGCTCAGATTAACACATTAAGATACTATTATGCACCCCTAAATAGAGATCCTAGGAATAGGCTGCCACCTACTATATTAACTCTAGTTCCTACCTGAAAGTTCAGTTGTTTCATTGAATAGATAACCTACATTAAAGGTGCAGTCTTATTAAATAATCATCTAACCTCTTAGTAAATGAGAACTGAACAGGTAAGCTGTATTTATACTGTGAAAGTTAAGCAAAGTCCCTTATTAGTAACTATTTTTATTTTAATTTCTCATAACAGCTATTTTGGGTTACATTTATAAGTATGGACTAAGTTGGTGTCACAGAGACCCAAAATAGTAGTGGTTCAAGTAAAACAATAAAATGTTGTATCTCTTGCATGTGAAAATCCACAGGTAAGCAAGAGGTCCAGGATAAATAGGCAGTTCTAATCCATGAAGTCATCCAAGCATCGGATTCATTTCCCTCCACCATTCCAGAGTAGGTTTTCCTTGTCTGTATGGTCGAAGTTGGCCATTATTATAAAATCTCTGTGTTTCTATCATTAAGGAGAAAGTGAGAAGATGGAGCACAATTTCCTTTTTAAGCTATGTGATCCAGGAATCACACAATTTCCCATACCTACTTGCAAGAAAGTTTGAGATATATAATCTCTAGCTGGACAGATGTTTGTTCAACTAAACTCAAGCATTCTATTATTCAAAGGAAGAAAGGGAGAGTGGATATCAATGAAATCTTGCTCTACCTACTAACCAGCTATTTATATTTTTTTTTTTTACTAATTTAATAATAAAATGTTTTCCAGAGGTATAATAAGGAAGCTTTTTAAATAAATTGCACCAGGTTTCTTCCGCTTAAAATCATTCCATGGCACACTATATTGCATCAGTCCAAATTCCTAACATCACTTACATGGTCTTGTAGGCTCTGGCTCTTGACTCTGACTCCAACAACAATTTAAACACGCTTCTCCTGGCTTCCTATATTCCAGCTACACTGATATACTTTTCGTTTTGTGGACATCCCAACTGTTTCCATCTCTCCATTTTTGCTCTTGTTATCCCTTCTTTTATAAATGCTCTTCCCAGAATTCTATGTATAATTAATTGGTTCCTTGCTTCCCTTCAGTGCAGCTCACGTATCACTTCTTAAGATGTCCTTTCACTATTCTATCTGGCTTCCCCAAATTTCTTCACCATTTTTTAATCTACTTCATAGAATTTATACTTTATTTATTTTGTTAATTTATTTTTAATTCGTTTACTGCCTGATTTTCCCTCTGGAATATAAGCTCTGGGAAGGCACAGACCTCATTTGTTTTGTTATCTCAGATAAACTGATTCCTGGAATGTACTTACTAGAACATAGTAGATGCTCAAGAAATATTTTGGGAATGAGAAAATGAATATACAATTATAAATATGTAATGTGCATATATATAATGTTTGCAGTATCTTTTGGAACACTGTATATTGTCAAATTAATGTCTGCCATTGTCTTAACACTGTATAAGGATTGAAAAGGTAATGTAAAGAGTTGATGTATAGTTCATCACTTTCCTCATCTGAGATATAGGCAGCCTCCTGATCATAGTATTATGCATAAGTAGAGTATGGCATTCTATTTTCTGTTAAGCTTGTGTTAACAATATATTTCCATTTGCTTTATATCAAAGCCATAAAACTGTATTTACTAAATCCTGAAAAAGCATTCTGAAATATAACCAAATATTTGTTGACCTGCAACCAAAGACAAATCTTATATTGATCAGAATTAAATAGTTACTGTGGAATCATACTAAACATTCACACGACAAAAGCAACAACAAAACAATTTAGAAGAGAAATGTAACAACAAAAGTTCTCAAAATCATAGAAGTAAAGTAAGTAACATGTTTTCAATATATATTTATGTATATAGTTTAGTTTATAATTTTATAAAAGGGACTATATTACATTTTGTTCCTCTTCCCCTAAATAGCCATGTGAAATGATGCAATATTGTGAAACTGAACATTTATTTCCTCTGTTGCTTCTCTTTTAAAATAATATAATTGGTTTGTACATTTCACCTTGAAGAAAGGGATAATCAAATGGTGACACAAATAGTCCTCAGAACCAGTAGACTAAACCACAGAAAGAGTAGCAAATATTTTTCTAACATGTACACAGTTCATCCATTTGATTTGAAAAGTGATAAGCTTCAGAAGATTTCCTTGATTCATTTCTCAGTTGGCCACATCATGGTAGAATTTCAGAATCAACATTAAATAGAGCTTTCTGGAATCATCTCCAATGCAGTATGTTTTATATTAAATAGGTTTACAATTAAAAGCCCTGGGATAAATAAAGAAAGGAATCTCTGTGAATCCTGCAATAATCACAGTGATTCCCCCGAGGCGCAATGGGGATTCTATTAAAAACAAGAATTATACATTGTCAGTATGTTACTATTAAGCCAATTTCATAAAAATAACAAAATATTCCTTCTTATATGCTAACAGAAATGGGCAAAAAAAATCTTACTTTACAACTATCTCAAAGTAGATTAAAATAAGAAAATGCTTTCGAATTTTAACTGTTACTTTCCTCTATTGTAATATGCACCTGAATTCATATGAAGCATTCAAAAATTGTTCTACATATCACTGTCATTAGAGAGACCTCTTTACACATCAAGTGAGTAAATATTGGCCATGTGGAAGTCTATTGACTCAGAGTGCCTACCATATCCACAGCCATTTTCTGACAAAAGCGACCACGAGCTATTCTTTGACCATAAATTAATATGGTTTTTGTTCTGTCCCCTGAGAAAGAAAAGAAACTTTTTATCTGTGGAATGCAGCCCCCTTTAAATTATCGGGCCCAGAGAGGCATAAGAATGAGGTAAGAGTCATATCTCACTAACCCCCTTGAGCTGAGTAATCATCCTCTTGAAGCCGCCGGCTGTATGGACTTTAGACTGAATGCTGCCACAATACTTATAAATTAACCTAATGATGTCATATGCTGGGCACCAAAACTTACACTCTGTGCTTCAACAATGTCTAGCCAATTATCAATCAGTGTTATAGATCTTTAAACCAATGAGAATTCCTGAAACACAAGTTTTGTAATCTCCCCTCTCCCGATTTGTCCTTTTTTCTTTAAAAGCTCAAACTTCTCTTTTGTTCTCCAGAACACTTCTCAAGGTAACTTGGAAGTGTTCCCCAAGCAACTGTCCTAACTTTACTTGGCTTAAGTAAACTCTTTAAAATCATATTTTGTGCCTCAGCTTGTTCTTTCAGATTTTTAACCCCTAAAACCTCGGCTGTAGCTGATTGGCTGTGATCATATATTTTTTCCTCACTGAGAGCTTTAGTTGTGAAAACACAAAACCACATAAAGGGAAGTTAATATTTAAAAAGTTGTAGCAGACAAATTGAAGCTGACGAAATGAGGGAGAGCGAAATTCAGTGTGAAAAAAATGAGGTGGAGAATCAAGATGGTGGACTATTATAGAAACAGCTGGTGTGCATGGCTCTCGCGGAGAGGAAATGAAATAATAAACACTGACTCTGCCAGCCGACCATCTAAGAAACCATTTCCGGACCCATCAAGGGAGTGAGGGGACACTGACAACAGGGAAATGCGAGGCTGAGCTGCAACCCATCGGGGATTGGCGCAGGGCCAGCCCTAACAGGGAAATGCTAAGTGAGGGCCCCCAGGGATCCACACTTCCCAAAGGGACCTGTGCATGCCTGGGAACAGGAGAATCTCCCTGGCTCCGGGGGCCTCTAGACTGACAGAGAGAGCAGTCGGAAATTTTGCGGCTACAACACTCAAGACCACAGGGTTCTCCACGGGCTTGGACGCTGTGCAGCCAGGCACCAGCTGCCATAGCCCCAATAGAGGCCACAGTCATGGTGTCCAGGAGCAGTAAGATTGCTCCAGTCTGCCTCACCAGCTTGAGCCAGCTTCAAGCACAATGGCCTCACTTCTGCCAGTGCCCCTCCTTCTGCAGAGCAGGCGACTCCACCCATCCTCCGCCGCACATGACCCGTGGGTTACACCTGCTGTGGCTTTCAGCACAGCGGACCTGATTCTGTCGGAACTTTGTGGACAGGAGTGTCGCTAGATTAGGCGACTCCGTCCACTCCTACTGCTCGTAGCCTGTTATGACACTGGCTTGGATGGCGCCCAAGCAAGAGGAAGCCCTCACTCTCAGAACACTGACAGGAGTGAGGTGCCCACGTTCATGGGCCTGCAAGGGAGCGAAGCATTCCTCCTTTTGCAGGGCCAGGCCAGAAGGGTATAAGTGTCTGCCAGCTGTGGCTCCTGACTGAGGGAGCCCTACAGACCAGAACAACCAACAAAAGAAACATGGATGTAGAGCCGGTGATCAGAGGGGGTTCTTCCAATGCTCAGGAGTGGACCAGGTGAAGGGGTTATTTCTTTCTCCCCACGCCACAGGGCACGACTGTCAACTGTGCCAAAATACAACAGAGCCATGCGACTAACAGCCCATCTGTAGGCCAGTAATCTCAAGCGCCACCAACTGGATCTCAGTCCAAAATACAACACCAAAATACTTCACCAGTATACAGCACCTGTGAAAACTAAGGCAAAATTCCAGTCACAAATAAAGATTCCGCAGAGTACTGGCCCACTGAAAACACCCAGAAAAGAAGTCTATTGACTATATTCGACTTACATCACAGTTAAAGGAACACCAGCCCTCACGGATGGGCAAGAATCAATGCAAGAACTCTGGCAACTCAAAAAGCCAGTGTTTCTCCCTGTCTCCAAACAACACACTAATTCCCTAGAAATAGTTTTTAACCAGATTGAGATGACTGAAATAATAGACATAGACTTCAGAGTCTAGAGGGCAAGGAAGCTCACTGAGATCCAGGAGAAAGTTGAAATGCAAACCAAGGAATGCAAAAACAAAACAAAACAAAACAAAACAAACAGTAAAATGATCCAGGACCTGAAAGGTGAAATAGCCATTTTGAGAAAGAACCAAACTGAATTTCCGGAACTGAGGAATTTACTTCAAGAATTTCATAATGCAATTAAAAGCATATAACAGCAGAATAGATCAAGCTAAGGAAAAAGATCTCAAACCTCGAATACCAGTTCTTTAAACCAGGTCAGTCAGATAAAAATAAAGAAAAAAATATATTTTTTTAAATAAGCAAAACCTTTGAGAAATGTGGGATTGTGTAAAGAGATGAAATCGGCAAATTATTGGCATTCCTGAAAGACAGAGAGCAAGCAACTTGTAAAATATATTTGAGAATATAGTCTATGAAACTTTCCCCAATTTTGCTAGAGAGGAGGACATACAAAATCAAGAGATACAGAGAACCCCGTGAGATACCACATAATGTGTCCATCCCCAAGGTCGTATTTGCCAAGCTCAACACAGAGGAAAAAAATATTAAAGGCAGCTAAAGACAAAGGTAAGATTACCTACAAATGAAACCCCATCAGGCTAGCGGCAGACATCTCAGCAGAAACCTTGCAAGTCAGGAGAGATTGGGGGTCTGTTTTTAGCATTTTTTTTTTTTTCCTTTTTTGAGACGGAGTCTCACTCTGTCGCCCAGACTGGAGTGCAGTGGCGTGATCTCTGCTCACTGGAACTTCTGCTTCCCAGGTTCAAGCGATTCTCCTGCCTCAGTCTCTCGAGTAGCTGGGACTACAGGTGCGTGCCGCCACACCAGGCTAATTTTTTGTATTTTTAGTAGAGATGGGGTTTCATAGTGTTAGCCAGGATGGTCTCGATCTTCTGTCCTCGTGATCTGCCCACCTCTGCCTCCCAAAGTGCTGAGATTATAGGCGTGCACCCTTGCGCCCAGCGTATTTTCAACATTTTTAAAGAAAATCAATTCCAACCAGGAATCTCATATCCCACCAAACTAAGTTTCATAAGCAAATGGGAAGTAAAATCTTTCTCTGATAAGCAAGCACTAAAGGAATTCATTGACACCAGATCAGCCTTACAAGAGGTCCCTAAGGGAGTGCTAAACATGGAAACGAAAGATTGAAACCTGCAACAAAAGAAACACACTCAAACATATAGTCTTCAGACAATATAAAGCAATTACACAATTAAGTTTACAAAATGAACAGCCAATAACACAAAGAGGATCAAAATCTCATATATCAGTACTAACCCTGAATGTAAAGAATCTAACCACTTCACTTAAGAGGCATAGAGTGGTAAGCCAGATAACACACACACACACACACACACACACACACACAAAAGGACAAAAGGAACCATCTCCCTGCTAACTTCAAGAGGCGTATCTCACATGTAAAGACACCCACAGGCTCAAAGTAAAGGGATGACAAATGATCTATCATATGAATGGGAAATGGAGAAGAGCAGGAGTCATTATTCTTATATCAGGTAAAACAGACTTTAAATCAACAACAATTGGGAAGGACAAAGAAGGGCATTTTATAATGATAAGGGGTTGAATTCAACAAGAGCATTTAACTATCCTAAATATATACACACCCAACACTAGAACATCCAGATTTATAAAGCAAGTTCTTCTTGACTATACAAAGACTTAGAAAGACACACAATAATAGTGAGGGATGTCAACACCCCAATGACAGCATTAGATTATTGAGGCAGAAAATTCACAAAGAAATTCTGGACTTAAACTCAAAACTTGATTAATTTGACCTGATAGACATCTACAGAATCCTCCATCCAACAACCACAGACTATATTAGGTTGATGCAAAAGCAATTGTGGTTTTTCCCATTACTTTCAATGGCAGAAGCCGCAATTACCTTTGCACCAACCTAATATATTCTTCTCATCTGCACATGAAATGTATTCTAAGATCAACCACATGCGTGGCCATAAAACAAGTCTCAATAAATTCAAAATAAGAGAAAAAGCAAAACATTATTTGAAAATAGCAACACAAATTAACAAAATCTTTGAAATACAATTAAAACTGTGTTAAGTGGAAAGTTTATAAGAAGTAAATGCCTTCATCAAGAGGTTAGAAAGATCTCAAATTAAGATCTAACATTGCATCTAGAGGAACTAGGAAAAAAAAAAAAAAAAAAAGAGCAGTCCAACCCCAAAGCTATAGAAGGAAAGAAATAACTAAAATCAAAGAACTGAACAAAATCAAGACCCAACAGTTCATACAATGAAACCAAGATTTGGTTCTTCAAAAAATTAACAACACTGATAGATCACTAGCTAGATTAATAAAGAAAAATAAAAGATTCAAGTAAGCACAATCAGAAATAACAAACATGACATCACAACCATTCCCACAGAAATACAAAAGAAACTCAGAGTATTCTGAGTTTTAAAGAATACTTTAACTCTCAAAGTATTAACACCTCTACTTAGGACACAAATTAGAAACTCTAGAGGTAATCAGTGCATTCCTGGAAACAAAGGACTTCTTAAGATGGAACCAGGAGAAAAGTGAAAACCTGAACTGACCAATAACAAGTTCAGAAATTAAATCAGTAATTTAAAAACAAAAACAAAAACAAAAAAACACTACCAACCGAAGGCAACCCTGGTCCATATGAACTCATAGTTGAATTTCACCACATGTACAAAGAAAAACTCATACCAATCCTATTCCAAAAAATCAGGGAGTAGGGGCTCCTCCCTAAATTACTATATGAAGCCAACATCAGCCTGGTACGAAAATCTGTCAAAAATACAATGAAAAAAGGAAACTTTGAACCAATATCCCTGATAAACATAGATACAAAAATCCTTAACAAAACATTAGCAAACTAAATTCAGTAGCACATCAAAAAGTTAATTCACCACAATCAAGTAGGCTTTAATCCTGGGGTGTAGGGACTGGTTCAACATGCCCAAATTGGTAAATGGAATTCCCCACATAAACAGATTTAAAAAAAGACCATATGGTCATCACAATAGATGTAGAAAAAAACACCTTTGAAATAATCCAATATACTTTCGTGATAAAAACTCTCAACAGACTAGCTGTCAAAGAAACAACTTCAAAATAACAAGAACCATCTATGAAAAACCTATAGATGAATGAGCAAAAGCTGGAACATTCCTCTTGAGTACTGGAGCAAGATAAGGATGCTCACTTTCACCACTCGTATTCAACATAGTGCTGGAAGTACTAGCCAGAGAAATCAGGCAAGAGAATGAAATAAAAGACATTAAAATAGAAAAAGTAGTCAAGCTATCTCTTTTCACTGATTATATGATTCTACACCTAGAAAATCTGAAAAGACTGCCAAATGGCCCCTGGAACTGATAAAGTATTTCACTAAAGTTTCAAGATACAAAATCAGTGTACAAAAATCAGTAGCATTTTTATACACCAATAGTGTTCAAGCTTAGAGTCAAATCAAGAATGCAATCACATTTACAATAGCCACAAAAAGAATAAAATAACTAGGAATATATCTAACCAAGGACGGGAAATATCTCTACAGGGAGAACTACAAAACATTCCTCAAAGAAATCATAAATGACACAAACAAATGGAAAAACACTCCATGCTTATAGATGGAAAGAATCCATATTGTTAAAACGGCCATACTGCCCAAAGCAATCTACAGATTCAACTCTATTCCTATCAAACTGCCAGTGTCATTTTTCACAGAACTAGAGAAAACTATCCTAAAACTTATATGGACCAGAAAGCAGCCTGAATGGCCAAATTAATTCCAAGCAAAAAGAATAAAACAGGAGGCATTGCATTACCTAACTTCAAACTATACTATAAGGCTACAGTAATCAAAACAGCATGGTACTAGTACAAAAATAGACATATTGATCAATGGAATAGAATAGAGAGCCCAGAAATAAACTCACATACCTACAGCCATCTGATCTTCAACAAAATCAGTGACAATAAACAATGGCGAAAGGACCCCTTATTCAATAAGTGGTTCTGTGACAGCTGGCTAGCCATATGTAGGAGAATGAAAATGAAGTCTTGCTTTTCACCATACATGGAAATTAACTCAAGATGAATTAAAGGTTAAATGTAAGAACTCAAACATTAAAATTGTTAGAAGAAACCCTAGGAAACAATCCTCTCTTCATCAGCTTTGACAAATAATTTATTGCTAAGTCCCCAGAAGCAACTGCAACAAAAACAAATATTGACAAGTGGGACCTAATTAAACTAAAGAGCTTCTGTATAGCAAAAGAAATTAACAACAGAGTAAACAGACAACCTAGAAAATGGGGGAGAATATTTGCAAACTATGCATCTGACAGATGTCTAATATTCAAAATCCACAAGGAGCTTGTATTTGCCCATTTCACACTATAAAGAAATACCTGAAACTGGGCAATTTATAAAGGAAAGAGATTTAATTGACTCACAGTTCCCCATAGCTACGGAAGCCTCAGAAAACTTACAATAATGGCAGAACTGGAAGCAGGCACTTTCTTCGCAAGGTGGCAGGAGAGAAATTGTGTGAAGGAGGAACTGTCAAACACTTATACAATCATCAGATCGCATGAGAACTCACTATCCCAAGAACAGCATGGGGGAAACCACTCCCATGATCCAATCACCTTCCTCCCTTGACACGTGGGGATTACATCTCCTTCCCTCAGCATGTGGGATTACAATTCGAGATGAGTTTGGGTGGGAACACATAGCCAAACCATATCAGAGCTTAAATCAACAAGCAAAAGCAAAAAATCCAATTAAAAAATGGGCAAAGTACATAAACAGACACTTCTCAAAAGAAGATGGATACATGGCTAGCAAACATGAAAACATGCTCAACATCTCTAATCATCAGAGACATTATACCAGCCAGAATGGCGATTATTAAAAGGTCAGAAAATAACAGATGCTGGCAAGGCTGGGGAGAAAAAGGAATGCTTATACACTATTGGCGTGTATAAGCACACAACTAGTTTGCAACTCTAACGCAAACTAGCCACTATAGAAAGAAGTTTGGAGATTTATTAGAGAACTTAAAACAGAACTACCATTCAACCAAACAATTCCATTATTGGGTGTATAGCCAAAAGGAAACAAGTCATTCTACCAAAAAGACACAGGCACTCTCATATTTATTGATGTACTATTCACAATAGAAAAGCCTTGGAATTAATCTATGTGACCATCAATGGTGGAATAGGTAAAGAAACTGTAGTACATATACACCATGAAATACCATGCAGTCATGAAAAAAATGCAACCATGTCCTTTGCAGCAAGATTGATGGAGCTGGAGGCCATTATCCTTAGCAAATAAATGTAGGAACAGAAAACCAAATACCACATTTTCACTTATAAGTGGAATACACATACACATAAAAATGGGAACAATACACACTGGGTACTACTAGATGGAGAAGGGGCAAGAGGGACATGGGCTGAAAAACCACCTATTGGGGACTGTGCTTACTATCTGGATGACAGGATCAATTGTACCTCAAACCTCAGCTGCACACAATATACCCATGTAACAAACCTGCACCTATACCCTTTAATCTGTAATAAAAGTGGAAATTATTTTAAAATGATGTTGAAGATAAAAGGTTTAAAAAATGATGAGGAGAACGAGAGGCATGATGAAGTTACTAGAGTAGTGGTTATCAAACTTTACTGCACCTTAGAATCACTTAGGGGAATTTTAAAGATCTCAGTTCCCAAGATGAATCCTAGATCCATTGTATCAGAATGTCTGGGGTGCAACTCAGCCATTTGTATTTTTAAATCTCCCCAGGTGATTCCAATGTCAGAACAATACTGAGAATCACATGGTGGAGCAATAGGTGAACAATACCGAGAGGGTTTAAAAGAGGCCAGACTATCACTAATATAGTTGAGATATGGTTGTATTCTCTGTGGAGCCTGAAAATGCAACTCTTGAGCTGGTTTCTTGTGCTTCCTCAGTCAGTCAGGGATCCTTTATAATAAGGTAACAATAAGTTCTGAGGGAACGTCAACTTGCATACAATCTTCCCAAACTTCAAGGATTTAAATAATTCCTTTTCATCCATATCCAATGACCATATCATTAAATTAAATAATTAAAGGCCAAATAAGAGAAACAGGAGTCCTTTACCACTTATGGAATCCATTGCAACTTTTCCAAAACTAAAATGATGGCAGAAAAGATTGAGAAAATACGGTTCTTAAAAATGTTAATAGGTGCTTGCATAGAAAAGAAGTAAGATTTAGGTGCTAAATAATACTATGCAGGGTATACTTTCCACTAAAAAAACTCACATGTGCATTTCCAAAATAAAGTAAGAAGCATATGTGACACAGAAGGAGTCTTGTGACTCAGAACTTAAACAAAGATGTGAGAAACTGAAAATATTAAAAATTATTCTAAACCTTAATAAATACACTACTATACTGAGTTTACATTGAGGAATTATATGATGTCTGGTGTGGTTAAAAAAGAATCTCCCTTCTAGTATTTGAATACCAGATGTAAATTTGTGTGCACATAAATCCATTCATTCTGCTACATGCAGATGGAAGTTATACTTTTGTATTGTAATTAAATATAGAGTGTGTAACTATTCTTTGTGTGCTGAACATTAATGGAAAGAGTATGATTTAAGTGCATATTTATTTTTGTAATAAACGTAGACCTTAGGACTGGAGTTGTATGTTGACATCATAAATGAAATTTTTAAAAGTTTTATTAATGTTTTTTCAACCTGTTTCTTATTTTCCCAAGATATTATGCTGCCATTTGAATAAACCAGTCAAATTTTCAACCTACTTAAAGGGAAATATATTAAGGGCATATCAACATTGAGAAAAAATTGTATTTATTACTCAAAATATAACAATAGTGACTGCTGAAATTTAAAGCAGAAATCTTAACACAAGTGCATTTCTTTAGGTTTTGCTTTTAACTGTATTATATCTTTGTATCATTTTTCTATTTGTTTTCTTCTTCACACTTAATATGGTGAGAAAAGGATGAAGTATTCCAGATATGTTTAAAATGTCAGTGACACACATTATGTTCTCCTACTGATTTCAGTCTTAGTTTTTAGATTAGCTATAAAATAGCATAAATAAAAGTGCTTAAAAAACAAAGCTGTATAGTGGTATTGTGATCACTAAAAATGTTAGCAGTGCTATTTTTTTTAACTTTATTGCATCTTATTGCAAATATATATGCCATATAACTTTTTTTCTGGAATGCTTTTCAGAGTATATTTGATATGTGGCTAAAATTTTATTCTACTTCTTTAAAATAAAACATTTTTAAGTAGAAAGAACTCCAGCTCTTTGGACCATAATAATATTTCACAAACCTAATCCCCAAAAAACAATAAGTAAATAATTAAAAGCAGTCAGAATGTTGAGAAAACCCAAAGCAGAATACAAACACTAACAAATAAATAACACAGTAAATTAAGAAAATGAATAACATAACTACACTGAAGGGGATGGATGAAGACTAGAAACAATCTAAGTAACTGGAAAACAATATCCTGATTGGATGTTATAAGGCTAGGTAATAAAAGAACTCTACATATGTGATGTACTATGGTTGGTAAATGTGCTTTGTGTGGCATTATGGCTTAGAAACTTTAAAACTACTTTTCATGTATACTAGCACTGAAGCCACTAAACATATTGTGAACAACAAACAAGCAATCAAATATCTAGTATATAATAAAAGCCAGCTTTTCCATTGTTAGTGAAATAACTTAAAAATAAGTAGGAAGACTAAAATTGACCCAGAATAAACTTTGTTGTGCTGCATTCAGTATAAACTTATGACAGAAATACAGATATGTTTCTATATATACATGCTTAGGTTTAATTTACATATATATTTTCCTAGCTGTGTCCACTGAAAGACACCGTAAAGCAATAATGACCTAATAGCAATGAGAATGCCTAAAGTATAAATTTAAGATCATTCTTCAATAAAAGAAACAGGACTTTTTAGAGAAATGGTTGATTTCATGGTTGCGGCAGGGAAAATATAACACTTGCCTGGAATACCTTGTGGGATCAGAAATTATGCACATGCTCAGCTTAAGAAAAGATGGGAGTCTGTTGAAATAAGACATGAGCCAACAGGAAAGAGCTCTTATTGGCCAAAGATGAAAGTATTTGAGCAAGAAATAATGGTAATATTGGATTGTAACTTCAAAAATACATGTCTACAAGTCAATAATGTAAATAACAACAACAAAGGGATATATAGTATATTTGCAGTGGAGAAATCCATCAGATACCACCTTAACTATGTTCTGAAAGTCACTGTCACCAACAATAAGATATACTGGTACCATTAACAATATCAAATAATGTATTAATAAAAAAGCACAGGCCAGGCGCGGTGCCTCACCCCTCTAATCCCAGCACTTTGAGAGGCCGAGGCGGGCAGATCACGAGGTCAGGAAATCAAGACCATCCTGGCTAACAAGGTGAAACCCCGTCTCTACTAAAAATACAAAAAATTAGCAGGGTGTGGTGGTGGGCTCCTGTGGTCGCAGCTACTCGGGAGGCTGAGGCAGGAGAATGGCGTGAACCCGGGTGGCGGAGCTTGCAGTGAGCCGAGTTGGCGCCACTGCACTCCAGCCTAGGCGACAGAGCGAGACTCCGTCTAAAAAAAAAAAAAAAAAAAAGACACAGCACAGTTTCTATAGTAATCTTTACAGAACCTCGAATCATTCATAATGGAATATCAAACAAACCCAAATTGGGAGAAATTCATCAAAATGGCTGATCTAAGCCCTTTAAAAGTGTCAGACTCACACACACACACACACAAAAGACAGAAAGAGAGAGAGATTGAGAGTCAGTTATAAATTTCAAAAGACTAAAGATAAATAACAATTCAATACAATGTGGGATCCCAAGACAGGATCCTGAAACAAAGAGGACATTAATGCGTAAAAGGGAATTGGAATTAAGCTTTCTGTTCAGTTTAATAGAGTTTAGCAAATGTTATTTAAGATGTTAACATTTGCAAAAATTAAGTGAGATTATGCAGACACTTTCTCTACTAATTTGCAACTTTCCTATAAGTCCAAAATTACTTCAGATTTAAAAGTTAAATAAAGACACTAAAGGCCAAGATATTCCCTTATAAAAATAATGTGTTTTACATTTCCATTATATTTAATGGTGAATTTAATATGTATTACAGAATAATTTTAATTTAATGAATTATTTTAATAATAGTGAAAATAAGCTATTAGAAAACAATCAATGTAAATCATTCCATATGAAATAGCTAAGTAAATTCCAGATGGATTAAACAGTTTAATGCTAATAAAAATTACATTAACAATTATTTTAAAAAATCAACTGTCAAGAGAACAACTGTCTAAGTGTGAAGGTAGAAGGAATAAAAAAAAATTAAGATCAAAACTCTCCAGGGTATATTTGTGTACATAATTAAAAAGCAACTGTTGAACTATGTATAGTATTACCTCATTTTGTTTTTTTAAAAACATTGTTTAATGCATTTAAGAAAAAATACTGGAAGGTTCTCATGAGACAAGTAGCAATGTGTCAATAAGGCCTGCCTCCGTTTCTATTCGCTAGATGTTTTAACCAAGAAAATATATGCATAGAAGTGAAAAAGAGTAGCATCAATAGATATAATAACACTAATATTTTAAATGTTGAAAATACACGTATAGAAGTGAAAAAGTATAGAATCAATAGTTTTAATACAACAATATTTTAAACGTTAAACTCAAGTTCAGCAAGTTGGTTACTTAAATTTTAGTGCTGATTTACCAATGACGCAGTTATAAGACTACGAGCTTTTTATCTGAAATTTGCTATCATATAAATAACTTTCCTGAGAGATTTAAAAACACTTTTTCAATATTGTTTTGTTCATAGCACACCTTGACTCTTTAGCATTTTGAAGATATGCGATTGTGCCTTAAGCAAACCCTGCTCTTGATTATTTGATAAATTGATTTAGGCCGGGATGGGCGCGGTGACTCAGGCCTATAATACCAGCACTTTGGAAGGCCAAGGTGGGTGGATCACAAGGTCAGGAGATCAAGACCATCCTGGCTAACAAAGTGAAACCCCATCTCTACTAAAAAAAAGAAAATAATTTGCCGCACATGCTGACACACTCCTGT
Organism: Papio anubis; assembly: GCF_008728515.1. NCBI lineage: Eukaryota > Metazoa > Chordata > Mammalia > Primates > Cercopithecidae > Papio > Papio anubis. The sequence goes on along the minus strand of NC_044981.1, from coordinate 87,302,985 downwards.
AATCCCAGCTACTCTTGAGGCTGAGGCAACAGAATCACTTGAAGCCAGGAGGCAGAGGTTACAGTGAACCCAGATCACACCACTCCATTCTAGCCTGGGCCACAGAGCAAGACACTCTCTCACACATACACACACACACACACACGTACACACACACACAAAATACATATATATAAATTTAATATATATTAAATAATATATAAATTTTATATATATAAATTTAATTTTAAAAAGATAAATTGATTTATTAGGTTAAATCTTTTTTTAATTGAAAAGAGTTGTCTTGCTTGTTCTGTTTTCCATTAAACTAATCAGTCTATCTATCAGACCAGAAATCAATTTGGTTACATTATCTTGGTTTCCATTGGCTCAGGGCTGAGTGAGCACACTGAGGGGTAAATAGAATTATTCTTGTTACCGAAGAGGATTTTATTTTTGCTTTGAAAACTTGCCAGTGGAGCCATAGTGATATTTTCTACAAAATCTAAAGTAATAACCCAAGATAAACACAAATTAAAAACTGTGAAAAAATATTGGCAAGAAATTTGAATTTAAATGTTTAAATATTTTCGAGGACCAAAGCGTTCAACTAAATTTTTATGAAACCTATCACAACATCAGTGGATAAAGACACCATGAGTATATACCCACAGTCTATAAAAAAGAAAAATTTAAAATTCAGGTTCACTCGAAATCAAAGAAATTTTAAATTAAAAGAATAAAATGGCCAAAATATGAATGATAAAGTTAAATAAAAAACTCAGTGCTGCTGTGAAGTATGTACTGGTGCAGTCATGCATCACTAACATTGTAGTATGTTCTGAGAAATGCATTGTCAGACAGTTTTGTCATTGTATGAACATTACAGAGTACACTTACACAAATTTTGATGAGCTAGCCTGGGCTCTACTGTATGGCATATTGCTCCTAAGCTACAAACTTGTACAGAATGTTACTGTATTGAATATCGCAGGTAATTGTAATACAATAGTATTTGTGCATTTTTATTACATTATACTTTAAGTTCTGGGGCAATGTGCAGAACGTGTGGTTTTGTTACATAAGTATACACGTGCCATGGTTGTTTGCTGCACCCATCAACCCATCACCTACATTAGGCATTTCTCCTAATACTACCCATACCCTAGCCCCCACTCCCAGAAATGCCCCAGTCTGTGATGTTCCTTTCCCTCTGTCCCTGTGTTCTCATTGTTCAACTCCCACTTATGGGTGAAAACATGCAGTGCTTGGTTTCCCGTTCTTGTGTTAGTTTGCTGAGAATGATGTTTTCCAGCTCATCCATGTCCCTGCAAAGGACATGAACTCATCTTTTTTTTATGGCTGCATAGTATTCCATGGGGTATATGTGCCACATTTTATTTATGCAGTCTATCACTGATGGACATTTGGGGTGGTTCCAAGTCTTTGCTATTGTGAATAGTGCTGCAATAAACATACGTGTGCATGTGTCTTGAGAGTAGAATGACTTATAATCCTTTGGGTATATGCCCGGTAATGGGATTGCTGGGTCAAATGGTATTTCTAATTTTAGATCCTTCAGGAATGGTCACACTGTCTTCCATAATGGTTGAACTAATTTACACTCCCACTAACACTGTTTGTGTATTTTAACATATGTAAACTATATTTCTAAACCTATAAAATGTACTGTAGAAAATACAATATAAAGGACTAAAAATGGTACATCCATATGGGGTACTTACTATAATTGGAGCCTGCAGGACTGGAGGATGCTTTGCATAAGTCAGTTAATCCAATATCACGTTGCTAATAAAGGCACACCCAAGAGTGGGCAATTTATAAAGGAAAGAGCTTTAATTGACTCACAATTCAACATGCATGGAGAGGCCTCAGGAAACTTACAATCATAGCAGAAGGGGAGGCAAACATGTCCTTCTTCATGTGTCCAAACATGGCGGCAGCAAGGAGAAATGCTGAGCAAAGGGAGGAAAAGCCTCCTATAAAACCATCAGATCTCGTAAGAACTGACTATCATGAGAACAGCATGAGGGTAATCACCTCCACGATTAAATTACCTCCCACTGGAACCCTCCCACAACATGGAAGGATTATGGGAACTACAATTTAAGATGAGATATGGGTAGGGACACAGCCAAACCATATCAGTAAGTGAGTAAGTGGTGAGTGAATGTAAAGGCCTAGGAAAGTACTGTACACGTCTCTCAACTTCACAAACACTGCACATTTATGCTACACTAAATTTAATGTTAAAACATTTTCATCTTCAATAATAAATTAACCTTAGCTTAATGTAAATTTTTTACTTTATAAACTTTTAATATCTTTAAAAACATTTTGGGTCTGGCGCGGTGGCTCACGCCTGTAATCCCAGCACTTTAGGAGGCGGAGGTGGGCAGATCATGAGGTCAGGAGATCAAGACCATCCTGGTTAAAATGGTGAAACCCTGTCTCTACTAAAAATAGAAAAAAAATAGCCAGGTGTGGTGGCGGGTGCCTGTAGTCCCAGCTACTCGGGAGGCTGAGGCAGGAGAATAGCATGAACCTGGGAGGCAGAGCTTGCAGTGAGTTGAGATTGCGCTACTCCCACTGCACTCCAGCCTGGGTGAAGAGCGACTCTGTCTAAGAAAAAAAAAAAAAATTGGCTCCTTTGTAGTAGCACTTAGCTTAAAACATAAAAACACACTGCACAGCTATGCAAAATTCCTTTCTTTATGTCATTCTTATTTCTATTTTTAATTACCTTTAAATTTTCTTTTTCTCTGAAATCCTTTTTGTTAAAAGTAAGACACAAACACACACATTAGCCAAGGCCTACACAGGGTAAAAATCATCCATATCACTGTCTTCCACCTCTACATCTTGTCCCACTGGAAGGTCTTCAGGGGCAATGACATGTATAGAACTGTCATCTCCTTTGATAACAATGCCTTCTTCTGGAATACCTCACGAAGGACCTGTCTGTGGATATTTTAGAGTTAACTTTTTATTTTAATAAGTAGAATAAAAACAGTCTAAAATAAAGAGGAAAAGTCAAAGTGGTTGGTTTACACTGGCTTCATCACAAACACATAAGTAATAATTAATGTGTTTGTGTGCACTATGCCATTACAGTGCCTATGATGTCACTAGGCCATAGGAATTTTTCAGCTAATTATGATCTTATGGAATCACCATTGTATATATGATGGGTTGTTAACTGAAATGCCACTATGCAGTGCATGACTGTACATTTTATACTATTGTGAATTTATGTAACATTTCTGGAAAGAAATCAGACTCTTAAGTATTATGCATTAGCAGTTTCAAAAATACACGTTTTCTTTTATCTAGGATCTCATCTTATTTCTATAAATGTATTTAAATAATCACAATTATTACATATTTTAAATATAATCATTAAAGTAATGTAAAGCATGAGGAAAGATTGAAAACAAACAAAAAATTGAGAGTTAAGTATATTATATCTTAACCTCATAATAGAATATTTTGAAATTATTGAAATTTGTTCTTATGAAGATTTGAAATAAATGAAAAATATTTACACCATTGACTCAAATTTCATCTGAAAAATTTAATACTTTTAGCACAACTATTTTAAAGTATTTGCCCTGGAAATAATTGGAAGACAATATACTAAAAGGTTATTACTAAGTTTTTTTGGAGATAATATAATATATTCCTCCTTTCCACAAAATTCTTCAAAATACATTTATTAGTTATTTCAGAGAAAATAAAATAAACTTTTAAAATATTTTAATATAAATAAACAATCCTCATAAACGTGTTCTCAAGACTTAGTTACCAATTTGTAGATTCAACCTAATGACCTTTCCAAAAAAAAGAGCCATCAAATGTATTATTAAATTATATACTATTAAGTATTGTTTTATATACAGTCCTTAACATTTATATTTATAAACACATCAAAATGGAATAGAGAGGACCAATAAAAATGTGAGCTGGGAAAATCACCCTGTAGTATATCTATATCAAGATCTTGAAAGAACATCACCTAATTATGCAGGGACAAACCAGAACTATTTACAGAAGAAATAAAAATTATTTATGCAAAATTTGTTATCATAGTAGCTCTCTCTCTCTCTCTCTCTATATATATATATATTTATTTATTTACAGAGTCTCACTCTGTCGCCCAGGCTGGGGAGCAGTGACGTGATCTCGGCTCACTGCAAACTCCACCTCCTGGGTTTGAGAGATTCTCCTGTCTCAGCCTCCCGAGTAGCTGGGATTACAGGCACACACCATCATGCCTGGCTAATTTTTGTATGTTTTTTCAGTAGAGACGGGGTTTCACCATGTTAGTCAGGCTGACCTCAAAATCCTGACCTCAGGTGATCCGTCCGCCTCAGCCTCCCAAAATGCTGGGATTACAGGCATGAGCCACTGAGTCTGGCCCGTAGGTGAAATCTTAATCTGATGTTTCTGCTCCCATGTACAGACAGAAGTTTTAATTGTTGAGCTTTAATATCTTCATAAAAAGAAAAACAATTAATGTATTTATATATTTATATTAACTATGTAAAAAACAATAAGACTATGATATTCATTGTATCATAGGGATTATCATTATTTGAAAAGCCTATTTTTAAAGTCAAAATATATTGCCTGGAGTTTTAATAATTTCTGAGAAATTACTTTTGCCTCCATTTAGTAAATAAACTAGTTACAGGGCAGTCTTTATGGCCTTTTCTAGTTATGCAAAAAGTGAATTTTCATGAAAATGACTGAATCCAACTCCAAGATTCTATAAATCTTAGATTAAGAAGGAAGACTGGATATCCTTCAACATGTTCTTATTTTTCACCCTGATGGAATAGCTAAATATTATTACTTTGGAGGATAATCTTTCCGTTTTGCCTGGAAAGAACCTCTAAGATTACTAAAGTCAGGGTTGTCTATATGGCTTGACAGAAGTGCCTTTTGTGAGCCCATGGAAAAGTGTATTAACTGGAAGTCTTCTTCCTACTTAGTTTCTAGCTATTTTAGTAAAAACCTTGAACTCTCCTCAAGAGAGGCATTCAGCTTACTCTAAGAAAGGATACCAAGTAATCAGACACTTCTTAATATTGGACTAGGACAGATCAATGAGTAAGAAGTTTTTGTCTTTGAAGTTTCAGTTGAAAGTTTTATTCTCTTTATTATAGCACGAACTTCTGAATCTTGTAGGCTGTGTGTTTCCAGGCATTCTGCCATTTATCGTTTCCTTCCTGACAGGATCCTGATATCTAACAATGTAATTATGTTAGGATAGCATCTTCCCTCTAACACTAACTAGGAAATTTCTCTTCCTTTAAGTACCAGAAATGATAAATAATTTTAGACTGAACTATATGCAGTTATCTCTTTGGAAACTTGTTCCCAAAATGCCTTATAAATTAGTTGTTATGAGAGAGAGAGAGAAAAAAAAATAAAAGCACAAACAATTCCCATAGGTAAATAGCATGTTACGTACTTTCAGATTCTACTTAACTTAATGTGCTAAGATAAATAATACATTACTCTCCCATAAACATTCACTGGGTGTTTTATTCTAATTTATTGAGGGAGAAAAAATGTATAGCTTTGCATTTTATAGACTGTCATCTTTTTGGAAATTTTTATTTCTAGGAAACATTTTCATTTGTGACTTTAAAATTAGTGTGTGTTGATGAAGTCGCTAAGTCATAGTTCAATCACTGTGGGATAGTTTCAGTAATTCATTCAAACTGTGAAACTTGCTGTTTCAGATCTTGGCAAGGTTAGCTTAGTTTAGGGTACCCCAGAGACTAGTTTGGATTTCTCAACTGGGTCAAAAATGATTAAGATATTATCGTATTTTGTGAATTCTTAATATGTGTTGAAATAATTAATTTGGTGCTTGGCATGAATTAAGCAATATATATGTGTTAAATTTAGATTTATGGTATAGCGGGGTGTGGGAACAAAAACACAAACATTTTCAATGCACAGAGGCGAATACACCACAAATACACAAACACAAAAACACATGGACATAGCCATAATCAGTAGTATATGAGTCTTTATTTGAACAAGAAGTAAATAAAATCTAAAAGTCTCAGGAAGGTGTGTTGGTCTGCTCATGTCACTGTGTAAAGCACCAGAGATTGCATGGTTTAAACAGCAGAAATTCCCTTTCTCGCGGTACTAGAGGCTAGAAGTCCAGAATCTAGGAATCAGCAGGTATGATTTCTCCTGAGGTTTTTCTGCTTGGCTTGCAGATGACCGCCATGTTGCTAGATCTGCACTTGCTCTTTTCTCCATGCGCTTACACCTCGTGTCTTCTTATGTGTCCAATATCCTCTTCTTATGAGACTATCATTTGGATTGAATTAAGGCTGACCCCACACCAATGGCCTTATTTTAGCCTAGTCACCTTTTCTTTCTTTTCTTTTTTTTTTTTCTTGAGTCTTGCTCCGTCACCAGGCTGGAGTGCAGTGACACAATCTCTGCTCACTGCAAACTCCGCTTCCAGCTTCATTCTCCTGCCTCAGCCTCCCGAGTAGCAGGGACTGCAGGCACCTGCCACAATGGGGAGCTGATTTGTATATTTTTAGTAGAGACAGGGATTCACCATGTTGGCCAGGATGGACTCGATCTCTTGCCCTCGTGATCTGCCCACCTGGGCCTCCCAAAGTACTGGGATTACAGGTGTGAGACACCGCTCTCGGCTGCGTAGCCATCTCTTTAAGGTCCTATCTTCAAATAATCACATTCTGAGGTACGGAGGGTTAGGTCTTCAATATATGAATTGCTATTTATTTTATGTTTCTCTCAATTTGATATACTGTATTACTAAATCACAATTTTCTTAAAAATGTTTAAAACATAAAATAAAAATTAGACTTGTCTTTTTAAAAGTTTCATGGAATCACACTTTTCAGTTGGTGTTATAGTTTCTATAAACTTCCACAATATAAAATAAAATATCATTTCCATATCTGATAGGATTAGCACAAATGCATTCCAGCATTTTCTTAATTACTGACTAAATGTGCAACTAAATCCAAAAGTGGCCTTTTCTGTGTTTTAGTAGTTCAGTCGGAGCTATTCAAAAGGATGAAAAATAATTAAACCATTAATATTTTATTGTATATATTACTAAGATTTCGATTTTCTTAACATTTTCATAATTCTTTCTAATAAAAATTTATACTTTATTCATAGAAAAGCACATGTAGCTGATGATGTAAGTTGGATTTATTTTGTGTCTTTTATTACTTCTTTAATTATTAACCACTCTTCGAAGTTAAAGATGTGCGATTACTATGTTTTAAATTATGATGTCACTAGTATTCATGCAGGCCGATATGCAAGAGAGTATTTAGAGACAATATCAGATAATTTGTTATGCTCATATGGGTGAGGAAAGTAGAATCTGTGTTGAATGGAAGGAAACATTGTCCACCCACTTGTCCCTCTTCCTATCCTCCATTGGACAACCATTGCACGTGGTATTTGTTGGGCAGTTCCAGCATGCAATCTATTAGGTCAGTGAGTGGAGGTGGGTGGAGTCAGGTCATGTGGTAAGAGAAGCAAACAAGTAGAGATAAGGGTAAATTGGAAAAGAAGGAAGCATATTAGATATATCAGCCCGATGAGGCATCCCTAACTATTCAGAGGACAACAGATCATTGTATGCCAGTGGGTCGAAAGGAGGAAAACTGTACAGTTAGGAAAGGAGATAATAAGCATACTAGAATGCTTCAGATAAGATGTCATGCAGATCATTCAGCATGGCAAACTTCCATGTGTTGCTGGCTACATCTCCAAAAATCAACCCTGGGGAAACTACAGAAGAGGAAAACATACTGGAATAAATAATATAGAACCTTGAGAAACTCTGCCAAGATCGAAAGCTGTCTTGGACTAAGATGATGGGTGGCAGTTTGGGGCAGGGGTGGTCAGAAGGAAGTGGCAGAATAGGTTGAGGAGAGGTTATAAATTCCCCTCTCTCCTCCTCACAACATTACCTGGGCAAAATTGTTTCCTCTTCCTTATCCATATAAATCAACAGCAACAATTGAGACCGCTGTGGGCAGGAAGTGGCTGTAATAATTTCAGGACCATATGAAAACCAGACTGGGCTGAGAAACAAATGATGAGAGTGGTGGTTTATTCATGTCTCCCCATCCAAACCTCCAGGGCTGGTGGATTGTGTCTTGCTTTAGTGTTTCTTTCTCAAAATATTACAGGAAAATCCTGAACATAGTATTTGGTAGGTGCCAGCTTAAGATTTTGGTGCCTGACTTCTCTGCTCTGGGGCTGATTCCTCCTCCTCTTAAAATCCTGACAAGTAACAGAGAAGAAAATTTCACCAGTCTCCAGTGTCCATCACTGCACAAGATAGCCATTAACCCAGGGAAAATGAAAGCATGGGACAATTAATGACACACACAAGTACATCCAACATAAACGAAAAAACACAATAACACAATATATCAAAGACAAAAAGAGAATCCTATTGGACTCAACAACAGCAGCAACAACTCAAAACTAAAATTCAATAATATGTTGTCTATAGAAGACACACTTAAAAAGACAAAGAAAATGAAAATAAGTAGATGGAAAAACATATACCAGGGGAAGAAAGCTAAGGTATAAATTTAATGTCTGAAAGAAAGTACTCAAAAAAAAAGTAGATGAGACAAAGATAAGTGATCTATACCAGTGTGATTTTTTAAGTCAAAGTAACCATCACAAAACCCATATATTGAAACCTTTAGTCTTTAAATTTATAAAGTTATAACTGACACTGTGATGGATTGAGTCACTATATAAAGAGAAGTAAAAGCAGTTTTCCTCCCAAAACCATATGGTGAGTTGGACATCTAACTGGAAAGGGTAAAAGCTATAAACTTGATAAAAAATGAAGGAATTCTTTTTAACAAGGTCTCAGAACAAATTATAAAGCATTACATTTATACAATCAACAACATCAGAATTAGGGGTTTCTATTCAGTGAATTATACCGGAGCCAAAGTGATCAGATGACAGTGTCCTGTATACACCTATTTACAATGCCTAAAATTGACAACCAATTAACATCTGCCAAATACATCTACCCTCAAAGAACCAAGAAGAAGACATGTAGCTTGGACAATATAGTGAGACCTTGTCTCTAAAAATAAAATTAGCTGACCATGGTGGTAAAAGCCTGTTGTCCCAGCTAGTTGGGAGGCTGAGGCTGGAGATCTCTTGAACCCAAGGAGTTCAAGGCTATGGACATCTATGATTGTGCCATTGGACTCCAGTCACGGCAAAAGAGTAAGGCTCTGACTCCAAAATAATACAAGATATGCACCCATCAGAAAAATAGCATTTTTAAGAGCAATTAACAGAAATTAAAGTCCAGATATTAAACAAACATACAAAGAGAAATTTAAACTCATTAATAATCAGAAAACTGCAAGTAAAAATGAGATGTTACTGTAAATCTATCAAATTGACAAAAGTTAGAATGCTGCATAATGTCAAGTGTTACTAGAATGAGGAGATATGGGAGCACTCATGCATTGTAAGAGGGTCTGTAAACTAATGATGCCATTTTGGAAAGCAATCTGGCAGTACTTAATCAAACAGTATATGCATACCTTATGACTCATACATTTCACTGATGCAAATAACTCCTAGAGAAATCGTCACACAATTCTATATAAGAAAGCACATGAAAGAATTTTATCACAGTGATTTTGTTGTGATGGATGAAGTTTGGGTAATCTAGGTGTTCATAATCTAGGGTGATTATATATACATATGACGATACAATAGAGTGATAAAGACATTGTACTAATCAAAAAAAAGTAAGAATCAGAATAAGATGTATAATATGATACCACTTACATAAATTATATAAAGGCCTGTGACTTTTTGTTTTTAATCTTTTTAAAATCTATCTATCAGCAAATATAACATTGTAATTAATTCCAAGAACATTTTAATTTACAGACTCAAATTCTATATCTTGCATCCCAATTTAAAAATCTAATATACCAATTTATATTAATGAAGATCCTTGGAACTAAAATGTAACCTCATGCTTGTTATATATTTTCAATCTCTGTGTTCATCTGATTCTCAAAATGGGTTCCAAAAGACAAATTATTCAATTTCCGTTGTCATTAGACATGATTTTCTTACTGCTTATTTTGAATAATCTTCTAGTCTTTTACCAGTTCTGTTCAAAATAGATGCAGAAAAGAATGTTACATACTAATAAAATTCTTAAGCATTTTTACAGATAGTATTTGCTTTTAGAAAGGACTAAATGATGAAAAATGGCATTCCAACTATCCTTTCCTCTTACCTGTCTATGAATATTTCATTCAGAAAAAGATCTAGAGGTTTAGTTTAAAGGACATTTAATAACTTGAATGAGTGATTTTTTTAGCTACTTGGAGTGTCAGTTGACTGCCAACAAGATGACTATCTGAAATATTGACAGCATCATAGAGGGTTGTGTACCTGGAGATGATAAATACCTCTATTCCTTCTTAATTTCTTGACCACTTTCTCTTCTCTGCTGTCTGTTCTTCTCTTTACCTTTATCAATTGTTCTGTGATCCCGTCTATTTAAGTCTGCTTTTCCCTAGGCTTTATGGGCCTGTTTATCTGTCTTTTCCTCATGCTTTTTTTTTTTTTTTTTTTTAGCTTTCTTCCTTTTTTTCCTCAATTTCCTTGATTTTATGATCATGCTTATTATTGTGTATATGTAAGTCAGATACATACAGTTGTATGTGCTGCCTTTCTTAAGCTTTCAAGTCACACTAAAATAATTCGCGTCTTGATTAATGCGTTTCAGGGGAAGAAAAGAAATTTACTTCTAATATACAGGCCACTGTAGATTGCACTAAATCATCCATTTTTACTGCTAACAAAACATCTCCTTAAGCAGTCCTCTTCTTTCCAACCAAATTAATTTGATATTTTAATCTAGCAGTGTCAGTCACACACAAGACATAGAGAATTGCAGACTCAGGTAATGAGTTTCACTTTTTTTTTTTTTTTTTTTTTTGCACTGCATTCTTGAGAAAATATACTGAATCTATCTTTTCTTCAAAATTCATTCAACTAATTGGAATTAGTTCAAAAAACTTAGTGGTATTGCTAACGACTAGGTGTACAATTGTCTCCTATTGATGCAACTTAAAGATCCGAGAGAAGGCAGAATTAATAAGGTAAATATAATAATCAATATATTATTAAAATATTAATAATATATTAAAATATTTTGGAGAAACAAATGACAGATTTAGCACAGTATTCAACAAAAAATATGATGGTTCCCCAAGGAAGTAATCTTGACCTGAGATTAGACATGTGAACATAGAAGGGTCAGGTATACTTCTTCCTACCAAAATCTTCTCCACAGGGCAATAAGAGGAATATATTTAGGATTCACAAGAAATGCTGTGTTCATTGACCCTAACTTCTCTAACTTAAAAACCTTTGGTACTCAATCCATGGCTTTACCTGAAAAGCTCTTTGTTGACTACATAAGTTCTCACTGCAAGGTCTTTCCATATGTTCCTCACAGTGCCTGGAAACCTCTTCTCATATCTTTCTCCCTGAACCATTAAGTCATTTAGAACATCCTACATGGAAAGGTGGGAAGCTGGATTAGTCTGTTTTAACATTGCTGATAAAGATATGCTCTAGACTGGGCAATTTACAAAGAAAAAGAGGTTTAATGGACTCACAGTACCATCTGGATGGGGAGGAGTCACAATCATGGTGGAAAGTGAAAGGCACATCTCATATGGCAGCAAACAAGAGAAGATGACTTGTGCAGGGAAACTCCCTTTTTAAATTCAATATATTTTATAACTTCTACAATCATTTCCCATAATAGAGATTTATGGTAAAGGAAGATCACACAATAAATCTACCCCTCCCAAACTATCTGATCTCATGAGACTCATTCACTCTCATAAGAATAGCATGAGAAAGACCTGCTCCCGCAATTCAATCATGTTCCACCAGGTCCTTCCCACAACCTGTGGGAATTACGGGAGCTACAATTCAATATAAAACTTGGCTGGGGACACAGCCAAATCATATCAGAGGCATACTGATTTCTAAGAAATGTTTTGAGTCTTTTTGAAGTGAGGAAACACTTCCCAGTTAGATGCTTATTCCCAGTAATCCATGAAAAACAGTATGTTCCTAACTTGTTTACATATGTGACTATTTACTTTGCACAATATCTATAATTTCTTATGCTGGATATAAAACTATGTCTTCCTCAAAAGCATTTTCTCATCTCCTAGAGATGATCACAAGACTGGTTTTTTATAAACTTTATATCCATAAAACATGTTACAAGAGGAGAAATCACATTTTCTACTTGATAGTGCTTGTTCTGCTCAGATATATAATATCTAAGTTCTCTAATCTGATTCTATATAAATGTATCCTATATTTGCTTGAAGTTAAGTATGAGGTAAAATTGTTTGTGTTAATTATTCTGTTTGTAATTTTGTCCAACAACCTTTTGCCTGTTTCATTCACCAAATGCCATACTGCTATGCAGTCTTATGAAGACAAATGAGTTAAAATATAGAAAAGTAGTTTGCAACCATTAAAAAGTTCTAAAACCATAAAAAGAATATTTTTGTAGTGTTTCTGTCCTTAATAAAGAATTGATGTTGTTCTTCTGAGACACAGAAGCAACAGTTGTGTTTTCTTAGTTTTGAGAAATTTACACAAGCAAGCCAAGCTTCCATGGTGTGAATGTGAATTATTTTTATTTTTATTATTTGCTTGCCAAAAGTGTGAATAGGCATTTATAAAAATAAAAAGCTGTCTTAAATTATTCTTATTTGGTTTTCTTTTTGCAAATCCACCATCTTCTGTGTACTCTGAAAAATTGTGTTTTTGCTGTCTTACATTTGATAAAATCTTTCAAGGATTTAGAAAATTAAGAACTGGTTCTATATGTAAATGGAACAAATGGCTTGCTTCCAAACATCTTCCCATAGGGCTGAATAGCAATTTAATTTTGAAAATATTTGAAAAAGTTCTTTCATTTAAGTCATGTTTTTTTTTTTAAAGATATTCCCTTCATTGAATGACTTTGAAGCACCACAGACAAAAAGAGACCTAGTGGATAATATGAATTCTCAAATGTGTGTGTTGTGGGGCCTCGTATGAGGTGAACAATATGTAAGAATGTCGGTATATGTGTGTGTGTTTGTATACACACATATAATTTTACATGAGACTGGTTTCCACTAGGTACCTTCTAGATAAACTTTACCATTTTTAAACTGTTAAAATAATTAAGTTGATTTAAATATTCATGATTATATATTAATAGTATGATCTCTAAATAATACAAACAATAGGAATATGAAACTAACTCAGAAATTCCACTAGGTCTAAATATGGGCACTTAACACACTTACTTACTCTTAGTCTTTTTTTTTTTTTTAAATACTTTAAGTTCTAGGGTACATGTGCACAACGTGCAGGTTTGTTACATAGGTATACATGTGCCGTGTTGGTTTGCTGCACCCATTAACTCGTCATTTACATTAGCTATTTCTCCTAATGCTATCCCTTCCCTAGACCCCCAACCTCATGACAGGCCCTGGGGTGTGATGCTCACCGCCCTGTGTCCAAGTGTTCTCACTGTTCAATTTCCATCTGTGAATGAGAACATGCAGTGTTTGGTTTTCTGTCCTTGCAATAGTTTGCTCAGAATGATGGTTTCCAGCTGCATCCATGTCCCTGCAAAGGACATGAATTCATCCTTTTATAAGGCTGCATAGTATTCCATGGAGTATATGTGCCACATTTTCTTAATCTAGTCTAACATTGATGGACATTTGGATTGGTTCCAAGTCTTTGCTATTGTGAATAGTGCCACAATAAACATACATGTGCATGTGTCTTTATAGTAGCATGATTTATAATCCTTTAGGTATATACCCAGTAATGGGATTACTGGGTCTAATGGTATTTCTAGTTTTAGATCCTTGAGAAATTGCCATACTGTCTTGTAGAATGGTTGAACTAGTTTACAGTCCCACCAACAGTGTAAAAGCATTCCTATTTCTGCACATCCTCTACAGCATCTGTTGTTTCCTGACTTTTTAATGATCACCATTCTAACTGGTGTGAGATGGTATCTCATTGTGGTTTTGATTTGAATTTCTCTGATGAGCATTTTCTCATGTGTCTGTTGGCTGCATAAGTATCTTCTTTTGAGAAGTATCTGTTCATATCCTTTGCCCACATTTTGACGGGGTTGTTTTTTCTTGTAAATTTGTCTAAGTTCTTTGTAGATTCTGGATATTAGCCCTTTCTCAGATGGGTAGATTGCAAAAATTTTCTCCCATTCTGTAGTTTGCCTGTTTGCTCTGATGGTAGTTTCTTCATATATATATACATATATATGTGTATATATAATACTTTAAGTATTATATATCATACTTTAATAAATATATATATAATACTTTAAGTTCTAGGGTACATATGCACAACGTGCAGGTTTGTTACATATGTATACATGTGCCATGTTGGTGTGCTGCAATCATTAACTCTTCATTTACATTAGGTATATTAACTAATGCTATCCTTCCCCCACCCCCCAACCCCATGACAGGTCCTGGTGTGTGATGCTCCCCACCCTGTGTTCAAGTATAACAGACAAACAGAGAGCCAACTCATGAGTGAACTGCAATTCACAATTGCTATAAACAGAATAAAATACCTAGGAATCCAACTTAAAGGGATATGAAGGACCTCTTCAAGGGGAACCACAAACCACTGTTCAACGAAATAAAAGAGGACACAAACAAGTGGAAGAACATTTCATGCTCATGGATAGGAAGAATCATGACTGTGAAAATGGCCATACTGCTCAGAGTAATTTATATATTCAATGCCATTCCCATGAAGCTAACAATGACTTTCTTCATAGAATTGGAAAAAAACTACTTTAAAATTCATATGGAACCAAAAAAGAGCATGCATTGCCAAGACAATCCTAAGCCAAAAGAACAAAGCTGGAGGCATCACACTACCTAACTTCAAACTATACTACAAGGCTACAGTAAACAAAACAGCATGGTACTAGTACCAAAACAGATATATAGACCAATGGAACAGAACAGAGCCCTCAGAAATAACATCACACATTTACAACCATTCAATCTTTGACAAACCTGACAAAAACAAGAAATGAAGAAAGGATTCCCTATGTAATAAATGGTGCTGGGAAAACTGGCTAGCCATATGTAGAAAGCAGAAACTGGATCCCTTCCTTACACTTTATACAAAAATTAATTCAAGATGGATTAAAGACTTAAATGTTAGACCTAAAACCAGAAAAACTCTAGAAGAAAACCTAGGCATTACCATTCAGGACATAGGCATGGGCAAGGACTTCATGACTAAAACACCAAAAGCAATGGCAACAAAAGCCAAAATAGACAAATGAGATTGAATGAAACTAAAGAGCTTCTGCACAGCAAAAGAAACTACCATCAGAATGAACAGGCAACCTACAGGATGGGAGAAAATTTTTACGATCTATCCATCTGACAAAGGGCTAATATCCAGAACCTACAAACAACTCAAACAAATTTACAAGAAAAAAACAACCAACCCCATCAAAAAGTGGGCAAGGGATATGAACAGACATTTCTCAAAAGAAGACATGCATACAGCCAACAGACACATGAAAAAATGCTCAACATCACTGGCCATTAGAGAAATGTAAATCAAAACCACAATGAGATACCACTTCACACCACTTAGAATGGTGATCATTAGAAAGTCAGGGCACAACAGATGCTGGAGAGGATGTGGAGAAATAGGAACACTTTTACACTATTGGTGGGACTGTAAACTAGTTCAACCATTGTGGAAGACAGTGTGGGGATTCCTCAAGGATCTAGAACTAGAAATACCATTTGACCCAGCCATCCCTTTACTGGGTATATATCCAAAGGATTATAAATAGTACTGCTATAAAGACATATGCACATGTATGTTTATTGTGGCACTATTCACAATAGCAAAGGCTTGGAACCAACCCAAATGTCTATCAATGTTAGACTGAATTAAGAAAAGGTAGCACATATAGCCCATGGAATACTATGCAGCCATAAAAAATGATGAGTTCATGTCCTTTGCAGGGGCATGGATGCAGCTGGAAACCATCATTCTGAGCAAACTATTGCAAGGACAGAAAACCAAACACCGCATGTTCTCTGATAGTAGTTTCTTTTGCTGTGCAGAAGCTCTTTAGTTTAGTTAGATCCCATTTGTCTATTTTGGCTTTTGCTGCCATTGCTTTTGGTGTTTGAATCATGAAGTCCTTGCCCATGCCTATGTCCTGAATGGTAATGCCTAGGTTTTCTTCTAGGGCTTTTCTGGTTTTAGGCCTAACATTTAAAAATCTTTAATCCATCTTGAATTAATTTTTGTATAAAGTGTAAGGAAGGGATCCAGTTTCTGCTTTCTACATATGGCTAGCCAGTTTTCCCAGCACCATTTATTACATAGGGAATCTGTTCCTCATT
This sequence comes from Papio anubis, assembly GCF_008728515.1. NCBI lineage: Eukaryota > Metazoa > Chordata > Mammalia > Primates > Cercopithecidae > Papio > Papio anubis. Next base: position 87,286,432 of record NC_044981.1, on the reverse strand, counting down.
TTCTGTTTTTTTCAGGTTTGTCAAAGATCAGATGGTTGTAGATGTGTGGAGTTATTTCTGAGGGCTCTGTTCTGTTCCATTGGTCTATATATCTGTTTTGGTACTAGTACTATACTGTTTTGGTTACTGTAGCCTTGCAGTATAGTTTGAAGTTAGGTAGTGTGATGCCTCCAGCTTTGTTCTTTTGGCTTAAGATTGTATTGGCAATGCGGAGTCTTTTTTGGTTCCATATGAACTTTAAAGTAGTTTTTTTCCAATTCTGTGAAGAAAGTCATTGATAGCTTGATGGGGATGGCATTGAATCTACAAATTACCTTGGGCAGTATGGCCATTTTCACAGTCGTGATTCTTCCTATCCATGAGCATGGAATGTTCTTCCATTTGTTTGTGTCCTCTTTTATTTTGTTGAACAGTGGTTTGTGGTTCTCCTTGAAGAGGTCCTTCACATCCCTTGTTAGTTGGATTCCTACGTATTTTATTCTGTCTGTAGCAATTGTGAATGGGAGTTCACTCATGATTTGTCTCTGTGTTTGTTATTTATGTATAGAAATGCTTGTGATTTTTGCACATTGATTTTGTACCCTGAGATTTTGCTGAAGTTGTTTATCAGATTAAGTAGATTTGGGGCTGAGACGATGGGGTTTTCTAAATATACAATCATGTCATCTGTAAACAAGGACAACTTGACTTCCTCTTTTCCTAATTGAATACCCTTTATTTCTTTCTCTTGCCTGATCGTCCTGGCCAGAACTTCCAACACTATGTTGAATAGGAGTAGTTAGAGATGGCATTCTTGTCTTGTGCCAGTTTTCAAATGGAATGCTTCCAGTTTTTGATCATTGAGTATGATATTGTCTGTGAGTTTGTCATAAGTAGCTCTTATTATTTTGAGATACGTTCCATCAATATCTAGTTTATTGAGAGTTTTTTTAGCATGTAAGGCTGTTGAATTTTGTCAAAGACCTTTTCTGCATCTATTGAGATAATCATGTGGTTTTTGTTATGGTTCTATTTATGTGATGGATTATGTTTACTGATTTGCATTTCTTGAACCAGCCTTGAATCCCAGGGATGAAGCCAACTTGATCATGGTGAATAAGATTTTTGATGTGCTGCTGGATTCATTTTGCCAGTATTTTCATTGAGGATTTTCGCATTGATGTTCATCAAGGATATTGATCTAAAATTCTTTTTTTTGTTGTCTCTGCCAAGCGTTGGTATCAGGATGATGCTGGCCTCATATAATGAATTAGGGAGGATTCCCTCTTTTTTTCTAGTTTGGAATTGTGTCAGAAGGAATGGTACCTGCTCCTCTTTGTACCTCTGGTAGAATTCGGCTGTGAATTCGTCTTGTCCTGGACTTTTTTTGGTTGGTAGGCTATTAATTATTGCCTCAATTTCAGAGCCTGTTGTTGATTGGTCTATTCTGAGATTCAACTTCTTCCTGGTTTAGTCTTGGGATGGTGTATTTGTCGAGGAATGTATCCATTTCTTCTAGATTTTCTAGTTTGCTTGTATAGAGGTGTTTTAGTATTCTCTGATGGTAGTTTGTATTTCTGTGGGATCGGTGGTGATATCCCCTTTGTCATTTTTTATTGACTCTATTTGGTTCTTCTATCTTTTTTTCTTTATTAGTCTTGCTAGAGGTCTATCAATTTTGTTGATCTTTTCAAAAAAACAGCTCCTGGACTCATTGATTTTTTGAAGGTTCTTTTGTGTCCCTATCTCCTTCAGTTCTGCTCTGATCTTGGTTATTTCTTGCCTTCAGGCAGCTTTTAAATTTGTTTGCTCTTGCTTGTCTAGTTCTTTTAATTGTGATGTTAGGATATCGATTTTAGATCTTTCCTGCTTTCTCCTGTGGGCATTTAGTGCTATAAATTTCCCTCTACACACTGCTTTAAATGTGTCCCAGAGATTGTGGTACGTTGTATCTTTGTTCTCATTGGTTTCAAAGAACATCTTTACTTCTGCCTTCATTTTGTTATTTACCCAGTAGTCATTCAGGAGCAGTTTGTTCAGTTTCCATGTAGTTGTGCAGTTTTGAGTGAGTTTGTTAATCCTGAGTTCTAATTTGATTGCACTGTGGTCTGAGAGACAGTTTGTTGTGATTTCTTCTCTTTTACATTTGCTGAGGAGTGATTTACTTCCAAGTATTTGGTCAATGTTGGAATAAGTGTGATGTGGTGCTAAGAAGAATGTGTATTCTGTTGATTTGGAGTGAAGAGTTGTGTAGATGCCTAGTAGGTTTGCTTAGTGCAGAGCTGAGTTCAAACCTTGGATATCCTTGTTAACCCCTGTCTTGTTGATCTGTTTAATACTGACAGTGGGGTGTTAAAGTCTCCCATTATTATTTTGTGGGAGTCGAAGTTTCTTTGTAGGTCTCTAAGGACTTGTTTTATCAATCTGGGTGTGCCTGTATTACGTGTATATATATTTAGAATAGTTAGCTCTTCTTGGTGAATTGATCCCTTTACTATTATGTAATGGCCTTGTCTCTCTTGATCTTTGTTGGCTTAATGTCTGTTTTATCAGAGACCACAGAGACTAGGATTGCAACCCCTGCTTTTTTTTTTTTTTTGCTTTCCATTTACTTGGTAAATCTTCCTCCATCCCTTTATTTTGAGCTTATGTGAGTCTCTGCATGTGAGATGGGTCTCCTGTATACAGCACACTGATGGGTCTTGACTCTAACCAATTTGCTAGTCTGTGTCTTTTAATTGGGGCATTTAGTCCATTGACATTTAAGGTTAATGTTATGTGTGAATTTCATCCTGTCATTATGATGTTAGCTGGTTATTTTGTCCTTTAGTTGATGCAGTTTCTTCCCAGCATTGATGACCTTTACAATTAGACATGCTTTTGTAGTGGCTGGTACTGGTTGTTCCTTTCCATGTTTAGTGCTTCTTTCAGGAGTTCTTGTAAGGCAGGCTTGGTGGTGACAAAATCTCTCAGTGTTTGCTTGTCTGTAAAGCATTTTATTTCTCCTTCACTTATAAAGCTTAGCGTGGCTGGATATGAAATTCTGGGTTGAAAATTCTTTTCTTAAGAATGTTGAATATTGGCCCCTATTCTCTTCTGGCTTGTAGAGTTTCTGTAGACATATCCGCTGTTAGTCTGATGGGCTTCCCTCTCTGGCTGCCCTTAATGTTTATTCCTTCATTCCAACCTTGGTGAACCTGAGAATTATGTGTCTTGGGGTTGCTCTTCTTGAGGTGTATCTTTGTGGTGTTCTCTGTATTTCCCGAATTTAAATATTGGCCTGCCTTGCTGGGTTGGGGAAGTTCTCCTGGATAATATCCTGAAGAGTGTTTTCCAACTTGGGTCCATTCTCTCCATCACTTTCAAAAACACCAATCAAACACAGATTTGGTCTTTTCTCATAGCCCCATATTTCTTAGAGGTTTTGTTCATTTCTTTTTACTCATTTTTCTCTAAACTTCTTTTCTCACTTTATTTCATTAATTTGAACTTCAATCACTGATACCCTTTCTTCTACTCAATTGAATTGGCTATTGAAGCTTGTGCATGCATCAAATAGTTCTCATGCCATGATTTTCTGCTCCATCAGGTCATTTAAGGTCTTCTCTACACTGTTTATTATAGTTAGTCATTTGTCAAATCTTTTTAAACATTTTTAGCTTCCTTGTGATGGGTTTGAACATCCTCTTTTAGCTCGGAAAAGTTTCTTATTACCGACCTCCTGAAGCCTACTTATGTCAGCTCGTCAAAGTCATTCTCCATCCAGCTTTGTTCCATTGCTGGCGAGGAGCTGCAATCTTTTGGAGGAGAAGAGGCTCTCTGATTTTTAGAATTTTCAGCTGTTCTGCTCTGGTTTCTCCCCATCTTTGTGGTTTTATCTACCTTTGGTCTTTGATGTTGGTGACTTAGAGATGGGGTTTTGGTGTGGATGTCCTTTTTGTTGATGTTGATTGTATTCCTTTCTGCTTGTTAGTTTTTGTTTTAACAGTCATGTCCCACAGCTGTAGGTCTGTCAGAGTTTGCTGGAGGTCCACTCCAGATCCTGTTTGCCTGGGTATCACCAGCAGAGTCTGCATAACAGCAAATATTGCAGCACAGTAAATATTGCTGCCTGATCCTTCCTCTGGAAGCTTCGTCCCAGAGGGGCACCCACCTGTATGAGGTGTCAGTTGGCACCTACTGGGAGATGTCTCCCAGTTAGGCTGTACATGGGTCAGAGACCCACTTGAGGAGGCAGTCTGTCTTTTCTCTGAACTCAGACACCATGCTGGGAGAACCACTGCTCTCTTCAGAGCTGGACATTTAAGCCTGCAGAAGTTTCTGCTGCCTTTTGTTCAGTTATGCCCTGCCCCTATAGATGGAGACTACAGAGGTAGCTGGTCTTGCTGAGCTGCAGCAGGCTCTACCAAGTTCGAACTTCTCTGGCTGCTTTGTTTATCTGCTCAAGCCTCAGTAATGACAGATTCCCTTCCCCCTGCCAGGCTGTTGCCTCGCAGGTTGATCTCAGACTGCTGCACCAGCAGTAAGCAAGGCTCTATGGGCTTGGGATCTGCTCCGCCAGGTGCGAGATAGAATTTCCTGGTGTGCCATTTGCTGACTGTTGGAAAAGCACAGTATTTGGGTGGGAGTGTCCAGGTTTTCCAGGTGCTGTCTCTCATGGCTTCCCTTGACTAGGAAAGGGAATTTCCCCAACCTCTTGCACTTCCTGGCTGAGGTGATGCCCCACCTTCCGTGGGCTGCACTCACTGTCCAATCAGTCCCAATGAGATGAACGAGGTACCTTGGTTAGAAATGCAGAAATCGCATGTCTTCTGCTCCAATCACGCTGGGAGCTGCAGACCGGAGCTGTTCTTATTTGGCCATCTTGGAACAGAATCCCACTCTTAGTCTTATTCTCTACCTTACTCCAGGTAAAAGTAAATTTTTTACTAGAAATTCCTGTTGTTGTCTCTTTTCTATAGACCTAATAAAACATTTATTGGACTTCAAAATGAAGTAGGACTTACAAATGCGAAACCTAAAATAATCTAAATTTCTCCCTTTTGGGAACTGATTAAATAAATTACTATATTTTTATATAATTGCATATTAGGGCAATAATTTTAAAAGGTGTTAAATAGGACTATATTTAGGTAAAATATCTATTTAGGTAAAATATAGTCCTATTTCCAAACAATGTAACAAGGATGCGTATTTGTATGAAAAATTTCCAAGATCATTTATATTAAATGTCAAGAGTATTTATTAACATAAATAAATATTGGGTAATTGGGCTGTGAGTGATTTTTTAATTTCCCTATAATAAACATCAATTTTATATATGAGAATAGCATTTTGATATTTCATATAAACATGTTTACTAATTTGGATTTCATGAAGGTTTTAGCAGCCATAATGCACATATATATTGTGCTAACCAGCTTGAGGTCTTCAGGAATACACTATAAAATGATTTATTGCATTAGGTAACTAGAGATGTATTCTAATCAGAAATCTGTGAACATATTCTTTTGGATCAAGAGCAATCTGGGTTCATTCATGTGGCCTCAAGAAATATAACAGCCAGCATCCCATCTCCTTTCTAACTCTTTGAAATTATGCTTAATACAAATAGATAATATCATCAGTGGCTACAAGAAGAAAGTAATATTCAGTTTCATAAGACTTAAGCATTTTCAGACAAATAAAAAAATAGTGTTTTTCACCTACCTTTGTATCAGTACTTTAAAATTGATGTGGAAAAACTAGACCTCTTGAGAGAAATGATTGCAGTAAGTAGATTTTCAAACGTGCCATGGGAGGTAGAGTTGGAGGAAATTGTGGTATGTGGCATGGAGAATCATGGATTTGAGAGATAAATGAAATTTTGAGATGCCAGAAAAAATGTCAGAGAAAGACACATTGTATGCAGTCTGATTGTTCAGATGTTACCAAATGGGAGAGAGTTATCGATGATTGACTAAAACAAAGACAGATCTTTTAGAATAATTAGAACAATCTAAAAATTAACTGGATGACCATTAATGATAGTACAATCCACATAATAATTTAATTTAAACTGAGCCTAGATGATGGGTTACTAGAAATATTTATAAAATATTGATGAGTCGGGGCAGATTTGACCAGATGGACTTTAAATTCTGTTTGAATTCTAAGGTGTGATAATTCCAAGGTAAATCAGTTCTGTTGTTTGAATGTGTCCCCTCCAAAGTTCAGGTATTATCAATATAATAGTATTGAGAGGTGGAACCTTTAGAGGTGATTAGGGCTTGAGAATTCCTTTCTCATGCATGGAATTAAGGTCTTTACAGAAGAGGTTTCTGCAGAGTTCTGTTGACTTGCCCTTCTGTCTTCTGCCATGTGAGGATACAGAGTTCCTCCCCTCCAGAGAATGCAGCATCAAAGTTCCATCTTGTCAGCCCTCACCAGACAACCAAACCTGCTGGTTCATTGATCTTGAACTTCCCATCTTTGCAAACTAAGAAAAGGAATTTCCACTTGTTATGAATTACCCTGTCTTGTGTGTTTTGTTATGGAGCACAAACAGACTATGTGAGCCAGGGAGCCAAATAAAAAGCATTGGTCCATTTGTAAACATGTGTATATTCATGGAAATGTATGTTTATGTGTATCTAGTGGAAGATTTTGCAGGTGGTGGGAGAGATGACAGCAGAAGTGAAAAAAGTAGATTATGTCACAATCCATGTTAATACAATAGTCACAAATCACCTGATCACTGTCAAAAGTTTAAGCAATATAATGAATAGGCTCATACTCCATTAACACAGATGAGAACAAATGTTTTCCTGCAAATTAATTTCTATTTAGATCTTTTATATATTAATCTGTTAGATCCTTTATACCTTTATATCCTTATTCAAGTCTCTCTCCTCCTAAACTCAGGTCAAGATTCTGGAAAGCTCAGTCATATGAAGGCATTCAGGGATGGCCTTCTGCCACTCCCTATAAACATTAACATGAGTAGGTTTCCCATTGCAGGCAGTTTGGCCCAGTCAGCTCCAGACTCTTCCACTTGTGGGCTGTGCTCAGGAAAATAGGAAGCTTCTCACAAGGCACACCTGTATCAACCTGTATCCTACTGGGTTCTGGCTAATCTGTTGCGATGCTAAAAGGAGGCTGGGCTTCATGCCCACTGCTCCTGAGATGTTCAGACATCTCTGGAGGCTTTCTGTACCCACAGCAGCACTGTGGGGAAGCAGGGCACAGATGCAATCCTAATGCAGTCCTCAGGGAGTGTCTTTCTAGTTGGAAGAAAACTCTTCCTTCTCTTCCACTTTTGGTTAAGATCCTTTTTTCCTATATCCTGTAATGGTCTTCTCCATGCTTTTGAATGAGATCTGTTGTCTACCTATACTAATGAATCCTCTTTTCTCCCTGGGACTTACTCTTTTTTAGAATAAAGCTGGGAAATCTTGTAGGAGTTTCAGCGTTTTAGCCTGGTACATCCATTTCTTGAGGCAATAAAAACAAGCTGACCACTTGCTTAAATGGAGACAAGAGAATGAGAAAGATACAAGAATTACTAAAAAGACTAACGTCTCAAAATATTACCTTCTTTTGGTAATGAAACACCCATGAAGACATAGACACATTTTTAGGTAGAAGACAGCAGTGAATTAGGATTCTGGAATAAGGAGCTTAATAAAGTCCAAGAAATCAATTTCTTAAATGAAAATTTTAAGAAGACAGATTAACTGTTGATTGTACAAATGATAGAAGAATAGGTTTTACAGCCAGGATTGGTTACATAATGCCAGGGTAGTGGAACTAAAACTTGCTATGAGATGTCAAGTTGAGTCATCTTCAGTATACTCTCCAGAAAAGCTATAGCATAAGCAAAAATGTCTTTACCGTTAGATCATTCTTCATTTTACTCCCTGCTTTCTAAATCACATATGGACAAGCGTCTCTGTTGCTGGAACTACCTTCATCAGCTTACCTTCAGTATGGCTGGTTGTAAATTCTTTCAGTACATATCAGCAACAGAAGGATATGTCAGAACTTTTTTCACACAGCAGATATTGATGAGCCATGATCAGCAGGAAGCTACTGATAACCATTTTGAAAACTGCCATGCCTTCAATAATAATTCTGTCGTCATAATAGCTACAAATCCCCTACATATATGCAGTTATCATGGTTGGGGATTCTGGAAATGTAAATTGGGCCCTTTACCTTAACAGGGTATAGGGTATAGTTGTTGTGGCAGAAATCCATATCCTTCTGTCAAATTTATAATCTTCTTCTTCTAAGGTAATAGAACTCTTCTATGTTAAATAAATAACAGTCTGATTTTAAGTGATAGATATAGATTACATTTCTTATTCCCCTTTGCAACAAAGCAAATTTATATAACATTCTGAGAACAGAATATAACTACAAATGATATATACAGATTCTGGTAAGAGTACTTAAATATAAAAGGCTTATTTGTATTTCCTAACTTTTTTCCTTCCTTGTTCATTAGAATGCAGATGTAATGGATAGAACTGAAGCACTTATTTTGGTCCATGAGTTTAAAGCTGGCTTTGAGGATGATAGAACACTTAGAAAAAAAGGAGACTATGTCACTAATATTTTTGGAGCCATGATTTCAGTCCTAGAGTCTTTATTTGGATTTTTATTTGAGAAATAGACTTGTATGTTTTTAAGCCACTCTAATTAGCTTTTTTAACCTTTTTTTTTTTTTTTTTAAGGTACTCATATGTCAACTTTATTGTTTCTATATAAACACCTTTTTGTACTGAAAACTGTAAAAATAACAAAGTGTGCTGTGATTGCAATCCAAATTTTTGAAAGCCAGAAAATCCAGTTATTATGCTATAGCCAAACTACCTAATGCTTTCTTTATCCACAAGTAACTTTGCTTCAATTTCATGATGCTGGGTTTCATCTCACTGACTTTGGGCTTCTAAGACACATGGGAATACTTATGTCGTCTTTGGGTCAAATCAAACAGTAGAGCTAAAGTTATTCAAATACATTCAAATGACACAGATCCCTTACAAATTACTAGTATCACAGTAGGAAGAAAAAGATACAAGAAGAAAAATACATCCTAAAACTCATTAATATTGTTGGTGTATAGTCTATGCTAGCATAGAGTAGCTTTCACAACCTGCTGCATAAAATTACCAGCAAGAAGAAAAAGGTGCAAGAGTAAGTTTTATGGCTGAAGTGGCTTGGTGTCGTAATTCCCTATTCTAGCATTCTCAGAAGGATCCCATCCATTGGACACGCAGAAACTGCAGGGACATTTGAATGGTCTTGATTCCTTCCTAACTCCCTTAAGCCCAGTGTTTGTTAGTATTCTTTGATGCGTACGAACTCTGCCGAGTAACATGTATCTGAATCTTGCCATTCTTTCTCTCTGCACAGACAGCAATGTTCTTACTCCTCTCCTCCTGTAAATCAAGTCATCTCTGATTTCCCTGAGGACTGGTGCTCTTGCAGCAATTCCATCTATCACTCGATGGAGTGAATCTTCTGATAGAGGGGAAGGGGATTCGTTACTGGCGTTGATAGTCAAGTTACTAAGGTTCTTTATCAACATCTCGGAACAGATCTCAGAGGCCCCTGAATCGTCCCGAGAATTTTCTTGGGTCAGCATTTGTGAAGACTCTGGGATGGAGGTTGGGCTGCTTTTTTAACCTTTATAGTCAAATCTAATCCTAACAAATACAGTAATCTGTGAAGAATCCAAACTTTCATAGAACTTTACCCTCAATAATATCTCTGAAAATAATCTACAACATAAAATATTTGTCGAGCTAAAATACATTTATGTCAACTTAGAAGGGATGTTGTTGCCATAGAATGATTTATACAATATCATCCAGTAAGCATTTCTATCAGAAAATAATTTTGTCTTGTTTAAATAATTTTAATAATTTAAATTCAAACTATATAACTTAAGAAAAAATACACTTCAACTAGTTCTCTAAGGTTTTCAAAATCACTTCAGAGAAAACAATGGCACTCTTAAACATTGTCCAAAACATATTTTATTTGCTAAGGAAATTCCATGATTATAGAAGCAAATATTTTGTAATAGCAGATTGCATTATTTAAGCTTAGAATTTTTGAATTTGAGAGACTCTCCTTTAGAGATTAGACCTCTTTAGGCTTTACACATGGCAAAATGCTCAGGCACTTAACACATTAAATTCAGTTTTCAATCTTACTCATATATGTAAGCTGGCAAACAGTGAATCTTACTGTGTGAACAACCCAGCTGTCCAAGTGTGCTGACTTTTTCCTAAATAAAATAAATAATTCTATATTTCTCAGTATTTACAAATTTTTTTTTTTTTTTTTTTGAGACGGAGTCTCGCTCTGTCGCCCAGGCTGGAGTGCAGTGGCGTGATCTCGGCTCACTGCAAGCTCTGCCTCCCGGGTTCACGCCGTTCTCCTGCCTCAGCCTCCTGAGTAGCCCGGACTACAGGCGCCCGCCACCGCGCCCGGCTAGTTTTTTGTATTTTTTAGTAGAGACGGGGTTTCACCATGTTAGCCAGGATGGTCTCGATCTCCTGACCTCGTGATCCTCCTGTTTCGGCCTCCCAAAGTGCAGGGATTACAGGCTTGAGCCACCGCGCCCGGCCAGTATTTACAAATATTTATTCACTGATTAAGAGGATGACATATCAATGTGATACTATATTCCGGAGTTCATTGTGAAACTAGCTTCAGTCAGAATAAAACTCTAATCGCACATAGGGACAAAATTTTCATTAATTTCAATGAGAGTTTTTCCTACAGAAGTGCTTGCTGACTTACCCTTAGATTAAGCCATGTTCATTATTTCTTTTTTTTCTGGGAACATAAAGGCTTTTTTTTCCCACATTTCATTCTTTTGCACTTACAGCTGTTTATCAATTAATAGAGAAAGGCTCCGTTATAAACCGCACTCTGGAAAGAATAAATTAGGTAAATTTGAATGACACAGGATGTTGTTAAGGATTTAGCAGTACTGCTAACATTCTTGGGTTTCACAATTATGGGCCTATAATGTTTTCCGTCTGTCTTCCTTGTTCGTTGAAATACTGGCATAATTTCAAAAGAAGTGTGTGTGAGGGGGCTGTGTATGTGGGTGTGTGTGTTTGTGTAAAGTACACCTACAAACCTAGTGAAGGGAGAAGTATAACTTCCTTCAGACTCATCATAGAACACAGAACAAGAGTATTTATGTCTCTAACAAATTCTACTTGATTCTCATTTAGTATCTCAAAATGTATAACGTCCATGCAGCTTGATTCTTGGGATGCAAACATTTTGTGTTTTAAAATAATTCTTTGACTTTATTTGGATGACATTGGCCCTCAGCGTAAAAGAACAAGTTTCATCTGCTTGATTTAATATGGAGTGATTCAGGGCTGGAAAGGAGTTTCTTAGAAATAATGTATAGTAACAAAGACACCATGACAGATAAGGAGACGTTAGTCCTTGGAAAGGAGCCAATTTTAGAAGTTTGTGGAAAATAAAGCATAACACTAAAGAGAGGTGTAGTTGCACTTGAAGCAGCAAAGTAATGACGTCCTACTTATTTAAAGATATTCAATGCATATTTTGAACTTAGGTCTTAATTTATTCATCATTTCTTTTATTTCTGCTTTTGAATTTAAAGATATAATTGTGAGCAATACAAGGACTTTCTTTAGGGCAACCTTGAGTTTCAATAATCACCATTAGTTTTATCATTGTGTAATCCTGGGCTAATGTTAATTTCAAGTAAAGAAGGAAGAGTGGTTTGTTTCACACTAAAATGTGTTTCGCATTTAGTTCTCTTGAACTGGTTTTCTAAACCCTCAAGGTCTATTGTGTTTTATTTTGAAGGAAGGGGTTGATTAACTTGCTAAGAACTTTTCACAGAAACGTATTGCTGACCTTAATAATAGTCACTGAAGTTGGCAATAAAAAGAGAGGATGAAGGTGAGCAAAACTGCTTTGTCAACATACTAATTTCATGGCCGATGTTGTTAAAATACTATGTAAAATGACCAAAACATAATTTCTGAGCCATACATTAAGAAAAAAGATCTTAAAAAATTTTTAAACCATAATTTCTGTGTGACTTACTGCATTACAGATGTGCAAGTTTCAATTTTTCTTTCCTGTTCATGTTAATTCCACAAATTGGATGGTGCTTATAAACTTGAATTATACTTACATATATATTAGATAGTACATACATAACAGTACCGTATTTGAATTCTAGGAACTAAATGATAATGGATTAATCTCTAAAGAGAAAACTTTACAGATATTTTCATTTTTAAACTATTAGGCCTAAAGGGAGAGTTCACCTCTATTTTTGCTTTAAAAGTATGTTCATTTTTCAGTAATCTTGACAAAGAATTAATAAGAAAAGCTGATACAATAAAATTATTTAATCAATGGGGGAAATAGTCACCATTTTTATTATGGAAAGATCATTTAACATGAGATCTACATTCAACAAAGTGTAGGTGTATAATAGAATATTGTTAACAACAGGCACAATGCTGTACAGTAGATCTCTAGAACTTATTCATCTTGCATAACTGAAACTTTATACCCATTGAATAGTAACTTCCTGTATTCCTCTCTCCCTTAGCCTCTGGCAACCACCATTCTACTCTCTGCTTTTGTAAGTTTTACTATTTCATTAATACTTAATGTCACACAATATTTGTCTTTCTATGAACAGCTTACATTAATTAGCATACTGTCTTCTAAGTCCATGCATGTTGTCCCATCTGGTGGAATTTTCTTCTTTTTAAAGGCTGAGCACTATCCATTTGTGTCTATATACCACATTCTCCTATTAATTACTTTGCTGTACATTTGGTTGTTTCCACAGCTTGGTATTGTGAATAATGTTGCAATGCATGTATGTGGGATATGTGGGAATGCATATATCACGTTGAGATCCCAATTTCAATTATTCTGGATAAAGACCTGAAAGTGGAATTGCTGGGTTATACTGCAGTTCGATTTTTAATTTTTTGAGGAATCTTCATACTATTTTCTGTAGCAGCTGTACCATTTAACATTCTTATCAAAGATGTTCAAGCATTCCAGTTTTTCTATATCCTTGCTAACTCTTGTTATTTTTTTGGTTATTTAATCATAGAAGGAGAAGTTAGCTGGCAAACCAGCGAGCAGGACCCCAAAAGACCCTAAGTCTGGCAGCATCTTGATTTTGGACTTCCCATCCTCCAGAACTATGATAAATAAATGTTCGTTGTCTTAGTCACTCAGTCTTTGATAATTTGTTATAGCTCCCCAAACTCATGAAGACAATTAGTGATGTTGAACATCTTTTCATATGCCTGTTGGCCATTTGTATGTCTTCTTTGGCAAAATGGCAAAATGTCTATTCAAAGCCTTTCTCCACTTATTAACAGGGTTATTTATTTTATTTTGGTATTGATTTGTAAGTGTTCTTTACATATTTTGAATATTAGTCCCTTATCAGATGTATGATTTGCAAACATTTACTCCCATTCTGTAGGTTGTCTTTTGTGTAGGAAATAGTAGTCTATTTTTAATATAGAAAAACAAATTTAATGTGAGATCTATTTTCAAAATATAAGTGTGCAATAGAATAGTGTTAGCTATGGGCACAATGCTATACAACAGATCTCCAGAGCTTATTCATCTTGAGTAACTCTAGTTCCATTTGGGGCCAAGTACTTTCTTTGCCTGAATTAAATCTTTTTGTTGTTGTTGTTGTTGTTGTTTGAGACAGAGTCTCTCTTCGTTGTCCAGGCTGGAGTGCCGTGGCACCATCTCAGCTCACTGCAAGCTCCGCCTCCTGGGTTCACGCCGTTCTCCTGCCTCAGCCTCCGAGTAGCTGGGACTACAGGCGCGCACCACCACGCCTGGCTAGTTTTTTTTTTTTTTTTTTAAATTATTTTTAGTAGAGACGGGGTTTCACCGTGTTAGCCAGGATGGTCTCGATCTCCTGACCTCGTGATCCGCCTGCCTCGGCCTCCCAAAGTGCTGGGATTGCAGGCGTGAGCCACCACGCCCGGCCTGAATTAAATCTTAAATCATGCACTGCATACATGTAAAAAAATTCCTAGATCTAGACAGATGTTTATTGAAAATGTTTAATTTGTCAATACAGTGCATCATTATTTAATGAAAGAAATAAATATTGCAGTGCTATTTTCTTTACTTATTTTACAAAAATCAATCTGGGAAAGATGATTTAGTAATGATCATTCTTCATTTGCAAAACAAAGTTGACTAATTCATAATAGAAAAGTTGGCTAGAATTTAAAGACTTACAGGAGAAATTCATATGACTCAGTCTGCTTTTGAGTAAACCAAAAGATACAAAAAAGATTTGACTATCTTTTGAAATACCGTGAATTCAAGTTTCTTTTCTTCCCGGATTTGGTTTAAGAGGGATTATTCTCTTAGGAATGAGAGAAAGAGCCTGGGAAAAAGCTTATAGAAAGGCAGAACCCTTTTCATTACCCATTAATGCTTTTTTAGAGTTGTTCATTTTTTCTATTCTATTGGTGTCACATAATATTTGTTTCATAATAAATTATGATCCATAGTACTATCAATTGAGTCAGTTCTATTACACTGTTTGGCAGAAACCCAAAATAGGCAAACATAAATTTTTGGTTTCCATTAAAACTTTGAGAATATTTAAAGCTTCTTTAAGGACAACAGGAAAGACCTGCTTCTATACTTAAAATATATTTCAGTGACATCCAAATAAATGGTTTTCCATTTCATACTGTAACTCTTTTAGAGATAAAATCAAAGAAAGTTGCAAGATACGCAGCCAGAATTCAAATGGTCATCTGGGAATATCAATACCATTCAAACTATTCAAACACAATAGCCCAGACAGACACACTTACTTCTACCACTCCAACGCTTGACAGATCAAACCATGTGGGAATTTAATTTTAGGATCTTCAGTTTCACCATGATGCAAGTCTTGCTGAGACCTGCCAGGCAGGCATTGCTGAACTTTAGCTCTCATTTTAAATCCAACTTTATGCTTTAATTTCTTCTTTGACTCAGAAATCATTTTTTTTTACTTCTTTTTCTATCACATTTTTTTCTCCTGACATCTTACAAAATTTTCAAATCCTCCATAAATCTTTTATTTTGTTTCAGGTAAGTATATTTGTTTCAGTCATCATCTGGTCATCCCCCAAAAGCACCAGAGAGGAATGAGAACCAATAATTGTGTAATATTTACGTGATTTAAAAAATTAGTTTAACCTTAGTACTAATTCCGGTGCTAATCTAACAGAATTTAAAGGATCTATTGTTGCTTCCCTAAATGTAAGAGAAAGAGGGAGGGAAAATCCCTTAAATCTAATCCCAGCAAATTTCCCTTCTTCAGTAAATATTCTGGGTTCCTCATAAAGATTTGTAGAAAGCATTTTAATATTTGGTGCCACTAATATTGACAGCCAAAATTTGTGATATTATGGGGCAAAGGAAAGATAAATAGAAAAAAATAATACAAGTCCTCAGTAATATAAAATGATAAAGAATAGATAATATCATTGTCTAAATGAACCTCTCTTTCTAAACTAAAGAAATATTATTATATTTAAGAAACAACAGTTTTGCTAGCCAAAGATGATCATAGTCAAATTAATTACAATGTTAAATTCACAATGAAATTTTATTTTAAAACTTAATTTGTCTCTTAAGGAACAAAAGGAAGAGAATAAATGTTATTATTTTATTTTATTTATGTTTTTCTTCTAGAAATGCCTCATCTATAAATATTACTAATAAACTCTTAGTATAATGTCAATGTTTTAATTAATACTTGGTATTAATAAAATACACTCTTATTTTCTTCTTAAAAGATTAAATTTTATGGCACTACATCCTCTTGATTTCCTCAAAAGTTTTTATAGAATGGAAGCAAAAGTGTTTTTGAGAAATCTAGGATATGTACTTCCATAAAATTATAATTGTTAATTTGTTCATATAGAAATCTTGATAGCTGTTATAATGATTTTATTATTTATAATGAATAATAAGTAATCTTGGCAATTTTTACCACCTTCACACATTATGCAAATTTTAAAAACTCTTCAAAAATAAAATATGAAAAATATACATCTAGTAAAATAGTTTTTGTTTGAAGTATTTATTTTCTATTTTTCCTCTAGTATGGTATGGAACACTAAATATTATTTAAATAATATCTTCTAAATGTTATAGGTAGTCAGAAGTTTTGCACTGCTTGTATGTATGCATTTTATAGCTGAGAGTGAATGAGTAAGGTGTAAGGTAAAAAAAATAGAGGAAGTTAGGGATAGCATCTTAGTTGAATAACAGAAAACATAATCATTTTAATAGTAAGAAATACATAATTTTAAAATGAAATTAAAACCATTAATAAACAGGTCAATGGCTAGAGAAAATTATTACACATTTACGTTTGTTTTTTACCTAAAGGTATGAACCATTCTATAGAAATGTAAGAGATGCAGGAGGATGGAAAATTACAGATTAAACTGTCTTGTCAGAAAATTCATCTTTTTTTCTAAAAAGTATGGTGACAGCTTTCCTCCTACTTCCCTGACATTAAAAAAATTTATAGATGATGAATAATAGTATAAAACTATAAATAGCCATGAGAATAGACATAATATATTCCAAGAATTCTAACTATATTATTGTACTGTGCACCTTTTACTGTTCAATTTGCACATTATGTTTCTGTAAATCTGTGAATGCCAACAATGTGCTTACTTGTAATTTTGAAACTGCACTACAATCATTGCTTTACAATATTTCAGAAGACAAAAAATAGACTGCACTTTGCTTTTCTTTTATGATCATGTACTTTTAAAAGATGTATAATATTTACTCTTATGCAATAATATTTTTATCATGTCAAAATCATTATTTTCTGCATTTTAAGAGCCGTATTATGTTTCTCCTTTAAAATATTCTTTGCTCATTTGCTTCTCTGTTTTCTTTCTTGATTCAAGCAATGGTAACACATCCCCCTTAACTTAGAAAGTATAACCATATATTAAAAACACTTCTTTAGATTTTTGTCAAGATTCTTATCATTGTGAGTGTAATTTTAAGTCAGTGGTTAAATATTAAATTCAGAAACATACTTAAGATTATCTGGCCCAAACTCTTTACAAATCACAAAATTAAAGCACAGCAAACTTAAATAATTCACCTACGATTATAGGAAAAGTTAAGGAAGACACCAAGTCACCCAAATGCTTTCAGAAAATCTCAATCTTCTTAAAAAACTTACTTTGGGCACATTCATATTTAGTAGACTTTTGGATTAAATACTCTAAGGTGTCTTCTCTATTTTGTCTCTCACAACTAAGTCCTTGGTAAAACCAAAGTAATATTTGAATATATTGGTGACTTATAAGTAATCTTTATGAAGTTGTGATTTGGGGAGCACACTGAGCTAAATACTGAAGTCTGGAATAGCTAAATTTGATAAGGAAATATAAGGGTAGACATATCTGTAATATTACAAGCCTAATTGTAACATTAAAAAAGTAAAAAGAAATGAGTAAAATTAATTTTAATAATACATTTTATGAAATCCAGTATGTCCCAAATATCATTTCAACTGTATGAGACATTATTATATCCTTTAACTTTTCTTACTCTTATCTATAACTTATCATTTTATCTTTCTGTGCTGTACGTTGAATAACTTTTTTTCTGATCTATTTTTGGCTTTAAAATTCTCCCTGCAGCTGACTCTAATATTCATTAGATATTTAACTTACCCACTAAATTTTTATTTTTTATTTAGTTTTTGTTAAACTTTTATTTTCAAAAGTTCTTTTTGATTCTTTTTTATATATGCTTTGTTTCCACTTCTCTAAAGATATTTTTAAACTTCTTGTTTTTAAAGAAAATATTTTAGAACTGTGCGTGTATGTCTTATAATTCCTGTCTGGCTTCTTTATGAGTGTGTTTTTGTTGCAGATACTTTGCTTTGTATCTCTTCTGGTACCTTGTCTTTCCATGTTCTTGGTTATTTTGTTATTTGATTGCCTTTTCAATGTTCTTAACAAATTATCTGAGGTTGTAAAGAAGATAACTTTCTGCAGAGAAGATCTGTGATTACTTCTTCTAAGTGTGAGGTGCCACTAAGTGTCTAGGTCTATTTCATTTCAAGATCTGAGATTAAAGCTCCAAGTTTACACTCTGGCTGCCTTATGTTGTAGCTTCTCAAGATGTGTTTTCTTTTTACTTGCAGCTTTGTTTAGCACCAAGGGAACTGTTGTTGTTGTTAGTGTCCTGTGGTATGCTGTTGGGAATGAGGTCAATTTTTTTTTTTTTTTTTTTTTTTTTGGTCTTCCTCTCATAATGATGGTTTAATACTTTGGGGACTTAGCTTAGTGTGGGCAGTGTCTACTATAATAGCTCCTTTCTTAGGCAGCCTCGTAGGTTTAACTTTTGTCTCTGTTGCTTCATAACTTTAAAGATCAAACTCAACATTCAAGATTGTTTTTTTGGATTGTCAACTTTGCTGTGTACAAAAGGCTTTAAGAATCCATTTCTTCTCTGCTCATCAGCTTTCTCTTAATTTTTATTAAGTAATTTTAATTTTTCACTATCTTGTCAGTTAATTCTTTTAAGAATAATTGGAAATACATATTTTTTTTTTCTAGTATTTGGAGTTGGCTTGGTGGGAATAATGCTCAGAATTGCCTATCTTATTATATTCCTGAAAATGGAAGTTCAGTGGAAGTTCTTTTGTCTGTGGGTATGAAAAAAGATCATTCTAATATTTTGAAAATAGTTGGACATTATTGTATAATTTCAAGCAAACTATTTCAAGCCTAAATATTTTCACAGGGGGATTTGTACAGGAATATTTATAGTTATCTTATTTGTCCAAAGTCTAGAGGCATATTAATACCATATTGCAGGGGCTCTGTACTGAAAAATGATACTTAAGTTTTACAATAGTCATACCATGGAATAGACAACAGTGAAAATGGACAAATTACTAATGCATTAAACAGAATGGGTAAATCTTTGAAACATAATATTTCTCATTGAAGTAATTCTAAAAAGTCTAAAATACAGTATGACTTTTAATGCTCTTAAGCAAGGAAACAAAAGATTGATACTAAATGGTAAAACATTAAAACTAACAACATTAAAATTTAGGATATTTGTTACTTTTCAAAAGAGAAAACATGAATAGGATATGGGAAAAACACACCGGTAGCTTCAAATATTGGTAATGAATATCCTAGTTCTGAGTTTACATAGTGATTTCAAAGTATTTATTTTATTTTTGTATTTTATAACTGTCCTACATTTATTATATATAACTTACATTTATAACTTAAGCTCACACAAACACATGTATGATTTTGTAGATATCTATAATTGTTCGAGTCCCATAAAAAACTATTAACCCTAAACTATAGGGTTTAGTGCCTCTCTGTGGCACCAAATAATTGAGCATGTGATGTAGTGACTTGAGTCCTGGTTTTAAATAACTCTAATTGAATCTTTTTTCTCAAAACCTAAGGATGCAGCTATGTGACTACACTATTTTGGATTGGACTAGAGTTCCAATCTATTTTCTAATCAATTTGGATATTACACACTGCCCCATTCAGATGTCTGAATTTACAAAATATATTCCATCTTAGTCTGGCTATTTTGGTCTGATTATTTCAAGTATGGTTACACAGAGAAAGGGGAAATGAAATTTGATAACAATCTTTAAAACTGTGGCTCATTATATCACTTTATTCCATACAATTCAAGCAAATCACTTTGGTAGGCTATATTATCATGTCAGTTAGCTCAAATGAACATGTTCACGAAACAGGCTTTTGGATTCTGCTTGCATTCTTGCTACATAAATATGGTTTTTGAAATTTATAAACAGTTGAACTTTGTTAATGCAAGCTGGTGGTTTTTCTAACATGATGAACAATTTACTAGAAAATTTCCATGCAACTAAGTGCAAAATTTACAGAAGATTTTGCCTACAATAAGGACAACAGTAGCAACAGCAGCATAGACAAAAATTTTACCTCCAATTACCCTAATCTGCTTCAAGCCAAAAATTAAAGAAAGGGATAGATCCAGAATACATATATGTGTGTGTGTGTGTGTGTGTGTGCGTGTGTGTGTATATATATATAGCCTCTTGACTCTCTAAAGAACTTATTTTAACTTATTTTAAATGCTTCAAAAGTAAAAAAGGAGAATCCACATCAAGGAAGAAAAAAATCTGGTCTATTATCTTTTTCGTGTTGATTGTATGTTATCCTGTCTGTAAAGAATCACTAAACTATTTACAAAATATTACTCTCTTAAAAGGAATATGACAAAGTATTTTTTTTTAGGATTTTCTTTAAGATTCATGACAAAAAAGGCATACATTGTTCAGATTGCACATAAAGTGGTTTCTAAAATGCATTCGTTTGTCTCATAGAAAATAATCACTGATCTTGGTACTTTGCTTTGTTAACATATAAACACATCCTCGGTTCCACAATCAATTTGTAAAATTTTACAGACATATATTTACATTTTTGCATCTATATTTCTATTTGAGAAGCAGCATATGTTAGGTTTGCCTAAATGAGTTAAATTATATTTGAGATAAGTAGGGAAAACAGTAACAAAATCAAAAAAAGAGAAGGCAACGTGAAGCATTGGTATGTCATGTTGTTTCTGTCAAACTAAAACCTCACTTAGTACTACAGGAAGTATTGACTGTTTTGCAGGCGGTCTCATTTCCTTTGGTAGCCAATTCTCTTTCGAGAGTGAACAAGTCTCCTAAAATAGACGCCCTAAATTGAATTGGTATGGGATGCCTAAATACCTTGGTTGCCTTTGAAAACAGGTCTCCAGGGTAGCAGCAATGTGACTGTATCACCAATTGAAAAATTCCAATTTACTTTCCTCTTTAGATCTGCACACAGAATGAATGAGTTCACATCAAATTGTTATGATCAAGAAAGATATTGCTTGTAACAGTCTTTCCTGGTTTTCAAATGACTTTGCCAGAGTTGAGAAGTAATATAAACATCAATAATAAAAGAAATTAGAGGGGCTGGAATGATTCGAAATGAATTGTATATGACTTTGGTTAAAACTGAAGAAATAAATTAACAAACAGAACATAGTAAATAAAAATAAAGAACTACATGTGTGGACACGGTAATATAAACTTTCAGGTATATACCTAGCTTTTCAAAATTCTATCTGTTAGGTATATTTCATCACTGGAGGCATCTTTAAAAAAAAAACACGAAATGATTTTATGTGACTAGTAAAATTTCACTGTATTCTGTGGAAATCACACAGCGTCTGGAATATTGAGCAGGCTCATTTCTTGAAAAATTGCAGACATTTTTTATAATAATTTAAATATCTAAATTTTGCAATGACTCGTTCTAATTAAAAAAAAAATCCTAATTCATCTAGTTAAAAATGTTAGGCTGGGTGAGGTGACTCATGCCTCTAATCGCAGCACTTTGGGAGGCTGAGGCAGGAGGATTGCTTGAGCCCAAGAGTTTGAGACCAGCCCGAGCGATATGGCAAGACCCCATCTCTACAAAAAATAAAAATAAAATAAAAAATTGCCCAGGCATTGTGGCACGTGTCTGTAGTCCCAGCTACTTGGAGGTTCAGATGGGAGGATCACTTAAGCCCAGGAGGTCAAAGCTGCAGTGAGCCGTGATCACCCCCACAGCACTCTCACATGGGCCACAGAGCAAGACACTGTCTCATGAAAATAAATAAATAAAAATGTTGATAGAGATACATTCATTTAGGGACTCTGGCTTTCCTGAGCATTTTTTCTAGCATAATTAAACAAAAAATACATGGTGTGTTTTTTAAGTTTGACCAAGATAGTTTTAGTGTTTCACTCAACTTGATTCTATTGACTAAGGCTTCTTTTCTGACTGTAGAATCCTACTCTCTATTTTCTTCCATCATTTACTTTAGAAAACTTGCATTTGTAAATTCTTTCCCTATTCCTTTGAGATGTAAATTTTCTGCAATCTAGAGGTGCCTTCTTAAAGGACCCTGAAGCCATCCCTTTGAAATACAATCATCAAGAAAGTTGGTGCCCTTGTTTCCTAGTCTGTGTGGAGAACAGGTGTCTAACTTCTTCTGTAAGCGCCAATTATCAAACACAGATAGCCTGATCACATTGACCAACCAGCCCACTAAAGTCTTTCATTATGTTTCCACTAGCTTTCCTCGGTGTTTAAAAATCCTCTGTTTCTTGTTTCAGTGAAGCTGAGTTCAGTGTTTCTCCTTTATTGCAATAATTTTGACCCTATATCAAGAGTCTTGAATGAAGCCTTGCTTGTCATTTTTAATAACCACTTGGTTCAATTTTTTTTCTTTGAGTGATCATGGATATTAAATGTATACATTCACATCAAAACATTTTTCTTAAAGAATGTAGATTGGAAAATATCATACTATTAGATTATGTATGTTTTTTTTTCCATTGTAACAATATTATTTTTATAGCAGGTTATAAAATGCTTGCATGTTGTAAAATGCTTTCATGTTTACATGGAATGCCTCCAAAGGCATTATTTAATTTAATTTTCACAACACCTCAGTGAGATTGGCAACGACAGTATCATTGGGTTTACTCTGAGCTATCTGAGAGTTGGATTAATCATCTTGCCCAAGATTACAACAAAAGGGAACACAATAGAGTCACACTGGAAGTGAACCTTCTAGGTTCTCTATTGTTCTTATATCCACATTCTCCAGGTTTCATATCATAGCTCCCTTTAATGCATCTTTTGCTAATTATTGTTACCCAAAGTCATAATTTTAAGAACATGGCAAATTATAATTTAACTGAAGCCGATTGACTTCAATTGCTTTGTTTTATCAATTACTTTAAAATATTATATTCTGTTATTCACACGTGAATTTGTTAACTGTATATTATTCCATTTTGAACAAAGATTGAACAGTAATGTTTGTTTGCTTCTAACACAGAGTCTAAAGACTGACAATTTTTAAACACAGCAGGCACTCAATATTTGTTGAGTAGATACATTAATGAAGTTGAATTTTTGAGGAAATCATATTTGTATTTTTGTAACATTTAGGACAAGGTTCATACACTATTGATAACCAGCAGCCAGTAAATATTGGTTGAGGAGAAAAATAGTAATAATTGTTCAGTTTTTATGGTTTTTATGTTAATAAAAGTTGGAAGAAAATGTTCTCTAAGAGAATATATGTCCTTGTTTTTACTGTTGTTTTATTGCCAGTTTGTTAGCCCTGTGTGAAAATCATTATAAAACAGTTTGGCAAGAATGTTCTCTGAGATGCTTTAGTCAGAGAGGGCAATTGACTTCATTACACTAGAGATACTGTGACATTCACATTTACATCAAAAGGGAACCTGAGAAGGGTTAATACATACAGAACATTTTGTCACTTAATCTTTTAGAAAATGTCTTGTGGCCAGGCATGGTGGCTCACGCCTGTAATCCCAGCACTTTGGGAGCCCATGGTGGGTATATCTCAAGGTCAGAGTTTGAGACCAGCCTGGCCAACATGGTGAAACCCTATCTCTACTAAAAATACAAAAAAATAGCTGGGCGTGATAGCAGACACCTGTAATCCCAGCTACTTGGGAGGCTGAGGCAGGAGAATTGTTT
The DNA here is from genome assembly GCF_008728515.1 of Papio anubis. NCBI lineage: Eukaryota > Metazoa > Chordata > Mammalia > Primates > Cercopithecidae > Papio > Papio anubis. The sequence continues at coordinate 87,262,778 of NC_044981.1, read as the reverse complement.
AAACACAGGAAGCGCCGGTTGCAGTGAGCTGAGATCGTCCCATTGTACTCCAGGCTGGGTGACAGGGCAAGACTGTCTCAA